>NC_044036.1:177303905-177613497 GCF_901765095.1 Microcaecilia unicolor
CAGCCTCCAGTCCCAGTACTAGCCCCCTTATCCCACCTACCCTCCTTTTCAGCCCCCAGTTCCAGCCCCCTTCATCCACATGCCTTGTATTAGGGCCCTCCTTTTCAGCCCCAGAACCATTCTCCCACCTGACCTACGCATGCCCCATTTCCCCATCAGCCCCAGGCATAGCCCCCATTTTCCCATATGGCCCCTTCTCAGACCCCAGTTCCAGCCCCCTTCTCCCATCTGAGAGCCCCCCTCCCCAGTCCCTTCTGCCATCTGAGAACCCCCACCCCACACCCTTCTCCCATCTGAGTCCCCCCCGACCCGACCCACCTACCAGCTCCGTTCTCCTGCCAACACCCTCACTGCCTTAAAAAAAAATTTGCGAAGCGCCGGAGTGGCAGGCAGCGCCTCGCGTCTGCCCTACTAGTAAAAATCTCTTTGACATCATCGGGCCTTCCCACATTGAGTTCCGCCCTCCTCTGAGATAACTTCCTATTACCATAAGGGCGGGCGAGACTCAGTGTGGGAAGGCCTGACGACGTTGAGGAGATTTTTACTAGCAGGGCAGACGCAAGGCGTTGCCTGCCACTCCGGCGCGTTGCAAATTTTTTTTAAAGGCAGGACAGGGTGGGAGCAGCGGGAGCGGAGCACCCCCCCACCCGCTGACACCCGGGGTGGACCGCCCCCACCGCCCTTCTTGCTACGCCACTGTTCAGAGGGAGGGGGACTGCAGCTCGAGCGGTCGGGGTGGGGCGACTTCAGACGCGTCGCACGGGGCCCCCTTGAGCGCAAGGCCCTATGCGGTCGCCTCGGTTGCCTCGCCCTAAGACCGGCCCTGATGGAGTGGGAGAATTCAAAGGTTGCCCTGCCCAGCACTTGAAGGCAGTGGAGGAGGCAACACCAGGCGTGGCGCTGAGAGGTGGGAGAAACTGCCAACCCTGCTCCTTACAGGGTTCTCTCTGTGCTGTGAAAAGGCAGATGATTTGTGGTATTGGTTTGATGTGCAAAGACTGTCCATGAAGATTTGTTCTGAACTGTTGTGCTATATTGGAAGTGTGCTGAACTCTTATTAAACCCTTCTGAAGGAGGGGGAAGGGAAAGCTAATGCCCTAATAGAAGACCTGAGGTCTTGAGGAGCTGAGCGTTTGCTGAGGGATTTTGGGACCTGGACTGTACCTTTTTTTTCTTTTGAAGATTATCTTATGAGGACTGTACCTTTTTATTTTGAAGAGTATATTAAAAGGGCTGTACCTTTTGTTTTGAAGAATATATTATGATTTTTGGTATGAAATTGCCTTGATAATAAAATACTTTGGCCCTGAGTCCCAGTATCAGTAGCATTCTGTCCTGGAATCCAGGGAGCCCCGCAGGCTTGCTGGCTCCACCCAAGAGGAGGAAGCGGACCCCCCCCCCCCCCCATTTTTACAATGTGCTGATCTCAAAGACAATCCTTTTACATACACAGGGCGACAGCAGCAGCAGGAGGAGAAGGAGGAGGAGGAGGAGGCAGCAGCAGCGGCCACAACACCAGTGGCACAGGAGGAGGAGGAGGAGGAGGAGGAAGACCAATGGGCAGATATGCCTGCTCTGGAGGGGGAGGAGGAGGCGCACCCACCAGCCCCAGCAACACCACCAGCACCACCACCACCAGTGAGGCAGTTAGAAATGGAATCCTGGGTGAGACCCATGTTCACAGATAGGACAGACTGGAAACTCCCAGTGGCCAGAAAAGATAGAGAGGCAGTGATCTTTAGGTGCACAGGGATGGGGTTGTTCCTACGGGTCCTGGGCTGCAGGGGGGATTGGAGCTGCTCACAAAGGTGCTGAATGGCAGCCCTATCAAACCGGTACCTAGTGAGACACTGCAGGTCAGTGAGGTCTAAGAAACTGCTACGGGGCCTGAAAACTCTGGGACGTGAGTACCTCCTGCGGTGCCTCCCCTCTTCCTCCAACATGTAAGCCACCTGTGCATTTAGTGCCTCCATTTCCTCACACACCAGTGCTCACCTCTCCCTACCAAACTGGTGAGACACAGCAGCAACAAACAGAAGCTGACACTCACTCTCCCACCATCGACAAACAATGCGGTCACACACAGCAGGGCCACACTGCAAGCACTCTCTGACCCACTGCAAACTCTCCTGCCACACCCTCTAGCCACTCACTCTCCAAGCAGCAAATGACAGTCTTCACATAGTAACATAGTAGATGACGACAGAAAAAGACCTGCACGGTCCATCCAGTCTGCCCAACAAGATAACTCATATTTGCTGCTTTTTGTGTATACCCTACTTTGATTTGTACCTGTGCTCTTCAGGGCACAGACCGTATAAGTCTGCCCAGCACTATCCTCACCTCCCAACCACCAGCCCTGCCTCCCAACCACCGGCTCTGGCTTTCTCTCACAAACATGCTGCAGCAGCACACAGTATAACCAGACAAACAGACACAACAAACAGGTAAAGGAATGAATTATGAATTTGGGGACAGTGAATGGAAAGGGATGGGGGGAGGGGATGGGGAGATAGAGGAAGGAGTAGTGGTGTCTGGGTTTGGGGGCTAGAAGGGGTAGGGAAAGCTGAAAGAGTAAAACACAAAAAAGGCAGGTGAGGGTGAAAACGTTCTGTCTAGGGCACACAGACAAAGGTAACAGGTACTCAACAAACTCTCAGCTTTCTCTCCAAACGATTCAGCTTTCTCTCCCAACAATGATCTCAAAACTCTCCAATTCCACAAAATCACTAATGGGTCTAAGGATGACTTCCCCCTTACCCTGGTTGCTTTTATTTCAGGTCTATTTAAGAACGCAACCCATGTTCCCGCCCATGCAAAACCATTTCAATATCTGTTATACGTTGGAGGTGCCCATCTCGTAACGCCGTCCATAACACGCCCCTAACACACCCCTAACACACCCCCTGTGGGAACATCCTTAGATGGGCATCCTCGCACTGAAGCCGTCTTTACTACCTCGTTTCGATTATTGGATTTGGACGATCTTCTTTCACAGGGACGCCCATGTGCCTTTTGTGTTGCTTTTTGGATGCCCTTCTCTTTCGAAAATGAGCCCGATAATGTTATGAGAATTAGGTGCTTAACTATCAGATTTAGTATTTATAAGTACAATTTTAAAAAATAAACATTAATTAGGTTGAAACCTGGGAGCATTTCACATCTTTTTTTTCCCTGTGCCTAGATCAAAAGAAAAAGATGGCATGTGAGAACTTGCTCCTTTTGTTTTGTGGATTGCAGTGGTATATTATAAAAATGCACTTGCCTTTTTTATTACTACTATTTCACAGAGAGGTATTGAATAATGAGGGAAGGGCTTCTCGCATGCAGAAGTTCTGTCCAGAGTCAGTGTAAATGTGGCAACATTGTCCAGATCAGCACACTATTAGCCACCAAGATCATACAAAGTTAATTATGTTCAATGGAAAATACATCTGTTGGTTCAGGCTGCTTGCTTTGTGAATATTCTATCACGGTTTCATTATTGCTATCAATAATTACATATTAAGGGCATTTGCTTTAAACTTTGTTTTATTTTGTTTATCCAGTCCTCACATGCACATGGTTTTGCTTTTTAAACCCAAAGGTGAATCCTAAGCGTGATTAGGTACACATTAGGTACACATTGAGGGGCATAATCGACCAGAAACGCCTATCTCCATGGGCGTTTATCTCCGAGAACGGGTCCGTGAAGGGGCGGAGTGAACCGTATTTTAAAAAAAAATAGACGCCCATGTGTTATTCGCCAAGGTGTGAGCTGGGCGTTTTTGCTTTTCAGCGATAATGGAAAATGAAATCGCCCAGCTCAAAAACGAATAAATCCAAGGCATTTGTTCGTGGGAGGGGCCAGGATTCATAGTGCACTGGTCCCCCTCACATGCCAGGACACCAACCGGGCACCCTAGGGGGCACTTTTACAAAAACAAAAAAAAAGGTAAAAGAGCTCCCAGGTGCATAGCACCCTTCCCTTGGGTGTTGAGCCCCCCAAATCCCCCTCAAAACCTACTGCCCACAAGTCTACACCATTACTATAGCCCTAAGAGGTGAAGGGGGGCACCTACATGTGGGTACAGTGAGTTTGGGGGGGTTGGACGACTAAGCATTAAGCAGCACAATTGTAACAGGTAGGGGGGGGATGGGCCTGGGTCCACCTGCCTGACGTCCACTGCACCCCCTAACAACTGCTCCAGGGACCTGCATACCGCTGCTTGGGAGGAGGGTATGACATTTGAGGGTGAAAGTAAAAAGTTGTGAAACATCATTTTTTTGTGGTGGGAGGGGGTTAGTGACCACTGGGGGAGTCAGGGGAGGTCATCCCCGACTCCCTCTGGGGGTCATCTGGTCATTTAGGGCACTTTTTGGGGCCTTATTCGTGAAAAAACAGGGTCCAGGAAAAGTGCCCTAAATTCTAGCTACAAACGTATCCATTATCGGCGAAAGGCGCCCATCTCTGTTCGGGTGATAACCACGCCCCAGTTCCGCCTTCACCACGCCTCCGACACGCCCCCGTCAACTTTGTCCGCATCCGCGACGGAGTGCAGTTGAAAGCGTCCAAAGTTCGGCTTTCGATTATACCGCTTTATTTGTTTTTGTGAGAAAAACGCCCATCTCCCGATTTAGGTCGGAACTTGGGCGTTTTTCTCGTTCGATTATAAGCAGGATTGTGTTTCTGACTTTACTTGTTTTGGGCTACTTTGGGTCCTCCTGATCTGTACATCTGCTGTCTGGAATTTTTGGAAGATAGAAATGAGAAAATAATAATTAAGTTTTGGATGTATATGTCAGTTTTTGGAATGTATGTCTGCCAGAACTGGTTTTAGACATAGCTGGAGCCCACAAGAAAAACATCACTCAGTAGCCTTCAATCTCTAGAATAATGATGGCAAATCTCCAGCTTTGAGATGGGCCACTCTTGGTGTCTCTGAACTCCTTTACCTTTGCTGGCAGGGATACAGTGCCCCGACAGCCAAATAAATGGACTGCTTCTGCTCCCCGCTGATTGTTTCTGACTCTGAGCAGCATTCCAGGTATTCTTGCGCAAGTATGCGTGAGAATTCCTGGCATGATGCTCAGAGTCAGAAACAAGCAGTGGGGAGTGGTGGTAGTCCATTTATTTGGCTGGTGGGGCTCGGCATCTCTGCCAGCAAAGGTATGCCGAACATGCCCGAATAGGAGGGGTAAGGAAGAAAGAGAGAGGAATATGTTGTTCCCTTAGTCCACCTCAGCCCACCCCCCCCCCCCCCCCCCAAATTGCAGGACTGGCTATGCCCAGAGAGAGAGAGAGACCATTGTTAAAAATTTCCCAGCATACCACTATTTATATGGCACTGGCTGATGTGATCACTTTTTGTCTGGTAGTATTTAAGGAAGTTCCTGACTTCCAGCCAGTGCCTTTGCAACAGGTCTCCTAGAGTTGTCTAGTGTATGTTGCAGCCTTGTTCCAGCCTGAGCCCTCTTCCTGCCTATGTTCCAGTCCTGTTCCTGCCTGCATTCCAGCTGGTGTTCCAGTCCTGTTTCTGCCTGTTTCTCATTATGTCTTCTTGTTCCCATCCTTTGGGCCTTCCAATTCTGCATTCCTTGGTCCTGACTTCATCAGGCCAGGCCCTCAAGAGCCTTCTTAAGGGCCATTCCCTGGTCTCTACTCCATTGGGTCTGATCCCAAGGGCCCTTCTAAGGGTCATTTTCTGCTCACATTCTCGCTGGGGTGTGACTCACCTGCCGCCGGTTGTGGCCTGCCTAGCCTTCAGGCTAGGTGGGTAGCGTAAACCTGATTGTGGCTCAAGGGCTTACTTACCCCAAGCCGTGACAGTTTGCAAAGGCCATGCACACAGGCAAGTCACCTGCTTTGCAGATGCTTTAGCAGTTGGCTCTTCAACTTCAGCGACTTTCTGGATCTGTCCATGATCTGTCTACCCACTTGGGCCACCTCCAGGACCTTGCTCAGGAGGTCCAGCTACAATGGACTCAACTTTGATAGTTTAGAGAAACACTTCAGGGGGTCTGCGCTCAGCTTTCTGCAATGCAAACCATAGGACCTCTGGTTCCAAACCCGCTTCCGGGGCTCGCCCCAGTGGTACTGCCTCAGCTTACCGATTCCTCAGCCTCAAGTCTCAGATTTAATAACCAGTGCTTGATGAACTTTGAGCTACAGCCCTCCAGCTTTCCATCTGATTGGGTGAAAATCACATTTATCATCTTTCTCCGGGCAAGCACTGGCTTGGGCATTTTCCCTGTAGGAGCAGAATGAGCTGCTTATGTCCAATCTGGCAGCCTTCTTCATACACTTCTGGTAGGTATTTGATGAGTCGGGACATCTGTCCTTAGTAGCTTCCCAGCTCCTGTGCCTAAGACAAGGGACACTAATGGTGGGTCAGTATGCCATCCCATTATGGACCCTGGTTTCAGAACTGCAATGGAATCAAGAAGCCCAGGTGGCCGTCTTTTGCCAGGGACTGGTGGGGCACATTAAGGATGAACTAGCAGGATGGAATCTCCCCACCAGTTTGGATGGCCTGGTTTCCCTATGCATCAAGGTGGACATCCGCTTTCAAAAGAGGGCTAAGGAATGTGGAGGCAAAAGCTGCTCTAAGTGGTCGACACCCAAGTTTCAGGACCTTACAGACCCACAGATGCCAGCTCCTACTGCCACCCTGGAGGGAGAAGTTCCCATACAGATAGGACATTCTCGACTTTCAGAACTCAAGGTCTCTGTCTATACCATGCGGACCTGGGACATTATGCTAAGTGATGCCCCAGGAAACTGGGAAACCTACAAGGCCTAGGAGTGGTGGGGAAGACTTCCCTAGTTCCTTCCCGAGTTGTTCCAACCTCTCTCATTGCTCTGTCACCATGCAATGGGAAGATAGACAAATTGTTCTCTAAGCTCTCCTTGAGTCCAGCACAGACAGAAACTTTGTGGACGAATGGCTCATATTTCAGTATGACATCCTTGCGAATCCCCTCAGAGAACCTCTCTGCATCTTCTTGGTCTATGGAGACCCACTACCAGGGCATCTTCAGGCTATTACTTGACCTGTTTCCTTCAGGTGGGACCCCAGCCTCAAGAAACAATTGAGTTCTATGTACTCCCCAGATCTGTCTTTCAGGTCATTTTGGGGTTCCCTTGTTGCAAAAACATGAATCTCGTATTGACTGGCACTCTGTAGATATTCTAACATGGGGCCCAACCTGTTCTCAGTCTTGCATCATGTCTGTTCATCCTTGTCTAACCCTACCAAAGTTGGATTCACCTCTGCCTGTTGACCCGCCAAACGCTCCTGCCTCCAGTGCAGACATTTCCAGCAAGAATCAAGCCATAAAACTACCACCTCACCAGGAGTGTGGCCAACCTAGCCACATCCAGCTGGGTAAGATGACACCCAGGGCAAGCCTTCTACCCCAGAATCCCAATCTATCCTGGACCTAGCAAAGATTCTTGCTGTCTCCCAGATCATTGTACCTCCGGAGAGAACTCCAGTCCCCAATTGGTCAAGGAAATGGACTTTGCACAGGACATGCAACTTTAAGTTTCAAGTCTACATGATGCTCCGGAAAGAAGTGTGTGTGTGTGTGTGTGTGTGTGTGGGGGGGGGGGGGGGTATATTAATACTGGGGATACCAAATGTCTTGTGGTATGCTCGATATTCTAGATGTCAAAAGAATAAGGAGAATAATACGTGGAAACCTGCTATCAGTGTCCATGACCTTGCATTTATAAGATATTGTCATCATTTTTATTCCCTCAAACCTAAACCCACGGGTCCGGGGAGGGGGCTTCAGGGAGGGGGTACTGCCATGCCCCTTGCCTGTTCTCTGTGGTCTCCAGCAGCATTCCGTGCCAAGATGAATCTGTTTACTTCCTGGAAACCCAGCACTTCCTTTATAGCCAGTGGTGTGCTGGTAAATGTTTAACAACAGGCTCTCTCCCCGGTCCCCCTCTGCGCCCCCCCCCCCCCCGTCCCCCTCTGCACCCCTCATCCCCCTCTGTGCCCCCCCCCCAGATTGCAGAGCTGGCTATAGCCGGGGAGAGAGCCTGGGGGGGGGACAATGCATTACTCCAGGAAAAAAAAATTAAATGATCCCAGGTTCCAATCTAATTCATGTTTAATGTGCGATAAAATGCCATAAATAAGTAAATAAATATAAACTTTTAATGTTGAGCACCTGATTCTCAAAGTGAACATATTCCAAACACTATAATGAAAATAAAATGATTTTTTTTCTACCTTTGTTGTCTGGTGACTGTTTTTCTGATCATGCTGGCCCAGTATCCGATTCTGCTGCTATCTGTCCTCTTAACTCCATTTCCAGGGCTTCCTTTCCATTTATTTCTTTCCTTTCCTCCTTTCTTCTTCATTTCTGGTCCTCAGCTTCTGCCTATTTTCTTCACCCATGTGCAGTTTTTCTCCTCTCTTTCTTTTCCCTCATCTCATCTCCTTCCTCACTCTTCCCTCCCCTCCATTCACGTTCAGCATTTCTTCTCTCTCCCCCCCTCTCCATCTACCCATATCCAGTGACTCTTCTCTCCCCCTGCCCTGCATGCACAGAGCGACCCTCCTCTCCCCTGCTCTCCATGCACCCATACCCAGTGACCCTCCTCTCCCCTGCCCTCCATCCACCCATGTCCAGTGACCCTGCATGCACCCATGCCCAGCAACCCTCCTTTCCCCTGCCCTGCATGCACCCATACCGTGACCCTCCTTTCCCCTGCCCTCCATCCACCCATGTCCAGTAGTGACCCTCCTGCCTCCTCTCCCCTGGCCTGCATGCACCCAGCCATACTCAGTGACCCTCCTTTCCCCCCCATCCACAAATGCCCAGCGACTCCCTTCTCTCCCCTGCCACCCCCTCCTGAGTTGTTGGCAAATTCTCCTCTCCGCTCCCTCCCTCCCGATCCCTCACGTCACCGACCCGACCTGTCTCTTCGCATTCTTCGGGGCAGGCAGTCTTGCCTGCCCGCTGCCAGAACTGACTCTCCCCCACTGGCGCTGCCGGCCAGTTCGCGCTTCAAAATGGCCGCCGAGACTTCAACAGAAGTCTCGCGAGGCCGCCTCTGGAAGTCTCGGCGGACATTTTTAAAGTGCGAACCGGCAGCGCCAGCGGGGGAGAGTCAGTTCTGGCAGCGGGTGCCCTGAAGAATGCGGAGAGTCAGGTCGGGTCGGTGACGTGAGGGATCGGGAGGGAGGAGAAGAGCCGGCTCGCGCGTTTCAACAACCAGCTCGCAAGAGCCGAGCAAAGTTAACAACCAGCTCTTGCGAGCCGGTGCGAGCCGGCTCCAGCACACCACTGTTTATAGCCCTCTAAGAAGACGCTAGCTGATGTGATCGCATCCTGTCTGGTAGTATATAAGAAAGTTCAACACTCTCAGTCAGTGCCTTTGCAATAGGTCTCCTAGAGTTGTCTAGTGTGTGTTGCAAACTTGTTCCAGTCTAAGTCCTGTTCCTGCCTGTGATCCACCCTGTTTACCTGCCTGCATTCCAGGTTGTTTTCCGGTCCTTTTCCACTCCTGTTCTTGCCTGTGTCTCATTGTGCCTTGTTGTTCCTGGCCTTTGGGCCCTCTGACTCTGCATTCCCTGGTCCTGACTTAAGGCCCACTCCCTGGCCTCAACACCATCGGGTCAGTTCTCAAGGGCCCTTTTAAGGGTCATCCTCACTGGGGTGTTACTCACCTACTGCCCGTTGGTGTCTGCCTAACTTTCGGGCTAGGTGGGTATCGTAAACCCGACTGTGGCCCAAGGTGTCACCTACCCCAAGCCATGACACATAGTAATAGTAATATCAGTGGTACTAGTCTATGCAATGACAGCATTGGGTCATTTATGTTTCGTATATTTTAATGTTTTAAGATGCTATTGTTTTAATGTTGTATAATATTATTACGTTGTCAGTTTTGTTTTATTATGGTTTGTTTAATACTTTATTATGTGTGTAATATTGTTCTCCACCTAGAATTATGAAGATGATGCAGAATACAAATCTTAAATCTTGAGAAATAAATACATTCTAGGAAATACTGGCAATTATCCAGTATCAATGCGTTTACTGTTTATGACCTTTGTGGCAAAAATAATTAAAGAATGAGTCACTGCTCTAGCTAATTGGTCTGATTACCCTAAAATTAATTTTAGAAATGAGTTAGAATAGAAAACCTGCTACCTGGGTCTATGACACATAACTGGAAAAAACACCAGTTTCAGTAGAAGCTGACTATTTAATTACCAGCTAAGATGCTGAGCTAGTAGCCTTCTACTTTCTTTAATTGCTATGTGCCAAAAATTTACATGGTGAATATTTACATGGCCAGAAGTTTTCCAATAAAATTCAGCACTATTATCAATATCAGATATATGTATAGAGTGGCAAAATATGCCTATAGGGGTAATTCTCTACAAGTTGTCTATAGTTAGGTACTGGATGTTGCACACTAACCGCTCGATTCTATAAAAGTTGCCAAAAATTGTGCATGCAAATATAGGTACGTGTCCGATTTGCGCATGCAATTTAATAGAATAACGTGCCAATTGGTGCCAATAATTGGCTTTTTAACAAGCAATTACTGGCACTAATTAAATTTATTTGGAATTTACGTGCATAAATTTAGGTGCGTGATGCATGCCTAAACTTTTCTCATGGCCTGAAAAAGGGGGCGAAGAAATGGTAGGGTCATGGGCATTTCAGGGCAGATTGGGGGCGTGATTTTGATTTACATGGGTAATTATAGAATACTAGTGGAACCATGTCCGTTTCCTCAGCAATGAAACGGGCCCTAGGAAGGCTGTCATGTAAGCTTTTTTTTTTCTCTCTCCCCTGCCCTCCCCTCCCCTCCATGTCCAGCGATATTCCTCTTCCCTGCCTTCCCATCCTTGTCCCGCGATTCTCTCCTCTACTGTCCTCCCATCCCATCCATGTCCATCAATTCTCCTCTGCCCTGCCCTTCCCTTTCCTTCCTCCCTCCCCTCGATATCCCGCGATTCTCTCCTCCCCTCGATTTGTACCTGAACATTCTCTGGCTGGCTGGCGCTGTCTTCCGTTCCGTTCGTAACATCCCTCCTGACGTCAGCTCGCCTCCAGCGTTCCCTTCCCTCTCACTGTTCCGCCCTCTGATGTCATTACGTCTTGACGCGAAAGCGGGACAGTGAGGGGGAATGGAACGCTGGAGGCTGGCTGACGTCAGGAGATGTTATGAACCCAGGCAGCCAGACATGGAACGTTGGAGGTGCAAATTATTATATAGGATGGGTGCTCCACACATAAATTTAGGCGTGGGCTTTTGAACTACATTTTCAATAGTGCAAATGATGGTGCCTACATTTACGAGTGAACTCTCTGCTTAAGCGTTATTCTATAAACTGGCACTGAACTTGAGGCACAGCTTATAGAATACCGCTTAAGCAGGTTTTTCCTGCACCGATTTTTAAGGCATCATTTATAGAATTTCCCCCTATGTGTGGAATCTATAATGGCAATTGCTTAAGTCTGCAGTCGCACGCCTAAATGCTAATATTTTGTAACCTACGCATGTAAGTCTTAGGTATGGTCCTGACCCACCCATGCTGCTCCCAGGTCCACAGACTCCTAGCCATTGCATGTGATGGATTTTGCATGAACAACTGGCAGAATTCCAACTAGGGTGTCTTTTACTAAGATACGCTAGCGTTTTTAGCTCGCACTTAAAAATCGGCTGACGTTAAATGCTTAGACGCTCATTTTGGACATCTCTGTGCTTAGCATCAGCTGATTTTTAACACACGCTAAAATCTCTTGCACACACCTTAGTAAAAGACCCCCTAAGAGCAGTTATGCGAGCGACTGCTAATTAGTGCCAATTAACACCAATTACATCCAATAATTAGTTAACACCAATTAGCAGCTAATTTAATAATTAAGCTACATAACTTGTGCATGCAACTTTGTATGCTAAGTATAAAATTAGATGCACAAGTTTATACAATTAGGGGAATAATGCGTGACCTATACCTGGTGCTATGCATATTCTATATAAGGCGCCAAAAAAAGCGCTGTTCTATAAGCCATGCTTAAAATTAGGTGTGGTTTATAGAATAGCGCTTATGCCCAGGAATAGCACCTAACTTTTGGTGCAGCCATATGCACCGACTGAAATATGGTGCAAATGTATGTGCCTAAATTAGGTAAATTATTTACAGCGAGTCACCGGAATACATGACAGACCTCATCGACCTGCCAACCAGAAACACCACAAAATCTGCACGATCATACCTAAACCTCCACTACCCAAGCAGCAAAGGACTCAAATACAAATCCACCTATGCAGCCAGCTTTTCCTACCTAAGCGCACAACTATGGAACGCATTGCCAAAAGCAGTAAAAACTACGCTCGACCACCTAAATTTTTGGAAAGCACTAAAGACAGACCTGTTCAGAAGAGCATACCCCACTGACCCAACATAAAAATGCCTGTTCACCTGCGACAGAATGCAACCAAAGACCGTAACGAACATTACCTGACTCTTCTTCCCCCTTTTCCTCTATAAGTTCCCCCAACTGTACCTACCATACATGTACCCAATTCTACTACAATATCACTTTGCATTCATTCATACCATGTATTTGTTCAGATCGTAATCGGTAACGCCGTTAACGGTTATATGTAAGCCATATTGAGCCTGCAAAAGGTGGGAAAATGTGGGATACAAATGTAACAAATAATAATAATAATGTATCCCCCCTTATTCTATAACAATGAGTGTTAATATTAGGAACACCCCGTTACTCTCATCACTTTCCCATTTCTGTGCCCCCCCTATTCAGATCACATATAGATTTTGTCCGCACCTAAATTTATGCACGTAAATGCTAATTAAATCTAATTAGTGCCACTAATTGCTTGTTAAAATGCAAATTTTGGTGCTAATTGGGGGGGGGGGGTAGAGGGGAGTTTCAGTGAGTCTGATGGGGGTTTCAATCAGGGATGCTTTGGGAGGGGGCTTAGATCCATGGGGCAACTGGAATCGGGAGGGGTGTGTGACTGGAATCACAAGGGCTTGAATTGGTGGGGTGGCTTGAATCGAGAAGTTTCTAGCATCCCTTTCACATTGGGCCTGGGAGCATTAGGCTGTGGTTTTGCAGCCTGATGCTCCTGGACACATTGGAGGCCTCAGCACGTGTCAAAAACACACACAGCCCCCCCCCCCCCCCCCCTTTTACAGCATCTTAGTAAAAGGACCCCTATCTGAGCAGCTAAGGTTTAGCCAGCAAATTTCCATCTAATGTGCCACCGTAGCTCTTAATGTGTCCTGTGCATTACTCTTTGTCCTAGTCCAAAATCAGGCTAATAGAAAAGAGGTCAATATTGACTATTGTATTATTAATGGTTTATTTATATTCCACATTTTCCCATTGTGGATGCCAAAGATAACATACATAATCAGAAATAAACAAAAACAGTGCAATATAAATTCATCAAAAACAATACATCATCTAAAATAAAATAAATAACATAAAACACATAAACATTCATTACAGAATATAAAATAAAAACACATAACAATTGTTAGAGTAATTTTATAAACCATTCTTGTGTGTAAAAATGCTGTTTTAGATGTATAAATGGACTCATAATATTAGGTAATGCCTAACAAGACATATCCCTCCAGGGGTCTTCCTCCTCCACCTGCTGGGTGTGGCCTTGTTGTAGGGTGAAGGGCACTTCCCAGGTTCCAGAGTCCATTACAACCTCCTCCCAGGACCTCTCTGTAGCAGGCTGTTCTGGGGAAGGCTGGTCCACAGCAGGCTAGTCCGGGGCAGGCTGTGTGGCAGCTGGAGGATGACCTGTGTGTTTAGAAGGTTTGCAATAGAGATCAACACATCCTACATGGCTTGCATAGTGGTGCAGCTGGTTCTAAGTAGGCAGGTATAGGGATAGCTAGGGTCTGCTGGTTGTTACCCGGGTGACATCTTTGATCTGTGGCACCAATAAAATGACAAAGCAGGGAACCCAGGAGCCAAAGATATGATAACTGTTTGTTCCCTGAGAGGGTTGTCTCCCTATGGGCATGCAAGATGGGTTCTGGTCTGTGCTGGAGGGCCATCGGTGACCAGGCAATGGCTGAGAGGTAGAATGCCACTGTGCTGTTGCACAGCTGGGACCATTGTTACAGCTCTTATGAGAGATGTGGGTGTGTGTGCATCCCCATGCCTACATGGTCTACAGCTGGTTGGGAGATGGCAGGGGACCCTGTTTAATCCTCCCTTCTGGGATCCTCCTGAGAAAGATATTTTATATACTGCAAGGTAGGAAACCTACGTTTGGTGATATCTATCTGTGATGTAATCAGACTAGCTGGCTTGGGGCCCTCACAGATGCCAGGGGTTGCACATCACTCCATGACTCATGGACATGCTCTTGGGCTGGGGGGAGGGATATACATATGTGGTAGTTTCTTTAAGGAGGGGTTTGTGTGCCACTATTATGTAGACAGGGCCGGTCTTAGGCAGGAGCTGTTGCACAGGGCCTCGCACTTCCAGGCAGGGCCGCTGAGAGGGGGGGACAGGGGGGACAAAAGTCCCCGGGCCTGGACCTCCGGAGGGGGCCCAGCGCCACCGCACAGGCCTGCCCATCCTCCGTCGCTCCCGGAACTAACCTTAAACGCCTCCTTTCCTTCGCAGCAAGCAGCAGCAGGGCAGGCCACTCCTTCCTTCCGTGTCCCGCCCTCGCCTGAAGTAACGTCCGCGAGGGCGGAGCATGGAAGAAAGGAGAGGTCTGCCCTGCTGCTGCTTGCCTTGAAGGTGGTGAAAGGAAAGGAAGGAGGCATTTAAGGTTAGTTCAGGGCCTGGTAGCGGGTGGAGGGGGGAGGGCCCAGCGACCTCGGGTGGGGGGGGGGGGGCGGCGGCGACGATGACCTCGGGTGGGGTGGGGGGGCCCGGGGGCGGCCTTGTCCTGGAACCGGCTCTGGCTCTCGGCGGCCCTGCTTCCAGGGGCCTGGCGGCATTCCCTTCCCTCCCGCTCCCTGCTATTGCTGTCTCCATTCATGCATGGGCCGCGATCTAACTGCTTTGTCTCTCCTCCCCCGAGCCACAGGGTGCCCTCCTAGCACATACCTGAACCCACCCTGGTAGTCTAGTGGATTCTTCAGAACAGAATAGATCCTGTCTTTCCTGCCCACTTTCGCTGATCCTCTTGCTGCCAAATCACCTTTTAAAAATGGCTGGAGAGACTTCCGCTGAAGTCTTGCAAGGCCACCATTGAAAGTCTCGGCAGCCATTTTAAAGAAGAAACTGTAATGTCCAGCAAGAAGGTAAGTGTGTGTAGGGTTACCATATTTTGTCCCCCAAAAAGGAGGACACATGCCCCGCCCCACCACACACCCACCCCGCCCCCTTTCATACCCTCGCTCCGCCCCGTCACATTTTCCCCTCGCCCCTGTCACATACCCCGTCACCCCTCCTCCCCATCACCCCCCTCCCCTTACCTTACTATTGCCCTGGTGGTCTAGTGACCTCTTCGGGGCAGGAAAGAGCCCCTCTTTCCTGCCCGGAGCGCTGCCCTGCATGCATCCTTCCTGTTGCTGATTCTCGGTGCCGATTTAAAATGGCCGCCGAGAGTTGAAGTCTCGCGAGGTCACTTCAACTCTCAGTGGCCATTTTGAATCAGCGCCGAGGATCAGCAACAGGAAGGATGCATGCAGGGCAGTGCTTCGGGCAGGAAAGTGGGGGCTCTTTCCTGCCCCGAATGCAGAAGAGGTCACTAGACCACCAGGGCACTAGTAAGTAAGGGGAGGGGAGGCTAGCAATCTGCCCATTTGTCCAGATTTCTGGACAAATGGACAGGCTGGCAGGTGGGCCGTCCTAAAGGCCCGCCCACCAGCTTGCCCGTTTGTCCAGAAATCCGGACAAACAAGCAGATTGGCAAAACCCGCCCGGTTGCCTGGGCATGTCCTCTTTTCCGGACATATGGTAACCCTAAGCGTGGGAGCCCTTACCGCCTTCTAAATAGGTGGCAGTAAATAACTGAGCGCTAATTTTAATATTAGAGCACGGCCATTTTCTGCCTCATTAAAAAAAGGCCTTTACTGGTGTGGTAAAAAATGGCCCAGCACTTGCCAATTTTACACGCCAAAACTAGCGCAGGCTACTGTTTATCATGGCTTAGTAAAAGGGCCCATTAGTTTTAACATGTCATAGGTAGTTCCTGGCATTTACTTTGCACCTGCATACTCTGTGAGGCCTTTTGTACTTGCTGCTCCTTCTGCTAGAGAAGCCATTTTAAAGGAAAACTTTGCAAGGCGTTTCTCTTTTTAAAGAGAAACTGTGGATTGCAGGCCCACAGGCTCAAAGCACCCAAAGGCTTGCAACTTCTACATAGACATTATACATTGACCTCTAAAAAGACAATTTTCATAAACAAGTTGCCTGGGTAAACATCAATTTACAATACATGCACTTTTATCCTCTTAGCATGAAGGTGTTTCTTGGTGTGGGAATAAGTCAGGTGAGGCAAAAATGTGCTAAATTTTGTGTTTCAAAACTATGCATGTTATTTTTCATGGAAAAAAAAAGGTTTATAGCGAAAGAGGAAGCAGATCTCAGTGGGTACTTTTTCTTCATACAACTTTCTTAGAAAAAGTATAACAATTTTCCCTTTCAGAACTGGTGTAAAGTTCATTAAAGTAGCCACAAAGTAGGCATATATAAAAATTGGCCCATTAAATCCATTTTACTGAGTTTCGTATAAGCTGATTGTGCTGTACAGTCCACATGCTGATAAGAAATTCTTAAACGTTTCGAGGAGCGATGAAGTTATTTGAAGTACAAGTAAACAGCAAGTCAAGGCGAAACTGGCAGGGGGTTTTCTTGCTATATATAAGGTCTAGAAAACATTTGATAAGAGAAAGACAGATGAGTCTCAATAAAAGCCTTGGTGCATAAACAGGAAGGGAAATCTCTTTGGTTACAGTTTCATGCATATCTTGCAGGAAGTAAGTTATCATTTCTTATCAGACTTCAAAGTGACATTTAGATGGGAGTCTCAGGAAGGGCCTTCCTTGGACTGCAGACAATCAGGTTCTGTTCTGTCCCAGATAAAATGGTTCATGAAAATTATGACTTGAGAAACAAAACTTTCACTATGATGATGGAAAAAGACCTCAAGGCCTCATCTGTTACAATACTGCTGATCGTAGTCGAGCTCTGGCTTCTTTTTGCTTTTTTTTTTTTTTTCTGTTATTGTATTCAAGTAGGTTTAATACTTTTTTTTATACTTACAGATGTGTAATTGGATGAAGACCAAGACTGAAACTTAGTTATTATCCATATAAGCTTTTAACTTTTTCTACTGTAATAGCTATTTTTTGGTAAGTACATTTAGGGGCCCTTTTGCTATGCTGTGTAAGCATCTATGCGTGCCCAACACATGCCAAAATGGAGTTAATGTACGGCTACCACATGGCTCTTGCGGTAATTTCATTTTTGCCACATGTCTGAAACGCGTGGCTGAAAAATAATTTTTATTTTCTGCCGTTCATATTGGATGCACACCAAAAGGCTTATTTTCGAAACAGAAGGGCGCCCATCTTCCGACACAAATCGGGAGATGGGCGTCCTTCTCTCAGGGTCGCCCAAATTGGCATATCGAAAGCCGATTTTGGGCGTCCTCAACTGCTTTCTGTCACGGGGGTGTGTTGGCACTGTAGCGAAGGCGGGACTGGGGCGTGATTAAGAGATGGGCGTCTTCGGCCGATAATGGAAAAAAGAAGGGTGGCCCTGACGAGCATTTGGTCGACTTTACTTGGTCCATTTTTTCTTGTGACCAAGCCTCAAAAAGGTGCCCAAACTGACTAGATGACCACTGGAGGGAATCGGGGATGACTTCCCCTTACTCCCCCAGTGGTCACCAACCCCCTCCCACCCTAAATAATTTTTTTTTTAATATCTTTTCCAGCCTCTATCCCAGCCTCAAATATCATACCCAGCTCCATGATAGCAGGATCCAGGTCCCTGGAGCAGTTTTAGTGGGTACAGTGCACTTCAGGCAGGCAGACTCAGGCCCATCCCCCCCCCCCATTACACTTGTGCTGGTAAATGTGAGCCCTTCAAAACCCACCCGAAACCCACTGTACCCACATGTAGGTGCCCCCGTTCACCCCTTAGGACTATGGTAGTGATGTACAGTTGTAGGGAGTGGGTGTTTGGGGGGCTCAGCACACAAGGTAAGGGAGCTATGCACCTGGGAGCAATTTGTGAAGTCCACTGCAGTGCCCCCTAGGGTGCCCGGTTGGTGTCCTGGCATGTGAGGGAGACCAGTGCACTACGAATGCTGGCTTCTCCCATGACCAAATGGCTTGGATTTGGTTGTTTTTGAGATGGGCGTCCTCGGTTTCCGTTATCGCCGAAAACCGGGGATGGCCATCTCTAAGGTCGACCTAAATGTTGAGATTTGGGCGTCCCCAACCGTATTATCGAAACGAAAGATAGACACCCATCTTGTTTCGATAATACGGGTTTCCCCGCCACTTCACAGGGCCATCCTGCGAGGACGGCCACAGGAAAACTTTGGCGTCCCGTTTGATTATGCCCCTCTAAGTGACATTTGGCGCACGTAGGTAATTACTGTCTGGTTACTGCATGAGGCTTTACCACTAGGTCGATGGCTGGCGGTAAGGTCTCTGACCCAAAATAGACGCACAGCAATTTCATTTTGCTGTATGTCCATCTTCGGCAAAAATTATAAAAAGGCCTTTTTTACAGGTGCGCTGAAAAATGATTCTGCGCATGCCCAAAATCTGCGTCTATACTACCGCAGGCCATTTTTTCAGCGCACCTTAGTAAAAGGACCCTTTATTTTGTAGTTTGAACCAAACACTCAATATGTGGGCTATTTTTCTGTGTGAAGAGAATGAGTGGGTGATGACCTAGGGCCGTGGCATAGCTAGGACTGAATCTGCCCCAGGCAATAGTATTAGGATGGGCCCCTATGACACAGTCTCTCTTAATGAATCAGCACAAATGTCCAGGATTCAAACAGCAACATCCCTACCTTTAAAAAGTCAGTGTCCTGGAATACCAATATATAAGGTTAACATATTTGCGGAGACAAAAAAGAGGACACAAAAAATAAAAAAGGTTGCTACCTTTGCTAAAGAAATATTTAATCATAGCAAATGTGTAAATGACTTTTACGCCTATGTTTACTAAATGGCGCTATGGGTGCGTTAGCCTTTTTAATGCGTGTAAATAGTTTATGCGCATTAAACTCCAATGCGTCCATAGAAATGTGTAGGTGCATTAGCGTTTAACGCGCCTTAAATTTACAAGCACGTTAAAAACGCTAATGCTCCTTAGTAAACATCCCCTAAGTTAATGAACACACTGTCTTTCCTGCCTGCTGCATGTAGATCTCTCTCATGAATATTCATTGTGGATATTCTGAAAACCAGACAGGTTGGGGTGCCTCCAGGACCACGTTTGGGAACTACTGAGCTTCTGAGTTTTTCCCTGTAGATATGAAACCTGACATAACTGATAACACTTCTCATTGCTGAAATGCCTCTGGGTAAACCTATGCACATATGTTTACCCTCACAATGTGAGGGCAATATTAAAAAAGCTTATTTCTGCATATAAAACATGGCTTTAGCCATGGACATGCCTCTTAAAATTGCCCTTTAAACGAAAATAGTACATATAAGCTCAAAACTGCATATACTGTTTTGATTTAGTTCATATTAAAATGAAATAGCATCCATTAAACAAAATGAATGCACATCCCTAATAATGAGCATGATTAATTTTGTGGGTAAATTTGTCATAAGAAGCACAGAGCTTGAGAGACTTCCAGCTGGACACAGCTTGGGAACATCAAAACAGCATTAACTATAAATCTAATACTATTTGATTTTGCTCGGCTCGATAGACTTCTCAGAGCGGGCTGAATGCTTGAGAATTGAGGTTGAATAGTTGCCAGCAGCCTATGCATCCGGAGCACTGCAAAATGCTAAAAAAATTGTACACACAATGAGAAAAAGAGACCCTTGGACTTTTATTTTAATGTGGAAAATTTCATGACTTTCTTTATGACCACAAGTTTCAAGCAGGAAAGAATTATCAATCTTGCAATGAGTGTGGGAGATGCATGATCCTAAATACAGAAGATGCTTTTGTGTCTCTATTACTCTGACTTTGACTTAAAATATAATCTAGGGAAAAAATCTTCCTGTAGTAGATACCTTATTTAGGTCATTTATACCAGAACCTGAAACCGACAGGTAACAGTGTTAAGTCAATTTCCAGAGCAAAGCATGCAAAAGGGAGCACCCAGAACTATTTTAAACTACAAGGGGCTTCAGATTCTTTACAGGCTCAAAATGAAAGAAAATCAATCAACAATATCCTTGTGATTTTCTGAATTCCTTAATGTGATCTTACTGCTATATATACACTCTTATAGATTAATGGAGGAAAAGCCTCAACAGACTCCTATTTGGCCCACTGGCCTTCAACTGTCTGGAGCACTTGCTGTCATCGGCACAAAAACCTCCATATATCTATTTAATGTTATAGAATGTTTTAACACTTCTTAATGTAAACATTGCAAAATGCAATAACTTATCTTTGCAGTGGCACCGTCTCCTTCTCTTCCCACGGCCAACAATGGCCAAGGTTTCGAGTCCTTCCTCAGGGTCTGTGGTACATGTGACTGTTTCACTACTGCAGACCATTATTGCTCCAGACAGTTGAAGGCCAGTGGGCCAAATAATGAGTATGTTGAGGCTTTTCCTCCATTAAGAGTGTATTTGCAGCAGTAAGATCACATTAAGGAATTCAGAAAATCACGAGGATATTGCTGATTGATTTGCTTTAGAAGTATTATTATCCTCTGTGGCTCCTAGATTTGATTTGTTATTTCAAAATTAAAGAAATAAAAGAAGTAAGCTCCCAGCACAGACTCAAAAAGAAGAGAATGGCACACATCCTTGCAATATATCCAGCTGCAAGCTATGCCAAAATATTTCACAGGACCCCACTGTCATTCACAAAGGAAAAATATTCAACATAAAGGAATCCTTTACATGCTCATCTTCCAATATGGTATACATCATTCAGTGTAAAAAATGTGACAAAGGATGCTATATTGGAGAAACAAGCCAGATTCTAAAGACAAGATTTAATTTACATAGACATCAAATGAAAAATGCCAATGCCAGCCAGGATGCCACGCCTATGGGGAAACACTTTACAAAACCAGAACACTGTACCAGTGATTTCATAGTAAGAATCCTGAAAGATAACTTTAAAACAATACAGGAACGTAAGACCTTTGAAGTTTGCTTTATTTTTTGTCTACTAGATTGTAAGCTCTTTGAGCAGGGACTGTCTTTCTTCTATGTTTGTGCAGCGTTGCGTACACTTTGTAGCACTATAGAAATACTAAATAGTAGTAGTAGAAGTCAGAATGATTAAATATTTTGACACCCACCAGACAGGACTTAACAAAGATCTAGGTTTTCTAGCCCATTATAAACCATAAAGTTGTATTGCTCTGTTTGTCACCCTCCTGTCTCCATGCATATCTCCCTCTCCCTCATCCACCCCACTCTTCCTGTCTTTCACCTATCCACCCCCATCCTGTTAGACTGTCACTGAAATGCTTTGATGTTTCACTTATATATACTGTCATCTACCAACATTTGCTTATTTCCGATCTGACGAAGAAGGGCAACCTTCGAAAGCTAATCAAGAAACGTATTAAGTTATGTCCAATAAAAAAGGTATCATCTTATTTTCTTTTCCATGTTTTATTTTGTTTTATTTCTGTTGATTAAAATTAAAGAAGACATTGCCAATTATGTTGTTTGTTGCCTAGTCTATCAGAAGTTCTATTCAAGGTATTGTAAAGAAACACTCATAGATGAAGATTACCTGCTATCAAACAAAGAAAAAAGGGCAATATATAAAAAAACAAAAGACCACTTACAAATTGAAATCCAAAGAAATAAAGGTAGGTCATAGAGTGATAATTATTTATTTTATGTTTTATATTTCTAATTTTTAAATCCTTGGTTTCTAATATGTGGAGGGCATTGTATAAGACCAAATACAGTCAGAAATGGTTAACAGACCTCTTATAGGGCAAAACGAATTCAGATCGCGACCATCAACATGGTTACAATCATTTGTACCTCCACAATATAAAAATCAGTCTTTTGTGCCTTCATCAAAGAAAGAAAACAAAAAATACATAAATATGTGCAAGAAGCTTTAAAAAACACTTTACCATTGTGATTCAAAAAGTAATGACAATCACTCAAGTATTCTAGAAGCACAAGATCAATCATTGAAAATATCTATAATCGTAACACAGAGATGATCATTTTTCTGTTCCAACTGAAAATCCAGTAGTAATAACCAAGTCCACACCCAACACCCACAGGAGGGTGTAGAATGGCATTTCAGCAGCACTCTTTCGCTTGTTTCCGGGGTTGTGTACACTCTTTATGGATATTTTATGTTTGATGTTGTGCTTCAAGAATACTTGAGTGACTGACATTACTTTCTGAATCACAATGGTGAAGTGTTTTTTGAAGCATCAATTTTATACAAAGGGGAGGTACAAATGATTGTAACTATGTTGATGGTCATTAGGTCTATTGACCAGTTCAGACCGTGTTTGATCTTATATGATGTTCTCCATATATTAGAAACCAAGAATTTAAAAAATTTTTAAAAATTTAAAAAATTAGAAATATAAACAAATAGTTATCACTCTATGACCTACCTTTATTTCTTTGGATTACCTGCTATCACCATGGGAGAAGGTTGGCATGGGTATTTTTACCTATGGAAGAAAACATTATCCCCCTAATTCTATTAATGGCCTACACAATTGCATGCTAAAATGTAGGCACACTTTAGAAAAACTCACTTAACTTAACAGTTTAGTCTTTAATCTACACGCAAGTGCTACAATTGTCAATAATTGGCATTAACTGGCACTAATTAGTAGTTATGTGAGTTATAAAGTTACTGGATGATAGTCAGTGTTATTTAACCGGCCAGGAATGGCTCCTGGCGCTTAAATAGCACTTAGCTGGCTATGCACTAATATTTAGCTCGGGATAGTTGGTTATCTTTGCTGAGTTTTAGTGCTTAGCACATAACCCCGGATTCTATATAGCACGACTCAAATTGCATGTGCAAATCTGGTCATATTCTGGATTTGCGCATGCAACTTATTTAGTTAAGAAGCCAATCAGCGCACTTAACAAGCAATTATTGACACTAATTGGCATTAATTCGAATTTACACACACAACTGTCTAAGCATATTTTGCAATGTGATGCGAGTAAATTCTTTTTTTTTTTGTTCAGTAATCTTTATTTAATTTCAAGATAAGTACAGATTACACTTGTAACAGAGCAAACAAGTAACAATGAAACTGAAACCATATAAGAAGAGGTGGTACTGAGAAAGGTCAAGGTAGGGAGGAAAAAGGTAAGGGGTAAATAAGAGAAAAATAACAGTAAAAAAGAAAAGTCTTAGGGCCCTGTTTACTAAGCTGCGCTGTAGGCATGTTAACTTTTTAGTGCACGCTAAAAATCAGCGCATACTAATGCTAGAGACACCCATTGTGTCTAGCCCATAAACTAGACAAAATAAAACTAGATGAAAAGAAAAAATAGAAATACTAAAAGCACATGAGTGTCTGTAACTGGGAAATTATTCCAGTGACATATATTACGTAACAGTATTAACAGTCCCACAGATTCCCTCGCAGACTTTCTGCTTCTGATGTACCTGAAAACCTTGTTACTGTGAGTTTTAGCCTGTGCGGCTTTGCATCTGACTTGAGAGTATTTATCTTGCTTCTTATTTTCTTCATTTGGGTCCTTTTTCCATTGTTCAAAGGACATTATTTTGGATGGGGGGAAAGAAAGACAAAGAGATGGAGATGAGATCCTGGATAGCCAGGGTGCGGGGGGGGGGGGGGGGGGGGGGGGGGAGGGATTAAAAATATTGCATGGAAAGAGGAAAAAGACAGAAGGGTGATATTGGAAGGGCAGAGGGAGAGACAGAGAGGTAATGAATGGTGGTGGTGTTGGGGGGGGGGATAGAAACAAGAGACTTTGGATGGCTGGGGGGGCAGACACACACACACGCAAAGAAGAGATACGTATGCCTGGGGGGAAAGAGACACAGAGAGAGGAGGTGCTACATGGCAGTGGACAGAGGGAGACATGAAGAGGGATGAATGATGGGCAAGGAGAGAGAAGAAATGTCAAGTGAAGAGGAGACCATGGCAAGAGAGTTAAGAGAAGAAAGCAGAAACCAGATACTGGGACCAATGTGATTAGAAAATTTAAATGACTAGATAAAGGCAGGAAAGATAATTTTAATTTGATTAGAATATGTGAGTTTTTGGAATGTACACCTGTCAGAGCTGATTGGAGCTCGAGAGTATTGGGTTGATATTTGTTTGACTTAGGGGGTACTTGGCTTGACGTTTCAAATTTCAAGTTTAAAGTTTATTAAAGACTTTTTATCCTGCCCATCAATCGTGTATCTAGGCGGCTTACGGTCTAATAAGGGGAAAAGAAACATACTCACAACAAAATTATTTTTCAAAATGCTGACACGAAAGGAACAGGGGAAGATGTACTACAATATCTCATAGGAAAGGGAGAAGGGGAAAAGGGAAAAACAGTAGGATAGTACAACTGCTGGTATTTCACACAACCTCGGGCTAGTGCCCATAAGACTCTAGAAAAAAGTAAGCTTTTAACTCAGCTTTAAACTGAGATAAAGTAGGAAGAACCTTTAAACTTTCTGGCAAGCAATTCCAAAGCTAGGGAGCTTATACAGAAAAATTTGAGCGATGAGCAGCAACAGAAGAAATATCATGAAATGAGGGAACAATTAAAAGATCTCGTTGAGATGAACGCAAAAGATGAGGCGGGTTATAAGGAATAAGAAGTGCTGAGAGGAAAGATGGCTCCTCAGTGACACGAATCTTACAAACCCCAAAAAGTAGTTTATATTTAATGCAACAGAAAATTGGAAGCATCCTTCAAAAATGGTGTAACATGGTCATACTTCTTGTGTCCTGTAATAAGCTTAATGGCAGTATTTTGAAGGAGTTGCAATTGTCTGAGTTCATGTTGAGTCAAGCCTACATAAATGGAATTGCAATAATCATGTTGTGCATCAATAAAATAATGAACAAGAGTATTCAATGCAGCAGGGAAAAGAAATGGTCTAATAGCTCTGATACGTCTAAGCTGAAAAAACGTACGACACACCACAGCTGATACCTGGGGGATAAGACAATGTACTATCAAGGAGAACTCCTAGGATCTTAACACTATCAGTTAAAGAAAGAGAGATAGTATTCAAGACAATTGGAGCAGCCATATCAATAGTCAACTTAGAAGAGAAAAGAACTGCTCTTGATTTCTCCAGGTTAAGTAATAAAAAGCCACGTACACACAATATCTAACTTGTGATTGATGGCAGCTACCTGGGAAGTGTCAGAGGGTTCAATAATACTAAGAACTTGAATATCATCTGCATACACAATTTATACAAAACCTAAAGACTGTAAAATAAAAAGTAATGGGGCCAAAATATATTAAATAACAATGCTTTGCATTATGAACGTGTACAAAGAGCATTGGCTTCCTGTTACTGCCTGCCTGAAGTTGAAGAAGCTGAATTTGGTACGTTGTACCCCCTCATTTAGCATCTCTTATCACTCCTGATATGCTCTCTCATTCTCTACATTTTTCTCAGGCATCATCGCTTGCCCTTCCCCATCTCAGATCCACCTTGAGATTTCTAGAGACACAAGTTTTGTATACCTAGCTTTGTTGCACTATAATTCTTTACCACTTCACATTCACGCTACACCCTCTCAAATGCAGTTCACGAAAGCAGTTAAAACCTGGCTCTTCAACCTTACGTTAGTTTAGTTCCCATCCCTCAGTACCAAGATTTTTGTAGATTTCAGATTTTCATTTCTTATCTCTTTGTCACTTTCTTTGCACTCTTCTTTCTGTTTCCCACTTCTTTCCTCTTTGCTATGTTAGAATGTATTTTGTGTAAACTGCTTCATCCTGTCATTCATATTTTAATTTTGCTATTGCAAACTACTATGACACACCCTCTGGTGTCATTGGTGGTTTATAAAGCCTTAAGAAATAGGTTTAATAACTAAATGTATAAATAAAAAAGAGAGAATCTATTGGTCTAGCATTTACCACATTTCGAAACAGGTGAACCCAATTCCCATAATACTAATAATGTCTTCTGGTTATAATCACATTTTCTCTTCCATTCAAAATGATCTAAGATGATTGAAAGGAGATGTCTCCCAGCTGTTGAGATTAAACCAATATGCAAATGCATCTGGTTATTTAATCACATGTCAAGGACTATATTATCATGAAAGGCATTGTTACTGCAATTATGTGTCCTTTCATTTGAAGGGTTTGTAGAAGCAGCTGTGTAATTTGTAGCTCTGATCATATCTTTGAGATTCATCAGTATCTGGGTTCTTAATGTACATAGATGCAGTTTTTAACTAGATTTTCTTAGTTTTCATTTGGTAATACCCCTACCATGGAACATTCAGTGAACAATTGTTTAAAGAACATAAGAATAGCCATACTGGATCAGACCAATGGTCCATTTAGCCCATTATCCTGCTTCTAGTGTGGCCAATCCAGGTCACAAGTACCTGTTAGAAACCCAAATAGTAGCAACATTCCATGCTACCAGTCCCAGGGCAAGCAGTGGTTTCCCCTATGTCCATCTCAATAACAAACTATGGGCTTTTCCTCCAGGAACGTATCCAAACCTTTTTTAAACCTCCGGCAATGAGTTCAAACAGATTAACTGTTCATAGAGTGAAAAAACATTTCCTCCAATTTGTTTTAAAACTATTTCCATCTAACTTCATTGAGTGTCCCCTAGTCTTTGTACCTTTTCAAAGAGTAAACAATTGATTCACTTCTACTCATTCTACACCACTCAGGATATTATAGACATCAATCATATCTCCCATCAGCCATCTTTTTTACAAGCTGAAGAGCCTTAACCTCTTTAGCCTTTCCTCATATGAGAGGAGTTCCATCTCCTTTATCATTTTGGTTGCTCTTCTTTAAACCTTTTCTAATTTCACTATATCTTTTTTGAGATACGGTGACCGGAGCGATAAAGAGACATTATAATATTCTTGGTCTTGTTTTCCATCCCTTTCCTAATAATTCCTAGCATTCCGTTTGCTTTTTTTGGCCGCCGCACACTGGGCAACAGATTTCCACATATTGTCTACAATGATACCTAAATATTTTTCATGGGTGCTGACCCCCAAAGTGGACCTAGCATCAGGTGACTATGATTTGGATTATTTTTCCCATGTGCATCACTTTGCATTTGTCTACATTAAATTACATCTGTCATTTGGATACCCAGTCTTCCAATTTCCTATGGTCTTCCTGCAATTTTTCACAGTCCACATGTGTTTTGACAAATTTCAATAGCTTTGTCCTCTGCACATTTACCCCCCCCCCCCCCCACCCCTTTACAAAGCTTTGTGGTAATTCTGACACAGCCCATTCATTTTGAATGGGCTCTGTTGGCATTACCACACTGAAGCAACACCAAAGCAGACATTGTGAAGTCCAAAAAGTCTCCTGCACAGACTTGTGAAGCTGTTGCTCTGCCATGGTGGGGGGCGGGGCTAGTGTTGGGCAGACTTCTACGGTCTGTGCCGTGAAAATGGCAGATACTAATCAAGGTCAGGTATACACAAAAAGTAGCACATATGAGTTATCTTGTTGGGCAGACTGGATGGACTGTGCAGGTCTTTCTCTGCCATCATCTACTATGTTACTATCTGTGACTAAAACTGCTGAAGTCGTCTTGGATGCTCAGTTTTACTGCCAGGGCAAAGTCTTGTGTGTCCCTGGTTGGTTGTTTATGTTTACCCCTGATGCAGCCTATTTGGCGAAATGTGGCCACATCAGGATTTGTTTGAATAAAGACTTTTTGGTCTTCATAGTGTCTGTTTTGGTATTGCTTCACTCTATTACTGCAAGACACTCAAGCCCAGATGATCAAAAGCAAACGCCGGCGCTAGTGGCTGTTAGCGCCATACTAGCACCAGTGTTTGCTACCGCCCCATGATTAGAGCCCTCCAGCGCGTGAAACAATGCGCTCGAGGGCTCTTTGCGCAAGTAGCATGCAAATGCATGCTAAACAGGGCTTAGCGCATTCATCCCCAATGATCAGCGGCCAGTGCGCCAAACTTTGGATCCTTAAGGGTACAGTTGCATGCTGGCAGGCCCCTGTTCCCCCCCCCCCCAAAGCAAACCTGCCACCTGCCAACAGGGGGCTGGAGGTCCAGCGGACCTCCGGCCCCCCCGATGATCCCACCCCCCCATGTGTCTCTTTCTTGATCGGCATTACCACACTGGCAGCCGCTAGCAGGGTATTATAAAAGGAGGGTAATCACCTCACTTGTCATTCTGATTTCAAGATCATTTATACATATGTTAAATAGCACCAGTACCAGTACAGATCCCTGATATTTTGCAAAGTGAATTCAAGTATTATGGGATAACTTAATACTGATGAAGACCAGTGGTGTTTTGATTGCCTTTACTATCACTTTCAAAAGTACATAAACAGAGGAAAAGTACTGGGCCATATTTCACATAGTGCCTTTCAAGATTATTTACAAAACCATCATCTGCCAGTGTAGGTTGCAAGGGAGGCTCAGTAGCCCATCTTCCACTAGAAGCTAAAGCAGGAAAGCCACAGGAAGGGAAAGTCCATTTCCCAAGTTAATTCTCTTCCTGGGCTTTTCCCCCAGTAAGGTCATGGGTCAGCAGTCCCCATTCCCTTGTCACTGGTAAGCCACCATGGAGTAGATGGTGCGCATCACGGTCCCAGGTCATTAAGCAAGCAGCATCAAAAGAAGTTACATTATATATTGGGGAAATATTTGACCTAGATCAGCAGTCCATGTGGGTGGTTGAGAATGTGGGATTTAAGTGAGTGCTATGGAGCCCTTTAACTTAGGGTCACCTAAAAGTGGTCTGCGCTGGTGTAGGCGTGTGTTTCGGATGTACGCATGCCTGGAAAAAAGGCATTTTTTTGTGCCAGAAAATGGACGTGTGGCAAAATTAAAACCAGCGAGCATCCATTTTCGGTCTGAGACTTTACCGCCACCCATTGACTCAGCGGTATGGTCTCAGGCTCTAACTGGGTGGTAAGTGGCCAGCGAGCATAAATGGCCAATTACCGCTGAGTAAGTGCCACATGGGGGTTTTAGGTGCACATAAAAAATGGAATTACCACCCAGGGCATACGGTAGCTGGGCTGTAGTGCCAATTTGACACATGTTGGATGCACGTAGGAGCCTATGCGCCTTAGTTAAAGGGCCCCAAAGTTTGTTAGGCTCCAGTTAGAATATGTCTGGTAAGATGACTTTTAGGGGTAGATATTCAGCTCATGGCTGTGAGTGTTTTATTTATTTATTTATTTATTTATTTATAACTTTTAAATTACATACCAAAGCAAAGCTTTGTCAAGAAATAACACAATAATGTCAATAGCAATAATCATTATTTGGGAAAATCCCATAGGAAACTATTAGTCTTCATAGTCCTCTATTTAGGGAGACTGAAATGAAACCTTACAAGAGGATAAGGATATTTAACAAAGAAATATAAAATTATAATACAAGTATGGCATCAGGTTGTCACTAATAAACACATACAGTCCGCTCTGTTGGATCCTTATGGCGGGTTAGGTAGCTTTGCATTCAAAAATGAACGAAGTTGCAAAGGCTCAAAGAAATGATAAATCTTATTTTCATAAGAAACTACACATTTGCAAGGAAATCGAAGCTGGAACTTAGCTCCTATCTGTACTGTCTCTTGTCTCATCATCAGGAATTTTTTCCTCCGTTCCTGTGTGGTTCTCGATACATCTGGAAATAGTTGAAATCGTTCCCCCAGAAAGACCATAGAAGAGGTTTGTCTCAGATATTGCCTCAGGATAGCTTCCTTATCAGCCAAAAAAACAAAAGATACCAACAAAGTGGATCTATACTCAACCACTTCTTGTGATTGCTCGAGCAACGCGGATACATCTAAATGTTCCAAAACTTTTTCAGTAAGCTCATTATCTTTTTCCTTAGGTGCTCGAGCAGGAATTATATAAAGTTTTTGTATTGGGGGAAAGTTTGTATCAGAATAATTGAAAGTTTCCTTCAGCAACTTATGAAACATGTCTCTTAATGGGGTGTATTTTACAAAGGGAAAGTTCAAAAACCTCAAATTTAAATTTCTAGCCCCATTTTCTAGATTTTCAATCTTCCTGTGCATCAAGTCCGCATTTTGGAACAGTTTACATTCTTGTTCTTTCAGTGAAGAGATGGTAGTCTCACATTGCTTTAAATTACTAGCTTGAGAAGCCAAATTGTTCTGTAAAGATTCTATCTTTAAAGTGTTAGCTTGAGAGCTAGAAACAAAAGTTAAACATATTTTATGCAAAGATTCCATCGCCCCCCACAAAGACTCCAACATCACCTTAGATGGCTTCTCTAGGGGTAGGAGTTGCAGTGCAGGTCCCAGCTGTCGATCCGCCATCTCCTGTGCGGTTCGGGCTTCCACCTGGATGTTATCCATGTTACCCCTACTCCTAGGGGTGGATGTTTGGCTCGGGTCTTCGCCGGAAAAACTCGGCGGGAACAGCGTAGCGTCGAGGGAGTGCTCCTTCCCCAAGACTGCAGCTTCGAGTTCGGGCTGCTGGATGGGACTTCCTCCGGTGTCACTTCCTGCTACACGAGGCAAACGCGGGCTTCTTGGGCTAAGTGATAATTCACTTTCCTGGCCAAGGCTCCTCTCTGCCTCGGCTAGCGGAGCGCCCAAATTAGCGACAGAGACAGTGAAATCCGTAATCGGAATTTGCCCTCGAGGAGGTATCATGGAGGGTAAGGAGCTTTTACCTCCCCTCGTCTTTCCCTTCCTTTTGGGCATAGTTTAAAGAGGAAAAAAGAAAAATTTGAAGTAAGACCATCCGAGGTAGGATCATCACGTCTTAACCTGACGTCATCTTGGGTTAGACGGTTTCCTAAAGGACAAGTCCATAAACCACTACTAAATGGACTTGGGAAAAATCCACAATTCCAGGAATAACATGTATAGAATGTTTGTACGTTTGGGAAGCTTGCCAGATGCCCTTGGCCTGGATTGGCCGCTGTCGTGGACAGGATGCTGGGCTCGATTGACCCTTGGTCTTTTCCCAGTGTGGTATTACTTATATACTTATGTATGTGGTAAAAGGGGCCCTAGCGTGCAGCAAAAACGGCCACTGCCCCTAGCGCAGGGCCTCTTTTACTGCAGCTTAGTACAAGGGTCCCTTAGGTAGTTAAGTGCTGAATATTGGCACTGAACTGCATAAGTGCCGACTCCAACCCCGGGCCACTCACAGAATAACCGGCTTTCATTTTAGTGGTCTGTGGTGATACTCAGCGGCACTTGCCAATTAAGGACCACTGAATTTGAAAGGATAGCCCCACCCAAGCAATTTAACCCCATAAGTGGATATTTTTTCTCCATTATGTACACTCAGTGCCATCCCTGGATGCAGATGCAACTGGTCCTCAGAAAAAACTAGCTTCTATTTTATGAACAACATCTGAACCAGTCTGCCGACAGCTAAATATAGAAAGGGCAGGCAGCAGGTATAGTAGGGATGCCCCGGAAGGGTACAGGTGAATTGTGCTGCACACCCATGTGATGGACCAGAGTAATATCTTGGCCCAGGGAGGTGAACCGGCACTGGGTAGGCTGGAGATACATTAATACTGTTATTACAGACAGTGGCAGCAACATGATTAGAGCAGTAGTGATGGTGGTTATAAGACAATCTGCTCTCGTTACACTGTGCAGTAAGGGATGCTCTTGAGCTGCAGGGTAAAGATGATGGTAGCTTCGTTCTCTGAATTCTGATAGGGAAGTACAGGAAAACAGCTACACATTTCAATCAAAGCATGGAAGGTGGGCAGCAGCTACGGCAGAAACAGGAAGCAGGTGTAATGCCTCTGAACGACGTTATTCAGGATGTGGCACCAGGTGGAATTCTATCTACCTCATCATGCAGATATTATTGCAGCAGCAAACACCCCTTCAAGAGCTGTCTGCAGAAGCTGATGTGATCAGAGCCAGAAATTACAATTATATCAATACCTTTTAAGCTCAGTTATGTTAGATGCCTTGTCCACATCTTGTGGCAGTATATTTCACAGTATTACTCCTCCAATTTCTTTAAAATTTGCTGTTAGTTTCATGTAATATCCTCTAGACCAGGGGTGTCCAACCTCTGCTCTCTCCACGTTGGGTTTTCAGGATCTCCCCATTGAATATGCATGCGATCTATTTGCATACAATGGAGGCAGTGCATGCAAAAAGGCCTCATGAATATTCATTGGGGAAATCCTGGCCCTCGGGGACTGAGGTTGGACACCTCTGCTGTAGACCTTGTTAATCCCTATGTACTTTTCACCCTGCTTATTATTTGTATTATGTGCAATTTGTAGGCCCTCTATCATACGATCTTTCTATAATTGATGACCTAACATAAGTTACAATCCAATCTATCACTCAGGAACCTATATGCAATACCGTAATATATTATTCTTTACCATGTATGTATGCACCTTAATGCAATACCATTTGTAATTCTGTTAACCGGAAATGGCAATCGCCATTACGGCAAATGTAAGCCACATTGAGCCTGCAAATTGGTGGGAAAATGTGGGATACAAATGCTATAAATAAATAAATATCCCTAATCTGTTTAGCCTTTCTTCATAAGGGAGCTGTTCCATCCCCTTTAACATTTTTGTGGACATTCTCTGAACTTTTACCACTTCTGCTATATTTGGGATAGGTTGACCAGAACTGCACTCAATACTCACAACAGAGTTGTACCATATGTTTATATAGAGGCAATATAAAATTACTTTTTAATCTCCATTATTTTTAGAATAATTCCTTACATTCGATTTGCTTCTTGGCCACCATCACAAACTGAGCAAAGAATTTCAAGGTATTGTTCACACTGACTGAAAGATCCTTTTCCTGGATGGTGGATTCTAATATAGAAGCTAATCAAATAAAAAAAATACCACTTAAAAATGAAACAAATGAAGCAAAAAGGCAATGAAATAAAATAGTGGCACAACTGAATTTTTTTTCCATTCGGTCTTTTGTTACAGCAATACTCCAAGTTTTCAAACACATACCTCTCCACTCTCACCTCACCCTACATTTCTCCCCGGAGAACTCCGTTCACTGGGTAAATCTCTCTTATCTGCACCCTTCTCCTCCACCGCTAACTCCAGACTCCAGACTTATCTTGCTGCACCATATGCCTGGAATAGACTTCCTGAGCCGGTACATCAAGCTCCATCTCTGGCCGTCTTCAAATCTAAGCTAAAAGCTCACCTTTTTGATGCTGCTTTTAACTCCTAACCTTTATTCACTTGTTCAGAACCCTTATTTTATCATCCTCGCTTTAATATTCCCTTATCTCTTGTTTCTCCTGCTTGTCTGTCCTAATTAGATTGTAAGCTCTGTCAAGCAGGGGCTGTCTCTTCATGTTCAAGTGTACAGTGCTGCGTACGTCTAGTAGTGCTATAGAAATGAGTAGTAGTAGTATTTTGGGATATTTGGCCAACGATCCATCTATAACAAAGAAAGAAAAGTTAGTATTATTTACATTCAATGTGATTCTTCAGATTTCTTGACTGTGTTAGAAAAAACTGTGACAGCTACAGAAACTACTGCGTGGCTCTTGTGGTAATTTCATTTTTGGCGCGCGTCCAATACTAGCGTCCAATGCGCATATTGGACATGTGCCAATTGGCATTTGACATGCATAGGTCATTACCACCCGGTTACTGCGTGAGACTTTATCGCTAGGTCAATGGCTGGTGGTAAGGTCTTAGACCCAAAATGGACACGTGGCAATTTTCATTTTGACACACGTCCATTTTTGGCAAAAATTTTTAAAAAGGCCTTTTTTACAGGTGCGCTGAAAAATGATTCTGCGTGCGCCCAAAACACATGTCTACACCACCACAGGCCATTTTTCAGAGCACCTTAGTAAAAGGACCCCAGAATTCTCTACAGTGTCTTTCTTATGGCAACTACAGTCAGTCATTCTCTACATCTGAAGAGGTGACAAGGTGTGGTCTTGATGATCATGTACTACAGACCTCTTTATAGCTGATCCTTTAACCTATCAAGATTCTTTTCTTAAGATTTAGAATTAAAAAAGCAGATATTATCTGAGGATTAGACTAAAGTTGACTGTAAACAACCACTGTGGACCCTCAAGAAAATCCCTAGAAATTACACAAGAACATAAGCATTGCCCTACTGGGACAGATTGAAGGTCTATCAAGTCCAGCATTCAGTTTCCAACAGTGGCCAATCCAGGTCAGAAGATCCCAAAAGAATAAAATAGATTTTATGCTGCTTATCCCAGTAATATCACAAAACTACTAACAGCGTGTATTTAAGGAGTTGGCTGTATAGTTTTCTGTGAGGTAGAGTCTCATATAACTGACACGGCTGTTTTCATTTCACTCCAAGATGAATCATGTGCTCGTGTTCTTTTATTAATCATAGACTCATCCCCCACCTCCTAATCCATTAGATATTTAAATGCTTCAATCTACTTCTAACATCTTCACATCTCATTTCATCATAGCCATTCTTATAACTATGCACACAGCACTTATCTTATGCAAATTGATGTACTCTTGCACCCCGACAGGTCCCCGTTTCGTAACACTTTATCAAGGGGGAGTATCACCGCATCTGTCGATAAAAAAAGAGCATAGGTACTAATATTTGAACTTTCACTCGCTATCTCGTTATATTTTCTAAACATGCTTCCAGCTTACCGAATTCCTTACTACAGCGTTCATGTGTGCCTTATTTTACTCATTGCAAAATGGCGCTAGCTTTTATTCATTGTTTTATTGCTTCAGTACCGGAAGCAGCTAACTATCGTTTCCGCTGCTCCCTCATAGCTCTACATCACTGTCAATCTTAAAAGAAACAGCCCCAATGTTCATATGTATTGAGCTCGTTCAGTTCCACTGTGTCCAATGTAAAGATCCAAAATATTTCATGTTGTAACATCTTTCTGTTGTAATCCCCTCCCCTTTTGGATGAAGATACCTGTTTGATGACCATACATCTAAGATCATCAATCTTATGATTGTTTATCACACAGTGTTGAACCAAGGGGGCTCCCATATTCTGTGCTGATATACGAGAACGGTGTGAAAGTTCAAATATTAGTACCTATGCTCTTTTTTTATCGACAGATGCGGTGATACTCCCCCTTGATAAAGTGTTACGAAACGGGGACCTGTCGGGGTGCAAGAGTACACCAATTTGCATAAGATAAGTGCTGTGTGCATAGTTATAAGAATGGCTATGATGAAATGAGATGTGAAGATGTTAGAAGTAGATTGAAGCATTCAAGTATCTAATGGATTAGGAGGTGGGGGATGAGTTTATCTACTATGATAAAACGCAACCTCAACGTTCTGAGGACACTGACGTCACTGAAGTCAGTCAGTCTCCCAGAACGGTTCGTGGATTCACGGTGGTGAAGCCACCCCACTGACCCGTGCCCCGCCCTCGCGTCAAACATCATGACGTCGAGGGCAGGAAAACAAAACTCAACTAAACAAATGGTTCGCAAGCACGCAGGGGGAGGAGGAGTAGGGAAACACGCGGAGCGTGTTTCCCTACTCCTCCCCCTGCCAACCCACCCGCGGAAAGGGAACGCACCTCCAAAGCTCCGGAGTGCAAATGACTCCGGAGACCACTGTTCCCACATCAAACACCACCCCCCTCCCCGCGCACCAAACTTCAAAAAATACAAGCCCCGCCCACAGATTTGTACGCCCCCCCCAAAGCTGCAGCTGAAAACAAGGACCTCCAACACCCCCCCGCAACAACCCCCTCCTGAGACACCCACCTTCGCGTTGCTTTGCCGGCGGGGGACCCGAAACCCCGCCAGCACAAGCCCTGTCTGCTCACTACGGTGTCATCTTCGGCGTTCCTAGACTGTGGAGGCAGGGCTTCTGTGCGTCTGACGTACTGCACGTGCATGACGTCAGACGCACAGAACTCCGCCCTGCACAGCTACCAACGCCAAAGATGACGCCGTAGTCAGCACACAGGACTTGTGGTGGCGGGGTTCCGGGTCCCCCGCCGCCAAACCAACGCGAAGGTGGGTGCGATGGGCACGGTGGGTCAGATGGCTGCGACCGACTGCATCGCCGTGGGTGGGATGGCGCCGGGAGGGGGGCATCGCACCTCACAGGCAACAGCAAAATGAGGAAAACCTTGCTAGCGCCTGTTTCATTTGTGTCAGAAACGGGCCTTTTTTACTAGTGATTAATAAAAGAACACGAGCACGTGATTCACCTTGGAGTGAAATGAAAACAGCCATGTCAGTTATATGAGACTCTACCTCACAGAAAACTACACAGCCAACTCGTTAAATACACTCTGTTAGCAGTTTTGTGATATTGTTTGAATACTGAGTGAGGCCGTGAATAGTTGGACAGTATCCCAGGAATAAGCAGAGAATTTTCCCAAGTTCATCTTAATAATGGTTTAAGACTTTTCTTTTAGGAAATCATCCAAACAAACCCTGCTAAGCTAACTGCTTTTTCCACAGTCTCTGGCAACAAACTCCAGAGCTTAATTACATGTTGAGTAAAGAAATATCTCTGATTTTTTTTTAATTTACTTTGTAGCTTCATTGCATGCCCCTAGTATTTGTATTTTTGGAAAACAAAGAGTAAATTTGTAATATCTGTTCAGAATATATCCATTCAGACACAATACAAGGGACAAGGCAATCTATTTAAAGCAACATATTAAACACTTATCTCACAGCCCAGGTCATACAGGAATATTAATTACAGTACATAATCTAGCACCTGCTTAACTTAACAGCAATGCACACTAATTGGGAACTTTGACTGCTTTTTTGCTTTAATAGCTCTACCACTAATCTTAATTAATAGGTCATTTCCCTTCAATATTTATTCTGTTTGGCAATTAGTAACATTAATTCATAAACCACAGGAGGTCTTAATTCTATTACCCACTTAAAACTGTCATTAATTTTGTATTGTCTGTGTAGTTCTGAAGAGTTAGACCTAAAACCCTGAGGGGTTGATTCACTAAAATGCATGAAAAAGTCATTACTAATCAAGCATACATTTTTTTTAGTGTGCATGCTAAAATCACATTTAACATCTGATTCACTGAGGGGTCCTTTTACTAAAGTGCGCTGAAAAATGGCCTGTGGTAGTGTAGATGCGTGTTTTGGGCGCACGCAGAATTATTTTTCAACACACCTATAAAAAATGCCTTTTTTTTTCCCGAAAATGGAAGTGCCCTGTTTACCAAGCTGCGCTACAGGCATGCTAGCGTTTTAGGCACATGCTAAAAATTAGCACATGCTAATGCTAAAGACACCCATGGCTGTCTCTAGAATTAGCGCGTGCTCATTGTTAGCATGCGCCAAAATCGCTAGCATACCTTAGTAAACAAGGCTCTAAGAGGGGCATTTTCGATATGATGTCTGCATCCTACTGTGGACGTTTTACTAAAAACGTACAAAAATCAAGTAGTGAAAATGACCATTTTCAAACCAGATGATGTTGTGCATCTATCTTTTTGAGCCGGTAGTAGTCCCAAAAGAGTGAGCGGTAAGCCCACGTTGGGCTTACAGTTGCTCTGTAAAAGGGCCCCTAATTTAGGGGTGTACATTTGCACCATGTTTCAGTTGGTGCAAATGGCCAGGCCTAAAGTTACATGTGATTCCTGGATGTAAGCACCATTCTGTCAACCGCGGTGCTTACATCCGGGTATCACACATAACTTTAGGCCTGGCCATTTGCACCAACTGAAACATGGTGCAAATGTACACCCCTAAATTAGGGGCATGTATAAAATTCACCCATAAGTGCTATTCTAAAAAGCAAGCACACCCTTTATAGAATAGCATTTGCATATTTATTTGGATTTTTTTTTTTTTTTGCTCGCACTTTTTTCAGTAGTAGCTCAAGGTGAGTTACACTCAGGTACACTGGGTGTTTGGTGCGGATCCAGCACCTAACTTTTGGGTGCTGTATTTACGCCTACTAAAAGCAGGTGTAAATGCCGACGCCCAACTTAGGCACACTTCGGGCAAATTCTGTAATTCCACATGCAACTTTTTGAAACACCCTGGCACGCCTCCAGGCCATGTCCCTTTTTCAGATACATACTATCAGGTGAATTTTCAAAAGAGAAGGGTGCCCATCTTCTGACACAAATTGGGAGATGAGCGTCCTTCTCGCAAGGTCGCCCAAATTGGCATAATCGAAAGCCGATTTTGGGCGCCCTCAACTGCTTTCTGTCGCGGGGACGACCAAAGTTCATGGGGGCGTATCGGCAGTGTAGCGAAGGCAGGACTGGGGCTTGCTTAGGAGATGGGCGTCCTCAGCCGATAATAGAAAAAAGAAGTGCGTCCCTGACAAACACTTGGGCGACTTTACTTGGTCCATTTTATTTCATGACCAAGCCTCAAAAAGGTGCCCAAACCGACCAGATGACCACCGGAGGGAGTCAGGGATCACCTCCCCTTACTCCCCCAGTGGTCACTAACCCCCTCCCACCCTAAAAAAAAATCTTTAAAAATACTTTTTTGCCAGCCTCTATACCAGCCTCAAATGTCATACTCAGGTCCATCGCAGCAGTATGCAGGTACCTGGAGCAGTTGTAGTGGGTGCAGTGTACTTCAGGCAGGCGGACCCATGCCCACCTCCCCCACCTGTTACAATTGTGGTGATAAATGTGAACCCTCCAAAACCCACCAGAAACCCACTGAACCCACATGTAGGTGCCCCCCTTCATCCCTAAGGGCTATGGTAGTGGTGTACAGTTGTGGGTTTTGGATTTGGGGGGTGGGGGGCTCAGCACCCAAGGTAAGGGAGCCGTGCACCTGGGACCTATTCTGAAGTCCACTGCAGCGCCCCCTAGGGTGCCCGGTTGGTGTCCTGACATGTCATGGGGACCAGTGAACTACGAATGCCGGCTCTTCCCACGACCAAATGGTTTGGATTTGGTCGTTTTTGAGATGGGAGTCCTCAGTTTCCATTATCGCCGAAAACCGGGGACGACCATCTCAAAAATGACCTAAGGACGACCATCTCTAAGGTCATCCTAAATTTCATGATTTGGGTGTCCCCGACCGTATTATCGAAACGAAAGATGGATACCCATCTTGTTTCGATAATATGGGTTGCCCCGCCCCTTTACGGGGCTGTCCTGTGAGGACGCCCTCATGAAAACTTGGACGCCCCGTTCGATTATGCCCCTCCATGGAGGTCTTTTACTAAGCCACGGTAGTGTTTTTAGCTCACGGTACAAATCTGCTAGCAATAAATGCCGAGCTGCTCATAGTGGATGTTGGCCTAGTGGTTAGAGTGGTGGACTTTGGTCCTGGGGAACTGGGTTCGATTCCCACTGCAGGCAAAGGCAGCTCCTTGTGACTCTGGGCAAGTCACTTAACCCTCCATTGCCCCAGGAACAAATAAGTACCTGTATAAAATATGTAAGCCGCATTGAACCTGCTATGAGTGGGAAAGCGCGGGGTAGAAATGTAAGAAAAAATAAATAAAAAATATGAATGTAATGGGCGTCTTGGCATTTACCGCCAGCTGATTTCTACTGCGAGTTAAAAATGCTACCACGGCTTAGTAAAAGACTCCCTATGAGAGTTAGGCAATAGCATGCAGTCAGTTCAGTGCAAATTCTAATTGATGCAAATTAACAGCAATAATTGGTTGTTAGTACCCAATAGTTAAGGACTTATTGATTAATTAAATTGCACACATCACTTGGGTGTGCACAAATCTTTGGGAGCCATATGTAGAATCCTGGGGAATGGGGATAAGTTTTAGAAAGTCTTTTTTTTTTTGCGCTGATATGTAAACAAGGGAGGCAATTCTATAAAGGGCACCTAGATACAGACAGCAGGAAAGCACCTATTAGATGCCTATTCCATAAAGATAAGTAAGTGTCAACTTTTCTTTATAGAATACTAACTAGATGGCAAAAATGCACCTATATTTAAGGCATGAAAAACAGCCATAGAGCTGGTGTAAATTCTTGCACCTGGAATGCAAAAAATCCACAAGTAGATGCTAACATTTTATAATCTTTCCCACCTGCAAAATATGCACCATTGCATCTAGGTGCATTCTTACAGAATATTGCTTAGCCGGAAACTGCCTATTTATGCAATGTATATGTGAATGACTAGAATAGCGGAATTTATGCATATTCCAAAAACTGGATGGCTTCTTATAATATTACTGCCAAAATGCAAATGCATCTCATGCAGTAATAAGAAGGCTCAGATTTTTACACAATTCCGGTGTATGCATGTTTGGGAGCAGATTTTAGGTGGAGTGTGGGCAGAATCATGATTTATATGTGTAGTTTATAAAATACTAGTGGAACCAAGCCCGTTTCGTCCAAAATGAAAAGGGCCCTAGGAAGGCTCTCATCTAAGCGATTTTTCCTCTCTCCCCTGCCCTCCCCTCCATGTCCAGCGATTCTTCCCTCCCCTCCCCTCCCATCCCCTCCGTGTCCTGCGATTCTGACCTCCCCTTGGCCTCCCCTCCATGGCCAGCGATTCTCCTCTGTCCTCCCCTCCATGTCCAGTGATTGTCCTGTGCCCTGCCCTCCCATTCATGTCCCGCGATTCTCTTCTCTCCTCCCATCCCATCCATGTCCATTGATTCTCCTCTGCCCTGCCCTCCCCTCGATGTCCTGCGATTCTGTCCTCCCTTCCATGTCCAGCGATTGTCCTGTGCCCTGCCCTCCCATCTGTGTCACACGATTCTGCTCTCCCCAGCGATTGTCCTGTGCCCTGCCCTCCCATCCGTGTCCTGCAATTCTCTCCTCTCCTCCCATCCCATCCATGTCCATCGATTCTCCTCTGCCCTGCCCTCCCCTCGATGTCCCGCGATTCTGTCCTCCCCCCAGCACAGCGTTCCATTACCTACTTGCCTTCAGTTGCTTTCGTTCGGAACATCCTGACATCAGCTCGCCTCCAGCATTCCTTTCCCTCTCACTGTTCTGCCCTCTGATGTCATTACGTCTTTATGCGAGGGCAGGACAGTGAGAGGGAAGAGAACGCTGGAGGCTTGCTGAAGTCAGGATGTTACGAACCCAGCCAGTCAGACAGACAGAGAACGTTGGAGGTACAAATTATAGATAGATTAGGAATGGTTTATTTTCGCATGTAATTTGCAGCATTTGTCATGGTTGTGGCAGTGCCCTTATGTTCAGACCTACTGTTCCTCTGTATCTAGCTCTGTGACCTCTCTAGTCTGCCTTTTCCCTATTGTTGTTCTTCCTGTAAGCCAAGCCTCGCTTTGGTCTCCCTGCTTCTGCTTCATTTCCTACTTGTGACATCCTTTATAAGCACCTGGAAACTATCATGTTTTGCCTTTGCAAGGGGTCTCTTAATTTGCCTCTGTATAGGTCATATCCCTGCTTGGCTTTGTTCCTGAGTCTTGCTCCTGAAGGTCTGTTCTGTGTTTCCCTGAGTCTTGTGTTTCAATGCTTTGTTTTGCTTCTGTGAGTTTGCTTTTGAATCTTGTTTCCTGAAAGCCTGGCTGTAGAGCCACACTCTGCCTTTGGTGTCTGTATCTGTTTGATTCTACCCTTGGCTCCTGCTTTTAGTCTAGCCCTGCTTTTGACTCTTGCTATAATTAAGCTGTGTGTTTAAGCCAACCTCTGTGTTTAGCCAAACTCTGTTTCTGTATTCCCTGTTCTGTTTCCTGTGTGTGTGGTTCTTGTCTGTTTATTCTGAGTCTGTAGAAGCCAGCATCATACCTGATTACTTCATTGCTATCCAGCTGTGGGTGCTGGTAAGTACAGTGCTTCTTTATTTGTCTTCACTTAGTCTGCTTAATCCTTTGCCTGCTATATTTGCTTCCTGGCTCTTGAGCTCTGTTTCTACCAAGTTCTGTTCCTGTTGTGTGTTTGAGCCAGGTTCTGCCCCTGTTATGTGTTTGAGCTAGTTCTGTCCCTGCTCTTTATCAAGCCATGTCCCTTTCAGACTCCTGTTCCAGTGAAGCCAAATCCAGGGCCGGTCTTAGCAAGTGCGGGGCCCTATGCAGATCAATTTGACGGGGCCCCACCCTAGCCCCGCCCCCACCCTAACTCCACCCACCCTAGCTCCACCCCCACCCTAGCTCCAGAGCCAGCCACCCCTCCCTCCGAGCTCCAAGACCCCCAAGCTCCAGGGCTTCTCGATCCTGCACAGTCAATGCCAACTGAAAACCATGTCTTTTTCACAAACACAGATACACCCTAATCCACTATAGAATAAGTAGTAATATTTAAACTTTCTATTTAGACAAAAATTAAACTGAACCCTCAAGATGCCAGACTCTGCATACAACACCACAGAAACAGAAAATGTCCCCTAGTACTGTGCAAAATATAAAAACAACAGATGTAAATTTGAAAAAAAACTAACAAATACCAATCACCACTTTACAAATTAACAAATAGAAACAAAACAAATATAGAAAATAAAATAATACCATTTTATTGGACTAATACGTTTAGCTTTCAGAGGCCAAAACCTCCGTCCTCAGGTCAATACAGTATAGAGCTGTTACAGTATCCTATCCTGACCTGAGGAAGGGGGCTTTGTTTCCGAAAGTTTGTCAAAATGTATTAAAATTAGTCCAATAAAAAGATTACCTTATTTACATGTTCTATTATAAACATTTATTAACACAGCTACAATACTATATCCTAAAGCAAAAAAATAAAAATATATATTTTATTTACAGTTTGTCGTCTCTGGTTTCTGCTTTCCTCATCTTCTTTTCACTGTCTTCCTTCCATCCAGCATCTGTCTTCACTCTCTCTCTGCCATCCAGTGTCTGCCCTCTCTGTTGTCCCCTCCATCCAATGTCTGCTCTCTCTCCCTGCCCCTTCCGTGCACATCTGCCCTCTATCTCTGCCCCTTCCATTCACTGTCTGCCCTTTCTATCCCTTCCATCCACTGTCTGCCCTCCCTCTCCCATCCATCCGGGTTTGCCCTCCCTCTCGCTCCCCCTTCCATCCAGGATCTGCCCCTCTCTCTGCCCCTTTTTTTCAGCCCCCAGTTCCAGCCCCACTATCCCACCAGTCCCAAGCTTCAGCCCCAGCCACTTCTCCCTATCTCCTTTTCAGCCCCCAGTACCCACAGTTTCAGCCCCTGCCCCTTTTCAGCCTCCAGTCCCAGTACTAGCCCCCTTATCCCACCTACCCTCCTTTTCAGCCCCCAGTTCCAGCCCCCTTCATCCACATGCCTTGTATTAGAGCCCCCCTTTTCAGCCCCAGAACCATTCTCCCACCTGACTCAAGCATGCCCCATTTTCCCACCAGCCCCATGCATGGCCCCCATTTCCCATATGGCCCCTTCTCAAACCCCAGTTCCAGCCCCCTTCTCCCATCTGAGAACCCCCATCCCACACCCTTCTCCCATCTGAGTCCCCCTTACCCCCTTCCCCCAACTGAGAACCCCCATCCCATACCCTTCTCCCATCTGAGTCCCCCTTACCCCCTCCCCCCAACTGAGAACCCCCATCCCACGTATTACCTCAGAGGAGGGCGGGACTTAATGCGGGAAGAGCCTATTACCTCAGAGGAGGGCGGGACTTAATGCGGGAAGGCCGGCCCGATGATGTGCAGGAGATTTTTACTAGCAGGGCAGACACGAGGCGCTGCCTGCTACTCGGCGCTTCTCAATTTTTTTACAGAACAGCCATCGATCGTCGGGGGGGGGGGGTGAGAGCGGCGGGCGGGGCCCTATGCGGCCGCCTCGGTCGCCTCGCCCTAAGACCGGCCCTGGCCAAATCCCTTTCAGACTCCTGTTCCAGTGAAGCCAAGCCAAGCCCATTCCTGAATCCTGTTCCAGCCAAGCCTGTTTGAGAATCCTGAATCCTGTTCCAGCCAGTGGCGTAGCCACAGGTGGGCTTGGGTGGGCCAGGGCCCACTCATTTATGGCTCAGGCCCACCCAACAGTAGCACATGTTTAGTGGTAACTGGTGGGAATCCCAAGCTCCGCCAGCTGATGGTAACGAAAACACTACTCTCCACGACACCTGCGCATGCTCAGTTTTCAGTGCATTCCTGCTGCCAAGGTGGAAAGAAGCGTTTTCCCACCAGCTGAGATTTTGTTTTTTTTGGGGGGGTGAGGGTGGGGAGAACACTTGGTGCCCACCCAATTCTTGCTTAGGCCCACCCAAAATCTGTTGTCTGGCTACGCCCCTGGTTCCAGCCAAGCCTGTTCCAGAATCCTGAATCCTGTTCCTGCCTTGTTTATTGTCTTGCTTCTGTTATTCTTGTTGCCTAGCTCCTACCCTGTCTTGCCTGTCAAGGTGTGCTTTGTCTTGTCTCTTTCAGTCTAGTCCTGTCCGGATCCAGTCCTTGCCTTGTCCTTGTCTTGCCCAGTTTTAATCTACTTCCGTGTTGTGCCTTGTCTTGCATTTCTGGGTCCCAGTCCCAGTTTTAATCCAGTTCCGAATCGTGCCTTGTCCTGTCTGGGTTCCAGTTCTGGCCCTTTGCCTTCTTTTCCTTGCCTCTTCTGGATATGGTTCTTGTGTTGTCCATTGTGTTTAGTTACCTCTGTCCTGCCTTGTTGAGTCTGCTTATCCTAGTCCAGTCTGTTCTGATTCCTGCCTGTGCCAGCCCTGGTGATTTGTCTGCCAAAGCTCCGGCTTTGGTCCAAGGGCTCACCATTCCTGACAGTTGTGACAGTATTGTGTTTTTTTTCATCTTCTTTAACTTTCTGAAAGAGTATGTACTTTTTTTTCAATGAGGTGCACATTCATGGCAGAAGTTCATGGAACTTTGTGTCTTCCAGTGCTACAGTGCTCTCCTGATGCCTACTGTGAGTGCCTGTGTGCCTGCTGCTCGTGCCCAGTGTCCTACCTACTGCCACGCAGTGCCCACCCAGTGAACAGAGTGGGGATCATCTGTCTACTAAATGTTCTCCTGCTGGGCCCTTAATAATTTGGGCTTGGCAGATGGAGCAACCACTAAAACCTTATGTACTCCACAACCTGAAGGCGTGAGATATCCAAAGCAATCGTTTCATCTATGTACTGTGTATTCACGTTGGATGCAGCCTGCTGATTAGTATAGCACAGGGCAGTAGGACATCTTCTCATTTCCTCCATTGTAGCCTGTCTCTGTGTTTGAGGTAAGGCCTGCTTTGTAACTGCTGGCAGGGGCTGGGGGAATGGGCTAACAATAGAGCCACCGCTACTAGACTCTCCCCTTTTCTGCTGTTTCTTTCCTGCTATTAGTGCTTCATTCCTCAGCCTTGAAGGACTTCCAGTCTCCCCTGGAAGCAACGCAGCCCTATGTTGCATTTATGTAGTACTTTAAAGATGTGTTGGAAAGAAGGCATAGGCACCCGGTATAAGAGGCTTGGGGAGGCTATGCCTCCCCAGCCACAGCAGGATGGATCAGCTGTTTCTATAGAAATGCTAAATAGTAGTAGTAGTAGTTCTCCGGCCAGTCCCACTGCTCTGGGGGGTTTAAATAGCAGCAGGCTGCAGTGAAAGCCATCTCTAGCCTTTTGTAACCAGTTGTAATTTGATTACCTGCTGGGAGAGCAGAGCAGGGGAGGTTGGCTGGACGTGTCCTGGGTTGCCACGGAGATATTTAACTAGGCTGAATTCCTGGGGCAGAGAAGAAGCATGGAACAACGGAGGAGAGGCGCGCGCGGCACCCCCCCAGCGGCGTGCACCCGGCGGGGGGGGGTTCCTTCGCGGGGGTGTCCGCGCTGCATCGGGAGGGGGGCGCTGCACCCGGGGGGCGGGGCGCATCGGCGATCCGCCCCAGGTGCCAGCCCCCCCCCCAGGAATGCCACTGCAGATAGCAGCAGAATCGGACACTGGGCCAGCATGATCAGAAAAACAAAGTCACCAGACAACAGAGGTAGAAAAGATAATTTTATTTTCATTATAGTGTTTGGAATATGTCCACTTTGAGAATCAGGTGCTCAACATTAAAAGTTTATATTTATTTACTTATGTATGACATTTTATCCCACATTAAACATGAATTAGGATGTTTTGTGGCTCTACATGAGAATTGTGATATTATGATCCCTTGTTTCATATTGTTAACGGTCTGCATTTTCCGTATGGGTGGTATATTGGTGTATTAGGTTCTGCCCAGTGTAATATTTATGGTACAGTAAGGTTCTGAGTGTGTTTTTGCACAAAGTTGTGCATAGTGTTTTGCAGTTGAGCAATTGTGGTTAGTATATGCTTTGAGCAACCACTTTATTCTTTGACATATGATACATATCTAATATCTAAATTTAATAAAAGGTATTAATTGTGACTTATTTTTATTTATTTATTTTTTGTGTGTGTTATCAGACAATTATGGATTTAAGCTCCACCCCTGGCCCCACCCCTAACCCTGCCCCTTTAGCCTCCCCAAACAGTTGGGCCACCGACCGCCTATGAAAGAAGGCCAATTTTTTTTTTCTGGCTCACATACTTTTTACAGTGCAGAAATTCTGCAAACCGTTGATCTTCCAGGGCACAAAGTACCTCCAAACATCTGATTTTTTTTCCCCTTGAACTCCTAATCCCTGTATATGGACTATTGATGTCACAAGGGCACCGGTGGCTAGTGTATCAGAAGATACTGGTGTACTAGTAGTAGCATGAGCAATACTATGGCCAGTATTTGCATGCACAGTAGTAGGAGTCTCATCATCATCAGATACCAGGCTGCAAATAATCTTCTCAGCTGAGATATCACCAAAATGTTTCATGTCTAATTCTTGGATTTTATTATCACCGAAGTCAAAGATTTTCTCTAACACAGGCTGGGTATCTAAGAAAAGAGAACCTCCAGCCCTCTTCCAACTTCGCTATCTGATAACATATGCTTTCTTCTGGTTGGGGGACTAATACTAATGGTACTAATAGCGCCATCTAGTACAGCCATTCTCCCTAATTTTGAAAAGTTGACTCCTATGTACATAACCATTTAAATTTCAGGAAATCACTAAAAAACTACCTGTTCAAAAAGGCATACACTACTGACCCGACTTAAATGCCTAAACTCTGCAACACAGCAAAACCAAAGATCGTATTGAACACTATAGAACCTACCTCTCTTCAACCCCATAAAAGCACCTTATTCTACCACTACATCACCTTGTATCTGTCTCCCTACCAGACTTGGCGAACGCCTTCACGGTATTATGTAAGCCACATTGAGCTTGCAAATAGATGGGAAAATGTGGGATACAAATGTAATAATAATAATAATAACTTCAACCAAATGGCTGCAAAAATTTGTCAACATATTTGGACACCCGCTCTAACAAAGAATCACACACTAACACAATAGGATGGCCAGGGGGTGATCAGACCTCTTGTGAATTTTCGGAAGTAAATAGGAATTTTGCAAAAATTTATAATTCAAACAATTATATTCCTTCTCTGATAAATACCCTTTCAATTTGATTTCATAAGTTAGTTTCACAATCTGCTCCTTAATTTGATCAGGCAGAGCAATTACAGCGATCAGAACACCGGGGCGATTTTAACAAGTCCTTAGCAGGTCCTTTTGCTAAGGTGTGCTGAAAAATGGACCTGCACACGTATCCAATACACACGCTTACAACAGCGCAGGTCATTTTTCAGTGCACCTTAGCAAAAGGACCTGACTGTTTCTTCACAACATTGTCTTAAGCACCTGTTAAAATCACCCCGGACATGCAGCAAAATAAAAATTGGCATGCGTCCATTTTGGGCCTGAGACCTTACCGCTACCCATTGACTTAGTGGTAAGGTCTCATGTGTTAATTGAGTGGTAATGGTCTAAGTGCATAGAATGAAGATTACCGCCTGGTTTCTGCTGCACGCCGGAAAATAAAAATTATTTTCCGGCACGCATAGCGGATGTGCTTAAAAATTGAAATTACCACCCGGGCCACACGGTAGTCAAGCAGTAACTCCTAACTGACGTGCGTTGGGTATGTATAGGCATCTATGTGGCATAGTAAAAGGGACCCTAAATTAATTCTGAAGAGTATTTCTCTAATTTGGCCAGCAGATGGTGCATGTTTATGCTTAAAGCTGTTACAGAGGACTGACTTTAAAAGAAAGAGAAGTCAGTCTTCTGTAACAGCTTTAAGCACACAGATAATAGGAAGTGCTTGTAGTGATGTAACCAGTTTTTATTTGAAACTTGACTGTTCTGGGCTCTGATTGGCCTGGAGTTTGAAATTACCCAGCAGATGCTGGCTGTTGCTTCAGTTTCATCCCGAGAGAAGGAAAGAGAGAGTTCTTTGCTGAAGCCCTGTAAAACAGTTTATATTTGATAACTGGTGAACAGCTATATATGTCCTGTCTCCCCAGGTACTTTCTAGGAAGTATGCAAATGTTTTGTTAGTTTTTTTAATTGATCCATTTTTCAGTTATTTTTTACTGTTTGCTATTTGCACATTTATTTTTTGTCCACTGTTCCAAGTTCTGAGAATAAACACATTTGTTTGTTTGTTCTGCCTGTCTGGACTGATAAAGAATCCTGGTGGCTTGTGTGTTGGGTCTGTGAGTGCTTTCTGGGAACTGTGGGACCACTGGGAGTGTGGCTTCAGTAACCTAGAAATCACTGGGGATAATTTGAGAGTGGGAGACTCGCCCAGAGGCGGTTGTGACCCAGTTAGTGGGAGGAGGGTGCTAGTGTAGAGCATAAGTGGCAGGTGCAGGTGGACCTGAGCTGTGTTGGGGATAGACCCTGTAAGTGGCTGTGGGGTAGCCACAGGCAGGTGTCTAGGCATTTCGTGACAGATGTGAACAAAAGTGGATTTATTTTGTTGATTCTATTGAACCTCAGGGTCTTAATGTATAAGTTGAATGGTCAGTGTTTTTCTAATTCTATGTTTTTTTGTATTTTTTTATAGGATTGGTTCTCTGATCCTGCTGTAGGCGGAGCTTGATGTTGTGAAATTTAAAGGTTCGCATCTGGAAGAATCCTGCCACCATTTGTAAAGTGCTGTGGACTTGGAAGAGTAGATTTTCTATGGAGGCAGCATTCGCAAAACAGGGATTCCCTGTTGGGTTATATTTGAAGTGACAAATACATCGTGAACTGATATTTTGGGCAGCAGAAGAATTGGACAGCACAGCACATATTTTGCAGATACGTTTTGGAGTATATTTAATTATATTTGGTCTGAATTACTATGTAGTGTTCTTTTGTTGTAGGTAGTACAAACTAAACCTCTTTTAAAATTGAACTCTTTTGGACAAATCATTGTTAAGTGGAGGTTTTTCTGACCTGTGATGTGATTGTATGCTTAAGCTTGGGGGCTTATAGCACTTGATTATAGCTGAGGTCTTTTTTTCTCTACTTTTATTATAGTGATATAATTTGGGAGTTTTATCTTTGGGGCCAGTGCATGCTTACATTGTAAATAGAAACCTGATTTTGTGATTTTCTGGGTGTGAGTTTCTTACTCTGTAGTAGTTAGTTTTGGGTACATTGACTATTCCTTCTCCGCTGACTGTCATTCATCCCTAAATCATTACTTATTAACTGAGAGATTCAGGCACTCTGCTTTTCTCCTGGGTACCTTCTCACAAATGTTTTCCCATGATTTCCAAGGATGTAGAAAGTGCTTTCATCACTAAACAACACTTTCTCCCATTCCTACTCCAACTGGAGTATTTCTTTGCCTATGCCATATGCCTTTTTCTCTGGTTATCTGTCAGCAATGGCTTTGTCCTCACTCTCCAACCTCTCAATCCAAATTCCAAGCATTTTCTCCTTACAGTTGAAGTGCAAATATCAACTGGACATTTCTCTTTCTCTTTCCTGTTGCTCCAGGATATATTGAGGAATACACACTTCTGTTTCTTCATTTTTCCGCACGTCCATTTTTGGCAAAAATAAAGAAAAGGCATTTATAAGTGTGCTGAAAAATAATTCTGAGTGCTCCCAAAACACGCGTCTACACTACCACGGGCCATTTTTCAGCGCATCTTAGTAAAAGGACCCCCCCCCCCCCCCCAGTCTTTCTAAGACAAAGTTAGCATGCGTGAATCTTGAATTTATTATCATTTTTGAACCAGACTGGAGAACAAGCATTGTCAAGAGGATTCTGTAAAGGGAAGGGAAGAGAAATGGGACTTGATATACCGCCTTTCTGAGGTTTTTGCAACGACATTCAAAGCAGTTTACATATATTCAGGTACTTATTTTGTACCAGGGGCAATGGAGGGTTAAGTGACTTGCCCAGAGTCACAAGGAGCTGCAGTGGGAACTGAACTCAGTTCCCCAGGATCAAAGTCCACTGCACTAACCACTAGGTACTCCTCCACTAGCAACATTCCATGTAGAAGCCTGCCCTTGCAGGTCAGCAATGCGGCCACGCAGGCTTCTGTTTCTGTGAGTCTGACGTCCTGCACGTACTACATGGAATGTTGCTAGTGGAATAGCAACATTCCATGTAGAATTTCAATAGTAACAACATTCCATCTAGAATCTCCAATAGTAGTAACATTCCATCTAGAATCTCAAATAGGGAAAGGGAAATGGGACTTGATATATCGCCTTTCTGAGGTTTTTGCAACTACATTCAAAGCGGTTTACATATATTCAGGTACTTATTTTGTACCAGGGGCAATAGAGGCGCTCAAATTTGGGCAAATCCTGAGGTATGCAAACTAAATTGGGTAAAATATCAATAATTGGGCACTAAAATTGATTTCAGTGCTCCAAGTGGAAGCCTGCAATAAACTGCAAGATATATGTAAAAAATATGTATATGTTATAGTTCTATTCATTTGAGTATGTAATGTATTTTTCTGATGAAACATCATTTTGCATACATGTTTTGTTACTTAAAAAAAATAATTAATAACAAATATTTGAACTAAAAAAAATATGTATGTTATATCTGAGATACCTGCTTTATGATCACTCACAAGACAGAATAAAATCTCTCATGAAAAGAATGTTAGTTATTGTGTGGGTTTTTTTTTACACCTATGATTATCTCCCACTATCAGCTAAGAGTCTTAATTTAAGGTTACTGTATGGTTTTAAAATGAATTCTAATTCTAAGCAACAAATTAGAGAGGGAAGGACTAAACAATACATAGGATGGTAAAATTGCATCCAATCCATGGGAAATTAAAGAATGAAGCCAAGAAATACACTGCCACACACACAGATTGTTATTTAAAGAAAACATGATACACAATGTTCCCTGATAAACCAATAGATTCTGTAAGGAATTCCCAGGGTGCAGCAAAGGTAATTATTTTATTCCAACATAGAATAGCAGCTACAATTAGATATTTTTGTGCACTGTTTATAAATCATGGCGTATTCAATGCTAAAAGATAGTTTGTTAGACTCAGGGCTATGATTTGTTGACTATTTGATGTATTACTGAAAGTTATGATTGCTTTCTCTTTTCGTGTGGCACCATTTATTTATTTATTTGTTACATTTGTACCCCGCACTTTCCCACTCATAGCAGGTTCAATGCGGCTTACATAGTAGTAGAATTACAAAGTATAATGCAGAGAAAAATAGGCTAAGCTTAGCAGAGTAATGGGGATGTTTGGATAGGTAATATTATAAGGGAGAGGGGAGGAGGAGGTAGGAGGAGGTGCTAGTATTAGGCTAGATTGAGATAATCAGGGATAGGGTTAGGATAAGCATAGGGAAAATTGGAGGAGGCGTGGTCTGAGTCATTGTCGTTGTCACAGGAACAGGTGATGAATAGGTGGGTTCGTAGGGTTAGGTCGTGGCATTGGGGTAAGCTTCCTTGAATAGATGGGTTTTCAGCGATTTTCTGAAGGGTAGGTAGTTTTTAATAGAACGAATGAATCTAGGTAGGGCATTCCAGAGTTGACTGCCTTTGAAGGAGAAGTTGGAATTGTACGAGGATTTATACTTGAGTCCTTTGCAGTTAGGGTAGTGCAGGTTGAGGTAATTTCGAGAGGATTTCGACGTGTTTCTGGTGGGTAGGTCGATCAAGTCGGTCATGTAGTTCAGAGATTCTCCTTGGATGATCTTATGAATCAGTGTGTGGACAATGAAGTTTATTCATTCTCTAATAGGGAGCCAATGAAGCTTTTCACGAAGGGGTGATGCATGCTCAAATCGTGATTTGCCAAAAATGAGTCTGGCTGCTGTGTTTTGGGCAGTCTGAAGATTTTTCAGGATTTGGGCCTTACAGCCTATGAAAATGCTGTTGCAGTAGTCCACATGGGTAAGTACGGTGGATTATACCAAGTTACGGAATGTTTTCAGGGGGAGATACGGTTTAACACTTTTCAGTATCCACATCATGTTGAACATTTTCTTCGTAGTGGATTTTGGAACATTATGGAACGTAAGTTATTTTGGCTTGTACAATTAGTCCTAGAAATATCAGTATGGTTATTCTATAATGATCTAGTCTTGAAGATGTATGAATGATTTGATGATAGATTGCAACTAATGAGTAATGAAGTTCAAAACAAATATATCAAAAATTTCTACTTCACCAGACCATGTTCCCAACTAAAACTCTGTTATACTCTCAGGGGCCCTTGTACTAAGCTGCGTAGGCTCGTACGCATGTCAATTTAGAACTACCGCCTGGCTACCGCGTGGCCCGGGCAGTAATTTCATTTTTACTTGCATCCAGCACGTGGCACTAACTGGGTGGTAATCGGCATTGTAAGCGCTCTGATGATTACTGCCTGGTTAATGCTGAGACCTTACCGCTAAGTCAATGGGTGGCTGTAAGGTCTCAGGCCCAAAATGAACGCGCACCAATTTTCATTTCGCGGCACATCCATTTTCACCACCCCCCCCCAAAAAAAGGCCCTTTTTGCAAGTGTGCTGAAAAATTGACCTGTGTGCATCAAATACACGAGTCTATTATGCAATCCTACTAAATGAATATAGTTAAATAGAGAGTGACTGACTATCATCGATGTCTGGCCAACTTTCTGTCATACTCCTTTATGATTATATGGATAACCTTTGCCTGAATATTAAGATATTCAATCAAAAGCTATCCATTTGGAGGGGCATAATCAAACGGGGCCGGCCATCTATATGGCTGGCCCCGTAAAGCAGCGTCCTGACCATATTATCGAAACAAGATGGCTGGCCATCTTTTGTTTCGATAATACGGTCTGAGCCGGCCAAATCTCAACATTTGGGCCGGCTTTAGAGATGGCCAGCATTGGTTTTCAGCGATAATGGAAACTAATGGCAGCGATCTCAAACCCGGCCAAATCCAAGACATTTGGTCGTGGGAGGAGCCAGCATTTGTAGTGCACTGGTCCCCCTCACATGCCAGGACACCAACCGGGCACCCTAGGGGGTACTGCAGTGCACTTCAAAAATTGCTCCCAGATGCATACCTCCCTTACCTTGTGTGCTAAGCCCCCCAAATCCCCCCAAAACCTACTCCCCACAACTGTACACTACTACCATAGCCCTTAGGGATGAAGGGGGGCACCTACATGTGGGTACAATGGGTTTTGGGGGGGGCGGGTTAGAGGGCTCCCATTTATCACCACAAGTGTAACAGGTGGGGAGGGGGATGGGCCTGGGTCCACCTGCCTGAAGTGCACTGCATCCACTAAATACTGCTCCAGGGACCTGCATACTGCTGTCAGGGAGCTGGGTATGACATTTGAGGCTGGCATAGAGGCTGGCAAAAAAATGTATTTTAATTTTTTTTTTGGGTGGGAGGGGGTTGGTGACAACTGGGGGAGTAAGGGGAGGTGATCCCCAATTCTCTCCGGTGGTCATCTGGTCAGTTGGGGCACTTTTTGGAGGCTTGGTCCTAAAAATAAATGGACCAAGTGAAGCCGGCCAAGTGCTCGTCAGAGCCAACCTTCTTTTTTCCATTATCGGCCGAAGCTGGCCATCTCGTAACCATGCCCCCATCCTGCCTTCCATACCCTGCCGACACGCCCCCTTTAACTTTGGTTAACCCTGCAACGGAAAGCAGTTGAAGCTGGCCAAAATCGGCTTTCGATTATACCGATTTGGCCGGGTTTAGATGGCCGGCCATCTCCTTCGAAAATAAGCAGGTTGGTGACCTTAGATTTTCAGCATAAAAGAATTCTATTATTAAAATCCAGGGTTTGACCACATAAGTCCTTTAGAGCATCAACCCTACTGTTTTAGTACAATTGTTAGTGTTTGGTGTTTCTGAGAATTTGGTAAGATAAGGCATGAAAGGTGTCCTTTCACACTTGGTCAGTCTTTTGTGCAATGAAAGCTGCATGAAGCCCCTTTTTCAAGCTAGACAGCAGCTAGAAAACTTTTTGTCAAGGTTACTGCATAACCAAAAATATTTTAGGAAGGTGGGCACATAATAGTAATGTACTTTCCGAGCTTTGCTCACCCATCAAACACAACTGTGGCTGGCCTCATCCTGAAGCTGTTTCCTGTTTTTCTCCAGTGCAGTTCTGTTGGTATCCACAGAAATAGGTTGAAAACATGAGATGCTTCAATCTAGGGTCAGCTGAAGCTAGGATTGACAGCAAGAAGTTGTTTTACAGTACTGAGTCTCAATTAAAGCCTTCAAAATATTGTTGGTTTTGAAATAAGCACTATCAATAGAAATAAAACAAAATAAAACATGGAAAGGAAAATAAGACGATACCTTTTTTATTGGACATAACTTAATACATTTTTTGATTAGCTTTCGAAGGTTGCCCTTCTTCGTCAGATCGGAATTAAGCAAATGTTGGTAGATGACAGTATATATAAGTGAAACATCAAAGCATTTCAGTGACAGTCTAACAGGATTGGGGTGGATAGGTGAGAGACAGGAAGAGTCGGGTGGATGAGGGACAGGGAGATATGCAAGGAGACAGGAGGGTGACAAAGCAGTACAATTTTATGGTTTATAATGGGCTAGAAAACCCGGATCTTTGTTAAGTCCTGTCTGGTGGGTGTCAAAATATTTAATCATTCTGACTTCAAAGGTCTTAAGTTCCTGTATTGTTTTAAAGTTCCCTTTCAGAATTCTTACCATGAAATCACTGGTACAGTGTTCTGGTTTTGTAAAGTGCTGCCCCACAGGCGTGACATCTTTATTGGTACTAGCATTTTTCATATGGTGTCTATGTAAATTAAATCTCTTCTTTAGCATTTGACTTGTTTCTCCAATGTAGCAGCCTTCGTTGCATTTTTTACACTGACACCTCACACCTCTCTACTCGAAATAAGCACTAGAAATTGATTCAGCCCTTCAGTATGTCGTCCAAAAATAGGTCTGAATTTCAGTGTAACTAAAGGGCCCTTTTGCTAAGTTGTGTTAAATGCTAACATGCATTTAACGCAGCAAAAATGACCCAGGACATCAGGACTCACAGAAACAGAATCCAGATCAGCGAACACACCGGACTTGGAGTCCGACGCCGATGGGGACTTTGGCTGGCAGGGGTTGGGGACCCCCACCAGCAAAGGTACCTGGCGGTGGTGGGGGAGGGTTGGCAGCGGCGGGAAGAGGGGTCGAAAGGGACGGGGAGGGGCGGCGGCGCTGCGGGGGGGCTAAAATGTGCCCCCTCACCTAGGGCTCTGGACCCCCCTCCCACCAAAGTCTGGCTATGCCCCTAAATGGATGTGCATAGTTTTAGGCACTGGGAGATTGGAGGGTGGCCAATGTAACGCCCATTTTTAAAAAAGGTTCTTGGGGAGATCCGGGAAATTATAGACTGGTGAGTCTGACGTTGGTGCCGGGGAAAATGGTAGAGGCTATTATTAAAAACAAAATTTCAGAGCACATCCGAAGACATGGATTACTGAGACCAAGTCAGCATGGCTTTTGTGTGGGGAAATCTTGCCTGACCAATTTACTTCAATTCTTTGAAGGAGTAAACAAACATGTGGACAAAGGGGAGCCGGTTGATATTGTGTATCTGGATTTTCAAAAGGCATTTAACAAGGTACCTCATGAAAGGCTACAGAGGAAATTGGAGAGTCATGGGATAGGAGGAAAAGTCCTATTGTGGATTAAAAACTGGTTGAAGGATAGGAAACAGAGAGTGGGGTTAAATGGGCAGTATTCACAATGGAAAAGGGTAGTTAGTGGGGTTCCTCAGGGGTCTGTGCTAGGACCGCTGCTTTTTAATATATTTATAAATGATTTAGAGATGGGAGTAACTAGCGAGGTAATTAAATTTGCTGATGACACAAAGTTATTCAAAGTCGTTAACTTGCGACAGGATTGTGAAAAATTACAGAAGGACCTTACGAGACTGGGAGACTGGGCAGCTAAATGGCAGATGACGTTTAATGTGAGCAAGTGCAAGGTGATGCATGTGGGAAAAAAGAACCGAATTATAGCTACGTCATGCAAGGATCCATGTTAGGAGCTAGGGACCAAGAAAGGGATCTGGGTGTCGTCGTCGATAATACACTGAAACCTTCTGCTCAGTGTGCTGCTGCGGCTCGGAAAGCGAATAGCATGTTGGGTATTATTAGGAAAGGTATGGAAAACAGGTGTGAGGATGTTATAATGCCGTTGTATCGCTCCATGGTGCGACCGCACCTTGAGAATTGTGTTCAATTCTGGTCGCCGCATCTCAAGAAAGATATAGTAGAATTGGAAAAGGTGCAGCGAAGGGCGACTAAAATGATAGCGGGGATGGGACGACTTCCCTATGAAGAAAGACTAAGGAGGCTTGGGCTTTTCAGCTTGGAGAAGAGACGGCTGAGGGGAGACATGATAGAGGTATATAAAATACTAAGTGGAGTGGAACAGGTGGATGTGAAGCATCTGTTTACGCTTTCCAAAAATACTAGGACTAGGGGGCATGCGATTAAACTACAGTGTAGTAAATATAAAACAAATCGGAGAAAATGTTTCTTCACCCAACGCGTAATTAAACTTTGGAATTAATTGCCGGAGAACATGGTGAAGGTGGTTAGCTTGGCAGAGTTTAAAAAGGGGTTAGACAGTTTCCTAAAGGACAAGTCCATAAACCGCTACTAAATGGACTTGGGAAAAATCCACAATTCCAGGAATAACATGTATAGAATGTTTGTACGTTTGGGAAGCTTGCCAGGTGCCCTTGACCTGGATTGGCCGCTGTCGTGGACAGGATGCTGGGCTCGATGTACCCTTGGAGGGGCATAATCGAACGCGAACGCCCATTTGTAAAAACGTCCATCTCCGAGAACGGGTCCGTGAAGGGGCGGGCCAAACTGTATTTTCGAAAAAAATGGACGTCCATCTTTTTTTTTGAAAATACATTGGATTAGGGCGTTTTTTGAGCTGGGCGTTTTTGTTTTTTTAGCGATAATTGAAACCGAAGCGTCCCAGCTCAAAAACGACCAAATCCAAGGCATTTGATCGTGGGAGGGGCCAGCATTCGTAATGCACTGGTCCCCCTGAGATGCCTCTATGCCAGCCTCAAATATCATACCTAGCTCCATGACAGTAGTATGCAGGTCCCCAGAGCAATTTTACTTTAGTTGGTGCTGCGCGGGACCCATGCAGAGAGGAAAAATCAGAAGAAAAAAAAAACAAGCAAGCAAGTGCAGTCAGGGACGTCCAAATTAAAAGATAGTAAAAGGGGGAATTGAACCAACAACCTTTTGATTACAAGCTCAGTGCTCTAGCCAGTGCACCACTGATTAGACATCCTTCCCTTTCCATTAAGTCTCTCCAAGTTTCTGTCAGCCAATCACAGCTCATTTAGCTGACATCTGTGTCAGCTAAACAGTGGTGATTGGCTGACAGAAACTTGGAGGGACTTAATGGAAAGGGAAGGACATCTAAGCACCTGAATAATGTGGCTCACTGGCTAGAGCACTGAGCTTGTAATTAGAAGGTTGCTGGTTCGATTCCCCCTTTTACTATCCTGGTAATTTAGACGTCCCTGACTGCACTTGCTTGTTTTGTTTTTTTTTCTTCCGATTTTTCCTCTCTGCATGGGTCCCGCACAGCACTAACTAAACTAAAATTACTTCGGGGACCTGCATACTTCTGTCATGGAGCTGGGGATGACATTTGAGGCTGGCTTACAAGTTGGAAAAAAAGTGTTTAACATTCTTTTTTTTTTGGTGGGAGGGGGTTAGTGACCACTGGGGGAGTCAGGGGAGGTCATCCCCGGTTCCCTCCGGTGGTCATCTGGTCATTTAGGGCACTTTTTTGGGACCTGTTCGTGAAAAAAACGGGTCCAACAAAAGTGACCTAAATTCTCTCTGAAAACGCCTTTCTTTTTTCCATTATCGGCCGAGCACGCACATCTCTGCTCAGCTGATAACCACGCCTCAGTCCTGCCTTCACCACGCCTCCGACACGCCCCCATCAACTTTATGCGTTCCCGCGACGGAGTGCAGTTGGAAACGCCCAAAATCGGCTTTCGATTATACCGATTTGGGCACCCACAAGAGAAAGACGTCCATCTCCCGATTTAGGTCGGAATTTGGGCGTTTTTCTCTTTCGAAATTAAGCCTCTTGGTGTTTTCCAGGTGTGGCATTACTTATGTACTTATGTACTTATGATCTTGTGGTCAGGAATCCTCTGAACCAGTTGAGAACGTTACCTCCAACTCCAAAGTATTCAAGAATATTTAGTAATATTTCGTGGTTGACCATGTCGAAGGCACTGGACATGTCAAATTGTAGGAGGAGTATGTTACTGCCAGCTGCGATTGTTAGTTTAAATGGGTTCATTAAAGTCACTAGTACAGTTTCAATACTGTGATTCGAATGGAATCCTGATTGAGACTCGTGTAGAATTGAGTGCTTATTTAGGTAGTCCGTGAGTTGTTTCGTCACTACGCCTTCCATTAGTTTGGTTATTAGTGGGATAGATGCCACTGGTCGATAGTTGGTTAGGTCATTTGTATTTTTCTTTGCATCTTTAGGTAAAGGGGTAAGTAGAATGTTTCCTTTATCCTTAGGGAAGAGGCCATTTTGTAGCATGTAATTTAGGTGTCTCGTGAGGTCTGTTTTGAATCGCTGAGGGGCAGCTTTTATAAGGCTAATAGGGCAGGTATCTAGTTTGCATTGCGATTTAGCATATCTTCTAAGCAGTTGGGAGACACTGTCCATTGAGAGTTTGTCAAAATTAGTCCATGATCGGTCTGCTGAGAATTCCCCGGGTATTGGATCCAGACATTCAAGGAGGTGTACGTAATCTGTTGTGTTGATAGGTATCATGAGTCGTAACTTTATAATTTTCTCTTTGAAGTAGTTTGCAAGATTAGTTACTGATGGAGTGTCTGTGTTGTTAGTAGTAACTGGCGTGGTATTTAGTAGTTTGTTTACGAGTAGGTAGAGTTTATGTGTATCTTTGTAGTTTGGTCCGACTTTAGTTTTATAATATGTTCTTTTAGTTTGTCTGATGGTGTATTTGTATTTTCTTTGTAGTTGTTTCCAGTCGTTGAATGTGGAGTCGTCTTGTTTCTTATTCCATGCTCTCTCTAATCTCCTGACTTGTGTCTTTAGTTTTTTTAGTTCTTCATTAAACCATGGTATTGAATTTTTTTCTGTGTGAGGTTCTAGTATGAAGTGGAGCTATGTTGTCTAGCATGATTCTGCATCTGTTGTCCCATTCGAGAAGAAATTGGTGTGAATCTGTTGGTGCTGTCCATTCGTCATTATAGAATTGTTGCCAAAATGTTAGCGGGTCTATTTTGCCTCTCGTGATATATGTTTATTGTTCTTGTTTATGTTGTGAACCTTTTGTTCGCCATTGAAGGGAAAGGTTTGCTCTGTAGTGATCAGACCATGGTGTAGCTGTCCATTTAGACTCTTAGTGCCAAATTTGGTTCTGATGAGAATTTGTATGTGATGATATCTAGTGTTTGTCCTTTATTATGGGTAGGTTGCATTTAATTGAACGAGCTAATTAGCACCAATACTTGGCCTTTTAATAAGCAATTATTAGCCCTAATAAGATTTCATTGGAATATACATGCATAAATTTAGGCACAGGATCCACGCCTAAATTTTATATGCAAGTTCTAAAAGGGGGTGCAGAAATGGGAGGGTCATGGGTGGAACAGAGACATTCCTAAAATTAACACGTGTAGCTATAGAATAAGGAGGAAATGCACCTAATTTAGGCCCAAACATTTGCACCAGTTTCAGTTGGTGCAAATGACTGACCGCACCTAAAGTTAGGCGCGATTCCCAGGTGTAAGTGCTATCCTATAATCTGCACCTAACTTTAAGCACAGCTTATAGAATAGCGCTTTATCAGGGCAGATTCTTTTGATGCCAAATATAGAATTCACCCCTAAGGGTGAGATTCTATATATGGCGCCTAAAAATCGGCACTGAACTCAGTGCCAACTAAGCACCTAACAATATAAATGAGAGGTGACCGACTCACCCGCAAATGCGCAGTAGAGAGCAGCTGTTCTGCGTATGCGCGGCACGTCACAGGTTTCTCCCAATGTCAGCTGATCATAACCGCAACACCTACTACTACTTATCATTTCTAAAGCGCTATACTAAACGTACACAGCGCTGTACAGCGACCCTCCTCTCTCCCCTGCCCCCCTCCAGCCACCCATGTCCAGTGACTCTCCTCTCTCCCCTGCCCCCCCTCCAGCCACCCAGGTTGTCCAGCGAATTCTTCGGGGCAGGCAGGAAAGATCCCCAGTCTTGCCTGCCTGCCTGCTGCTGACGCTGACTCTCCCCCACTGCCGGATCGCTCTTCAAAATGGCCGCCGAGAGTTCAGCAGAAGTCTCGGCGGCCATTTTGAAGAGCAATCCGGCAGCAGGGGAGGGTCAGTGCCGGCAGTGGGCAGGCAAGACTGGGGATCTTTCCTGCCTGCCCCGAAGAATTCGCTGGACAACCTGGGTGGCTGGATGGGGGGCAATGGAAAGAGGAGAGTCGCTGGACATGGGTGGCTGGGGGGGGGGGCAGGGGGAGAAGAGGGTCGTTGGACATGAGTGGATGGAGGGGGGGCAGAGGAGAGAGGAGAGTTGTTGGACATGGGTGGCTGGAGGGGGGGCAGGGGGAGAGGAGGGTCGCTGGACATGGGTGGCTGGAGGGGGGGCAGGGGAGAGGAGGGTCGCTGGATATGGGTGGCTGGAGGAGGGGGCAGGGGAGAGAGGAGGGTCGCTGGACATGGGTGGCTGGAGGGGGGCAAGGTGAGAGAGGAGGGTCGTAGTATATAAAAGTGTACTGTAGATATCCACTCTCATTTCTTGCTTTGGCTATTTCATTACATTTTTCACAACAAAAATGTCGCCCATTTTTACGGGCTTTATGGCTTGTATTCTATAAACAGTGCCTAGATTTAGGCACAATATACAGTATACGCTATTTCATATTTCAGCATCTAAATCTAAGTGAATCCATTTACACCAACTAAAACTTGACATAAATCCCGGCACATAGATTTACACGCATTGGGCCATATTTTATAAGTAAGCATGTAAATTTGGGAACCCCCATGAAATGCCCATTTCCCCATCTATAAGCATGCCCCTTTTTACTTGCATGCATTAGAAATTAGGACTACTGCATTACAGAATACACTTAGTGAATTGTGCGTGTAAATTTTAATTAGTGCCAATTAGTGCTCATTATTGCTTGTTAAGTGCTGATATCAGTGCTGTTAAACTTGTTAAGTTACATGCGGTATTATAGAATCTGCTTGGATTTCGGCGCGGATCTCTAGGTGCGCTATATAGAATCCGGGGTAAATGCTTAATGCACTTTAATAAAAGGATTCTATATTACAGGTATGGCAGCTAAGTGGCACCATATTTCCAGATAAGTGGCAGCTCCATACCCTACGGGAAGCATTCCAATTAAACTGACTCTGAATTCAGGTTGCATAAGTATATAAGTATTGCCACACTGGGACAGACCAAAGGTCCAGCAAGCCCAGTATCCTGTTTCCAAAAGTGGTCAATCCAGGTCACAAATACCTAGCAAGATCCCTGAAAAGCTCAATACATTTTATGATGCTTATCCCAGAAATAAGCAGTGGATTTTCCCAAGTCAATTTAATAATGGCCTATGGACTTTTCCTTTAGGAAGCCATCCAGACCCTTTTTAAACCCTGCTAAGCTAACCGCCTTTACCAAATTCTCTGGCAACGAATTCCATAGTTTAATTACTCGTTGAAAGAAGAAAAAGTTTCTCTGATTTGTATTAAATTTACTACTTTGTAGCTTCATCGCATGCCCCCTAGTCCTAGTATTTTTGCAAAGAGTAAACACACAATTCACGTCTACCCGTTCCACTCCACTCATTATTTTATAGACCTCTATCATATCGCCCCTCAGTCAGCGCTTCTCCAAGCTGAAGAGCCCTAGATGCTTCAGGCTTTCCTCATAGGGAGTGGAGGAGTAGCCTAGTGGTTAGTGCAGCAGACTTTGATCGTGGGGGACTGGGTTCAATTCCCACTACAGCTCCTTGTGACCCTGGGCAAGTCACTTAACCCTCCATTGCTCCAAGTACAAAATAAGTACCTGTATATATGTAAACTGCTTTGAATGTAGTTGCAAAAATACCACAGAAAGGTATCAAGTCCTATTTCCCTTTGTCACCCTTCTCTGTACCTTTTGTAGAAGTTTTGCTTGTGAATCATAATGTGCAGAAACTGCCCAGATTTTTAAGCATTCCAGAACTTGGATTGGGACCAGTTAGTGTTTCAGGAAGAACCCAGGAGCACTTCAAAATACTCCCACAAAAAAAATATATATGATCTTTAATCTGCCACTCGGATTCCCCTCTCTGTACTCTAAGGTTTCTGTAATTTAGATTACTTAGTAATATAGCGGGAACATCTGGTAGGCGATTTTCCCTGAAGGCATTTGGTTTGCCAAAACGATTGGGCCATTTATAAAAGCCTTCATTTAAAAATAAAAGCAAGTCACTTGCTCATAATTACAGCTTTCCCAGTCTCTGTTCCTTTCTAAATTTAAATTCTTACTGTTCACAGTCTGTAGGTTTCCCCAGGTCTGGATTTTCACTATTTGGCATACTAATTCATGAAGGCCTACTCTTGAGTGTTACCATATGTGTTTCTAGTTTTACTAAAGACAACATGAAGCCAAATCACAGTATGTGTTCGTAAAATTTCCAGGTGTTGTAAAATAAATAAATAAGACTGGACATGTATTTAGAGTAAAAAGGGAAAGTGGGTATAATAATAGAGTTGTGTCAGGAGCTTAAGATGAACACCATATTTTGGATTGAGAGGGAAATATTTTCACCCGTTCTTCAGTATCGACTATAGATGTGATTATTTTCTTCTCGACCCCCACCTTCTACCTTGATGAACATATAGAGAAACGTAAACCACTTTGATGTTTGCCTGAAAGACGGTATAGTATTGAATAAACATCAACATAACTTCCAGTGTTTGATGAAGACCTGGATATTTCAAGCCAGCATCCGGATATAGCCTGGTGACCGGAATTATTTCAGCAGATGAATGCTGCATATAGAGGGGGGAAGGGAAGGGAAATGGGACTTGATATACCACCTTTCTGAGGTTTTTGCAACTACATTGAAAGCGGTTTACATATATTCAGGTACTTATTTTGTACCAGGGGCAATGGAGGGTTAAGTGAGTTGCCCAGAGTCACAAGGAGCTGCAGTGGGAATCGAACTTAGCACTAACCACTAGGATACTCCTCCACTAGCAACATTCCATGTAGAAGCCTACCCTTGTAGATCATCAATGTGGCCGCGCAGGCTTCTGTTTCTGTGAGTCTGACGTCCTGCACATACGTGCAGGACGTTAGACTCCCAGAAACAGAAGCCTGCGCGGCCGTGTTGCTGATCTGCAAGGGCAGGCTTCTATATGGAATGTTGCTAGTGGAATAGCAACATTAACATTCCATGTAGAATCTCAAATAGTAGCAACAGAATCTCCAATAGTAGCAACATTCCATCTAGAATATCCAATAGTAGCAACATTCCATCTAGAATCTCAAATAGGGAAAGGGAAATGGGACTGAGGTTTTTGCAACTACATTCAAAGTGGTTTACATATATTCAGGTACTTATTTTGTACCAGGGGTAATGGAGGGTTAAGTGACTTGCCCAGAGTCACAAGGAGCTGCAGTGGGAATCGAACTTAGCACTAACCACTAGGCTACTCCTCCACTCAAGGATTAAATACATCTCGTATTATTAACAGTTTTGGGAATCAAGGGAAAACAATTTTATAGCCTGTAGACAAAACACTTTGGGGCCATTTTACTAAAAAGCATTAAGAAATGCAATTAGCACATTTTAATGTGAGACTTTCCTGCGTGTTAAGCCTGTTTCTAAAGCAGCCCAGAAATATAGCTTTTTTTCTTTTTGCAGGAGCCAATGCTAATTTTTCCATTTGCGAGTGAGATCTGCTATTTAGGAAGCTCCTGCATTAAGTCTTTGTTATCCACACACTAGCTGGATAACGCTTCCATGCCCACTCCCCACCCATGACATAAGCCATCCTGAAAACTAAAATAGTGCTGGATACATGTGTGCTGAGAAGCAAATTGCCGATGGTTAGCATATTTTGCAGTATGTCTTTTTTCCTGCATTAAGGGGCCCTTTTTACAATGCCGCAGTAGGAGCTACTGTGGTGTCAGCACATGCCAATCTGGAACTACTGTTGGCCCAAAATGGGAGCTGGTGGTAGTGTCGTCCCTAGCATGCAACATTTCCAGCGTGACCAGGTTGCCAGGTTGTCATTTGGAATGCTGCTCTACAGGAAGCTGTAGATAATTATTAACTCTGATTAAGCATAGGAAGCCTAATGTCAACCTAGGTTTCATACAGGATTAAAACTTTGTCAGCACCATGTCCAGAGAGCAGAGTGTCAGTGGCTTAAGGAAAAATTAGTCTCTTCTAGGAGAGTGGCTAGGAACATGCAACAATATTACATAGCACAACTGCGGGCTGCTATGTGGATATATTCCTCTAAAAAGATCAAGGAAGCTTCTAGTTAATAATTGAGTCTTTAATACTCTTACTACTACTTCTGTATGTTCAAGCCCTAAAGTTCATTTATCACTAGAGGTGTTGGCCAACTATTTTTTTTTAATTTTTTATGAAGACGCGGTCACTTCAGTCAAATTTCTCAACATCTGCTCCTTTTTCAACTTTTAAACCAGCAGTCAATCTGCCACTTGGTCTTCATTCACTCTTCCTTCTCTGGAATCTTTTTCCAAAATGATACTGCATTGCATAATACTTTTTGCTCCTTGGATCCTGTACCTTCAAGCTGGTTGAAATCACCGTCTGTAGGCTTACTTCCTTCTTTACATTCTATTGTCATTAATAGCCTGACATCTGGTACTTTACCAATATCATTGAAGTCGGCCCTGATCAAACCCATTTTGAGGAAATCAGACTTTGATCCTTTGCTTTCCCTCCAAAGTGATTGAATCAGTAGTACCTGACCAGCTTTCATCCCAAATTGAGTTGACTAATGCTTTGCACCCCTGTCAATTGGGTTTCCATACTGGCTTCAGTACAGAGACAGTACTGACTGCACTTCTCAGTGAACTTCACAGTAATTTGGAAAGGGGGAAAAGTGCTTTATTAGTTTACTAGTAAAAAAGGCCCGTTTCTGCCTCTGATGAAACGGGTGCTAGCGGGCACGGGAGTCCCTTCCCCTCCCCTTACGCTAGTCTCCCTGGTGGTCTAGAGGTACCTGTTCGGTTGGGGCAGGAAACAAAGGGCCCCCTCTTTCCTGCCCGTAGCGGTGCTGCTAGCTGCCTTGCTGCATCGTGTTGGATTCCGACTCTCGGCGTTTCAAAATGGCCGCCGAGAGTTGACGTCTCGCGAGGCAGCTTCAACTCTCGGTGGCCATTTTGAATCGCCGAGAGCTGGACTCAGACACGATGCAGCCGGGCAGCTAGCAGCAGGGCTCTGGGCAGGAAAGCGGGGGTTCTTCGTTCCTGCCCGAGCGAACAGGTACCGCTAGACCACCAGGGATAGTGGCGTAAGGGGAGGGGAGGTGATGAGGGGAAGAGTGTGCTACCGGGTGCGGGGTGGTACCTTGAAAGGGGCGGGGCGATGGGGCGAAAGGGGCCGGGGTGATGGGCACGTCGGCGGCGGCGGCTGGGATTTCTTGGAAGGGGAGGAGTACTGCTCCCCGTGCGTTCATTTGCCTTGTTTTCTTGTTCCGCCCTCAACGTTATCACGTGTGACGCGAGGGCGGGGCATGAAGACATGGTGAGTGTTGTGGTTTCACCACCATGAACTTATGAACCGGTGTGTGAGTGCCTGCAGTGACGTCAGTGTCCTCAGAAGGTTGAGGGTGCGTTTTATTATAGTAGATATCGTTCTTTCTACAGCTTTCAATCTGATTAATCATGATTATCTCTTACATCGCCTTTCCTGTCTTGGTGTTATGGGCACAGTTCTGGAATGGTTTACTTCTTTTCTTGGACATTGTTCTTTTCAGGTATCCCAATCTACCTCGGTTTATGCTTCTTTTCTTCTAGCATGTGGGGCTCCTCAGGGCTTGGTGCTGTCACTAATCTTTTTTTAAATCTATTTGTTAGTCCCCTGGCTTTACTTATCCTGTCCTTGGGGATCAGTTCCTTTCATATGCTGATGACTTTCTTCTAGTTTATTATACCGATCCCAGCTCAGTTGACTTACATCCACTCCAAACCTGCCTAGAACAGGTTGCAGGTTGACTAAAAGATCATCATCGCGTCTTAAATCCAGAAAAAACAGTGGCCTGCTGGGTCACAGAAATGGAGTGACACTCGGCAGAGACAAAGACCTTGTTTGATAGGTTCATCTCCCCAGTTCAATCCTTTCACTATCTTGGAGTATATTAAATAAAAGCAACCTGAAAAGCTAAAGTGGCTAGGGTTCTTCAGCTTGGAGAAAAGAAGACTGAGGGGAGATATGATAGAGGTCTATAAAATAATGAGTGGAGTGGAACGGGTAGATGTGAAGCGTCTGTTTACTCTTTCCGAAAATACTAGGACTAGGGGGCATGCAATGAAGCTATAAAGTAGTAAATTTAAAATGAATTGGAGAAAATGTTTCTTCACTCAACGTGTAATTAAACTCTGGAATTCGTTACCAGAGAATGCGGTAAAGGCAGCTAGCTTAGCAGAATTTAAAAAATGTCTGGGTGGCTTCCTAAAGAAAAAAATCCATAAACCATTATTAAATTGACTTGGGAAAAATCCACTGCTATGTCTGGGATAAGCAGCATAAAATGTATTGAACTTTTTTGGGATCTTGCCAGGTATTTGTGACCTGGATTGGCCACTGTTGGAAACAGGGTGCTGGGCTTGATGGACCTTCGATCTGTCCCAGTATGGCAATACTTATGTATGCACTTATGTAGACTCCACTCTGTCCTTTGGGCTGCAGGTATAACAGATAGTGAAAATGTTTTTTTTTTCTTTTTACATAAGCTAAGAGCCATTCACAACCTATTGGAGTTTGATGCTCTCTGTTCTCTGTCCTATGCTTTTTTCCATTCAATATATGACTACTGCAGTGTTGTTTATGCGGGAATCACTAAATATCATCTTAAAAGACTTCAAACGCTACAAAATACAGCTGCCAATCGATTTCTGGATTAAATTTAAAGTGCTAACTTTAATTCACAAGATCTTTTACAGTGGTATCCCATGCTTACCTTTCCTCTATGGTGACCCCATATACACCATCCCATACTTTGCATTCTTTAAATGACAACAGACTAATTCTCCCACACCCATCTGAAGCTAGATGGGAATCTACTTGAAGCATTGCTTTCTATTTTCTTTCACCAGCCTTTGGAATTCATTGCCACAATTTTTCCAGTTGCAGCCTTCATATACCTCCTTTTGGGCTTTATTGAAGACACATTTTTCCACCAGGTTTTCCTGGTATAGACCCGGGTGGTTTCTGTGACAAGAGTCAGGAGTCTTTTAGTAAGAATGTGCAGGTTCACGCTTTGAAGGACAGCGTTGGTTTGTTTGTAATTTTGTTATACTGTATGATTGTGTTCTGTCTGATTGATTTAGGTAGTTAGGTCTTCCCTATCTTAACTGGCATTCTTTTTCAATTTTAAGTTTTTTTTTCTTTTATAATATTATATTTTATTTATTTATTTGTTACATTTGTATCCCACATTTTCCCACCTATTTGTAGGTTCAATGTGGCTTACATAGTACCAGAGAGGCGTTTGGAGACTCTGGTGTAAACAAATACAAAGTGATGTTGTGGAAAGATAAATTTCATGTGGCACAGCCAAATTAGGTAATCGTACAACGGAAGTGTTGCGTTATGTCCATTATGTACTTTAGATTTGTTGTGTTGCAGAGATTGGGCATTTATGTTGGATTGGTAGGGTATGCCTTTTTAAACAGGTTAGTTTTTAGTTTTTTTTCCCGGAAGTTTAGGTGGTTGTACGTAGTTTTCAAGGCTTTTGGTAATTTGTTCCACAGTTGTGTGCTTATGTAGGAGAGACTGGATGCATAAGTTGATTTGTATTTGAGTCCTTTGCAGCTTGGGTAGTGCAGATTTAGGTACGTTCGTGTTGATTCGAATATGTTTCTAGTTGATAGGTCGATCAAGTCTGTCATGTATCCCGGGGCTTCACCGTAGATAATTTTGTGAACCAGAGTGCAGATTTTGAAAGCATTGCGTTCTTTGATTGGGAGCCAGTGTAGTTTTTCGTGGAGGGGTTTTGTGCTTTCAAATCGCATTTTTCCGAAGGTAAGCCTAGCTGCCGTGCTTTGAGTGGTGTGAAGTTTCTTTAATGTTTGTACTTTGCATCCCGCATAAATTCCATTGCAGTAATCTACATGGCTTAGTACCATTGATTGTATCAGGTTGCGAAATGTTTCCCTCTGGAAGAATTGTTTCACGCGTTTGAGCTTCCACAATGAGTGGAACATTTTCTTTGTTGTGGATGTCACTTGGCTCTCTAGTGTTAGGTTGTGGTCCAGTGTAACGCCGAGGATTTTCAGGCTGTCTGAGATAGGGAGGGTGTAATCTGGGGTGTTGATAATTGTGGGGTTGTCCGCATTGTATTGGGATGATAGGATAAGACAGTGTGTATTTTCTTTGTTGAGTTTCAGTTGAAATGCATTTGCCCATGGGTCCATGATGTTCAAGCTGATCTTATCTAAGTAAGGCGATATAGTAAATTTTAATAAAAGATAAATGATTTTTACTTCTAGGTTAGTGCAGGAGCCCTTACTGCCTCCAGGAAATAGCCATGCAGCAAATTTGTACTTACCGCACAGCCATTTCTTTAAAAACAAACAAACAAACAAACAAACACTGTGGTAAAAGCTGACTTAAGTGCAGCAAATTCACATGTTGATGCCACCACAGGTCCCCTTTTATCGCAGCTTGGTAAAAGGACCCTTAAGTATGCATTAATGCTTAACATGGTTTTGTAAAAGAGCCTCTGAAACATTTTTTTAAAAAATCAAGCAAATATAAATGGCCTTTGATTTTACATTTGAAATTTCAATTATTTTCTGAAATGATTGCTGTTATGAAAGCACAGGAAAACATTAAAGAAAGATGGGATGAGTATATCAGAATAGAATTGTACAATGAAGATTGACACAGAAAATACTTTATACCCAGTGATTACAGATGTACTTTTGTAACATGCATTCCGTTCATTAAGGACCCTTAAAAAGTTTTGCACAAAATCAATTTAACTATAAATTAATAAGCATATTTTCAATTTTCGTGTTTTAAAAAGTTCTAAGGTGGGTTCAATTATTTTTATTAACATGAATATGTGAAATGAACAAAAAATCACTGAAAATACAAGGAAATCCCAAGTGAAATAAACATTTTTGACGTATTCATCTCTACCAGGAACAAATACATTGGCTAGGAACTTCTGCACTCCTACCCACCACCAGTTCCAGATAAGGTTTTTTGAAAGGAGAGTGGCAAGAATTCATGGTAAATATATTTCTTCTTTGATAAGGAAACCCACACATATCATTGGAAGCACCCTAAAATTCCACCTCCTATGAAGGGCAAATGAGATCATCAACTTGGAGATATTATGATCTTTGACACAAGTGGGGCAGAAGTGGGTGGAAATTACTCTAGCTCCTCCCCTGGCCACACTTACAAATGCACACACTTGCTAGGCATTTCAGAGAGGGTAGGTAGGGATGAGGGAACCTGGTGTGGTTTCTCGGGGTTTGGAGCATTTTGTTGGCCTGGAGGTGAAATCTCAGAGGACATAATTTTTGAGGTGTCATGGAATCAGGGCATGGAGGGGGACTTATGATCAGGAAGAGGGGCTGCTGATAAGGGGGGAACTTCAGGGAACCACAAATTGGGATAATTAATGTCTTCCAAGCCTTGGGGCATGGTAGTGCTTCAGAGTACTTCTGATTAGAGTATGGAGTCCCTTGGTGACACAGATGGAGTTACTGTTCATGTGTTGTTGCAGTTGGTAATATAAGTGTGCTACTGTTTATATTGGAAACAAAACAGCGAAGATGACAGGAAACAAAACAGCAAAGATATTAACACATTCACTCCCAGATTCTACATATGGCACCCAAAATTGTGTACCCAAATTTCTGTGCACGTCCAAGTTGTGCACGCAACTTGAGTAACAAGCCATTAGCTAGAAATAATTGGGTGCTAAGAATCAATTATTGGTGTTAATTGTCAAAAAGTTTGATTTGCTTGTGCATCTTGTAGCACCCAACTCAAAAAGGGGTGTGGCCATAGGATGGGTATGGGCAGGTCTGGGGTATTCACTAAAGATGAACGCAATATTACAAAATATCAGGGATACGCGCCTAACTCAGGGACGTGGCCAGATAGCAGATTTTGGGTGGGCCTAAGCAAGAAGTAGGTGGGCACCAAGTGTTCTCTCCCCCCCCCCCCCCCACAACCATACACACATTAAAAAAATATCTCAGTTGGTGGGAAAATGCTTCTCTCCACCTTGTCAGTCTGCAGCAGGCATGCGCTGAAAACTGAGCATGCGCAGGTGCCAGTATCTTGGATAGCAGCGTTTTTGTTACCATCAGGGGAAAGTCTTCAGCTGGCAGAGCTTGGGATCCCCAACAGCTATTGCTAAACGTGTGCTACTGTTGGGTGGGCCTGAGCCTTAAGTGGGTGGGCCCTGGCCCACCCAGGCCACGCCACTGGCCTAACTTATATGCTGGGGTTTACACTTGGTTTCAGTTGATGTAAATCCTCTTGCCCAAAGTTGAATGTGGATCCCAGCACTACATACCATTCTATAAGTGTGCCTCTCGTGGAGTGCCCATTATAGAATACTGTTCAGTGCCAATTTTTTTTTGCTCCAAATTTTAAGCTTCATTTACCAAATCTAGTCCTAATAGTTATGAGAAATCTCATAGGGAGAGTAATTTTATAATAAGATGACTAGAAAAAAGACACACTGGCACACATCTTGCACTATTGTATAAAATCTCACAAATAAACAATCTGCACGAGTGTGTAGTTATAACAAAGAACTATCAAACACATCACTCCAATATAGTGTCACACTGGGGATTCAGATCTGAAGGAATAAATATATTAAATTTTAAAAAATAGCCTCAGTATAACAGGGAGCCTGACTTTTATGCTCCACTGTACAAAATAACATCACAGGCTTCCACCACGTTCCGAAAAAAAACACAGAGAAAAACTCCCAGAATATTTCAAAAATTCTAAAGAAGTGGGAGAAAAGTCTGTGTTTAAAAAACAGAAGGGAAGGTAACACAATTTAACACAATACAGATCCAAATACCCACAACACTAGATCTCACTATTTTATAAAAGCAACATATGTGCCTAATGTGTTGTCATAAAATAGCCTAGCTGTTTATATGGGACATGCAGGTCATGAACCATAAAATAACTTTACAATTGCACTGGCTTCCTATCAAACAGCGCATCTCTTTCAAAATCTGCACCTTAGTCCATAAGATTATCTATGGAGTAGTCCCAGATTACATGATTGACCTAGTCAATCTCCCAATCAGAAATAATACCAGTTCATCACGGTCTTACCTGAATCTCCATTACCCAAATTGCAAAGGACTAAAATACAAGACAACCCATGCATCCAACTTCTCTTACATAGGTGCACGCCTGTGGAACGCATTGCCACAAGTGGTGAAAACAACTTATGATTACCTAAAATTCAGAAAGTCCTTAAAGACTTACCTATTCAGAAGGGCATATCCGAATAACCCAACTTAAATGACTCAACCCTGCAACATCTCACTATTAAAGATTGTATTGGACATTAATGAACTCTTTAACTCAACCCAACTTGATTGAATCTTATCTTCCCTATCCGAATACAACATATCTTCCCTATCCCAATACAACATTTTGTACCTATCCCGTACCGGATTTGGCGAATGCCTTCATGGTATTATGTAAGCCACATTGAGCCTGCAAATATGTGGGAAAATGTGGGATACAAATGTAACAAATAAATAAATAAATAAATAAATAAATAACTGAGAATTATGAGCAAAGCTAGGCCTCTGTGAACAGGCTATGAACAGGTTAAGAGTCACTGAGAAGCTAAATAATAAGAATTACACAGAATGTGAATCTCATGTCAGCTTGCCCTTCTGTTGGAGAGACAGGCAGATATGGAGTCATAACAGAGATATGTATGGCAGGAGAATACTGGGCATGAATGTAGTAATGTAAGGGGGAATTTGCTGCTGACCATGAAAGCAGATAATGAAGAGACACAGCTTTGGTTGCTGGGAAGATGGATTTTGCAAAGTAGGATAACTTTACTGACCTTATTTATGATAAGCAAATATGTTATGAAGAACTTCTGTAAGAAAGAATTTACTAGAATATGCTGGAATATGTTAGAACTAGTAAAAGAGGCCCGTTTCTGAGCAAATGAAACGGGCGCTAGCAAGGTTTTCGTCGCCAACACCCCCCTTCCTCCCTGGCCAACCCCTTCGTTGTTCTGCCATAGCTCCGCCCCCAACGTCATGACATTTGACGCGAGGGAGGGGCCCGGAGCGATTTCCCACCCCCCCGCCTCCCTGCCTTCCTCCCTACCAACCCCTTCGTTGTTCTGCCATTGCTCCACCCTCGAGGGCGGGGCCCGGAGCAATTTTGGTGGCTTCACCACCACGAACCTTCGAACCTTTTTGAAGGAAGTCAGGGCTTGGCTTCACTGACGTCAGTGTCCTCAGAACGTTGAGGGTGAGTTTTATTATAGTAGATATGCTGACTTTGTACTTCCAATACTAGCCTATGAAAGGGTATAAAAGGAGAATCATGGACAGAGCCAATCAGAGAGCTAATGTCAGAGGTCACGTTTGTGTCCCGGTTGCTGTCTCATATGTGAATTAATTAATTATATTATGTATTCTAATTGTATTACTGATTGGTAAGTGTAATAAACAATTACTGATAATTCTCATATTACTATAGCCTTCTGTGTCTTTCTGTCTTTCCACCTGGTGGCGTTAGGACCATAATCCGTGGAGTGCTGGACATTCCAGGTTATAGGTAACTAGTACCGTTATACCTGGGAGAGGGCAGATATATAAACAAAAGTTACACCTGTTGTGAGGCAGGACTTAGGCCCAGATGCATCAAACAAACGTTAACAACTCTAAAACGTTAAAGTCCCTAATGATTTTTAAAAAACGAAGAATGCACCAAAAAAAACAAGTCGCACAAGTTCGGTGCGGTACTGTAAAGTACAATGCACCAAACCTGTGTAATCCCCGTCCGTGATCGGCCCCTAAAGCATGCGCAGAGCAGCCAAGCGTTATGCTGGCTGCTCTGCGCATGCCACAAATGTCAAAACTACAAAAAATAAAAACACAAAACACAAACACGTGTGTTTTGGGAGGGGGCAAAGGCGCTCGTCAAGAGCGCCCTTCACGGACGTGCTTGCCCCCGCCCATCCCCACCCAAGTATGCCAGTGCTCCCCGCTTCCCCCCTGCATCCAAACCAATCATCAATTCAAAATAAAAAGCACAAACGTTTTGGGATTTTTAGAAACTTTCAGGCTGCCCCGGCACCCCTCCCTTCCCTTCCTGTTTCCCAGCTCCACCTCCCACCATTCTCTGCCCCTGTGCTCCGCCCCCCGAGATCGTGGCCGCCGCTCCCCCCCCCCCCTCCACCGGGCCCCCCTCCTTCCTACTGGGCCCGCGCAGCGCCTTTCAACTCTCTAAGGCGCTGCACGGGCAAGAAAAACGCCGAGTTGTTGCATCTTCACTGTCTTCGCGTCTCCTTTGCTGCTGGGCCCCCATCTGACGTAAGTAACCTACGTCAGACGGGGGCGGGCCCAGCAGCAAAGGAGACGCGAAGACAGTAAGCTTTCTATGTATATGTAACAGTAGAAATCAGAGTGCATGTGTATAAACAATTAAGCACTAATCCTGCCCTGCTCTACTTGTTGGAATGCCTACACATATTCAGAACAATTCTGTAATAGGCTGTCCACATTTATATGCAACTTGAGCATGTAAGTGTACAGAATATTGTCATTTTTATGGGTAAGTGTTGCCATAGTAGGACAGACTGAAAGTCCATCAAGCTGGCTATTAATGCAGGGCAGTAGCCAGATACCAGGGGAAAAAAATCCCCAAGTGATGCAAATGCTGGAACATAAGAACATAAGCGTTCCCACACTGGGACAGACCGAAGGTCCTTCAGGCCCAGTATTCTGTTTCTAGCAGTGGCCAATCCAGGTTACAAGTACCTGGCAAGATCCCTGAACAGTAAAACAGATTGTATGCTGCTTATCCTAGAAATAAGCAGTGGGTTATTCCAAGTTCATCTTAATAATGGTTTATGGACTTTTCATTTAGGAAATTATGTAAACTTTTTAAAAACCTGCTAAGCTAACTGCGTTTACCACATTCTATGGCAATGAATTCTAGAGTTTAATTACATGTTGAGTAAAGAAATGTTTTCTCTGATTTCTTTTAAATTTACTACTTAGTGCCTTCATTGCCTGTCCCCTAGTCCTTGTATTTTTCAAAAAGGTAAACAAATGATTCACATCTTATCATTTCATTCCACTCAGTATTTTATATACCTCTATCATATCCTCCCTCAGCCGTGTCATCGTCAAGCTGAAGAGCACTAGCCATATTAACCTTTTCTCATAAGGAAGCTGTCCCATCCCCTTTAACATTTTCATTGCCCTTCTTTGCACCTTTTTTAATTCCACTATATCTTTTTTAAGATGTGGTGACCAGAATTCAATCACTTAAGCACATAAGTGATAGCAAAACACCTAAGCACTAATCTATAAGGGTGTTTCTAAGTGGCATAGGAGTCTACTTTATAAAGGAAGGCAAATCCCTCCTTTTTCCTTTGTAACATTACATGCACATGACTTTGACGTGAGCACTTACATTCATAGGGCTGGTGTGGGTGCACTTATGTACCAGAGATATGAGCATAACTTATAGTGTTCTATAAGTTATGAGTGTAATTTTGTGCCCTACCCATGCTGTGCCCAGATTCCACTATGTATAAGCCCACTCTCAAACTACCACATGAATATATGTGCATATCCACATATATGCTGGCATTCTAATAGTTTAAACATAAGCACCTTCTTTATTGAATTACCTCCATAGTGTGTAATTGCAAAGGGTGAAGCATGGGTTGCAATGCCACTTACTTGTGCAACATATGGAATACAGTAAGTTACGTGCACCTTGCAACTTTTGGGGGTCATAAGTACATAAGCACTGCCACGCTGGGAAAAGACCAAAGGTCCATCAAGCCCAGCACTCTGTCTCCGACAGCGGCCAATCCAGGCCCCAAGAAACTGGCAAAATCCCAAAATGTAATAACGATCAATGCACCAGATTTATGGCTGGTGTAACTGCATGCCTAAATGTAAGGCACACCGATACTAGATTACACTAGTATTCTCTAACTGAATCTGGGTGCCCAGGATCTCACCGCACAGCATTGGGACACATAAGAGGAGGTATAGAATTACCCCTATTCTGGAGGAAAGTAGGTGCTATATTTTCTGAGTGCCTTTTGTTCGTGGGGTAATTCCATAAGTGCCTGCATGAGTGTGTAAAATGCTGTGCTATATGATCATATTATCTCTTTTATGCAATATTTATTTATTTATTTATTTATTTATTTGTTACATTTGTATCCCACATTTTCCCACCTATTTGCAGGCTCAATGTGGCTTACATAGTACCATAAGGCGTTCGCCATTTCCGGTAGAGAAACAAATACAAAGAGTTGTTGTGGTCGAATAAGGTTCATGTGTTATAGACACATTGGGGAATCGTAGAGAGGACGAGTTATGCAGAGTCTATTATGAGCTTTGGTTTCGTTGTGTTGCAAGGTTTAGGCACTATGCGCATAGTTATGGAATATGCTTCAATTTCCAATATTTTCAATATCTACTTAGAGATGTAGTTATCAATGTGGGCTGCCACTAAGATGTGGCATTTTACCATTAACTTGTACCATTTTAGCACAGGTCTCATTTTATGCAATGAGTCTAGTTACTAATAACTAGGGAGCCCTTTTAGAAAGACGTGCTAGGCTCTACGTGCATGTAGCATGCGCAAAAATGAGACTACCTCCAGGCTACCATGCCCCCTGGTGGTAATTTCAGATTTTCCACATGCTCATAATGCCTGGATGATTTATTTATTTATTTCCTTCCATGCACGTCGTTTCCGGCGGAATCGGAAGTTGGCACGCGCTGACTGGTCACCATGCGTGTAGCGCATGAGACCTTACCACTAGATCAACGGGTGGCGTTAAGGGCTCAGGCCATTTTTAGGTGCATGCAGGTTTCAGATTTACCGCATGCCCTTTTCCTGTCCCATTAAAAAAAGCCCTTTTTTGCAGATGTGGCCAAAACTGGCCCAGCGCGCGCCCAAAACTCATGCCTACACTACCACAGGCCACTTTTTACCACGGCTTAGTAAAAGAACCCCTAGGTTAACAGTAAAGTAACTCTTAACAGTAGCCCATATTAAAACTTCCCCTTTAATTAAAGATAAAATAAATGTCTCTAGAAATTGTAATAAAAGAGAGCCAGGTATAGGGCAATTAAGCCATTGTGACATCACTGATGAGGTTGGCTCTTAGGCATTGGTAGAATGAAGCATTATGACATCACAATATCAGCTCTGGTTACCAGAGGCTGAAACTCTTCACACTAAAGGGACAGTTGTCAACATGAGCTACCATTATGACAGGTTATCGTACCACTAACTTGTGCTATTTTGTCACAGGCCCCATTTTATATGCAATGAGACCTAGTTACTAATAAATGGGATCAACAGTAAAATAACATGTCTTAACGGTAGCCCATATTGATAATTTCCCTCCTTAATCTTAAAGCAGATCACTGTCCTGTTTGGTTGAAAAATGATATGTTCATCCATCATAATTATCATAAGAATTGTTATCATTTATATATCTATGGATACTTTGTTGTCCATTTTCCAGTTGTGATAGGGAGAGCTCTCACTTAAATTTTCCCACAACTGAGTTTGGAAAGCATTTCGTTTGAGCTTTCCACAGACCTGAGAAAATTAGAACATGAACTATGCTGTACCTAAACAAAGCAATGTTAGGATGGAAAATGAACAAGAATAAAAACCCTAAATAGCTATTATTTTACTGAGGACTACTTAAGCCAGGGATACAAAACATTCAATTCCAGTCCAATCAAGAGAAAATTACTCTTCTATTTAATGGGGCTGGTACTGTAACTGCAATCAAAATGGAATCAAAGTGTTATTATGGCCTTTCTCAGTCATAGGGTAATTGCAGTGTACGGAGAACAGTGTATTTTAAGAGGCAGGTCAAGTTGGTCCAGGCACTAAAATTCTGGCTGCCAAGCAAAACTAGAGGATGGTGCAATGGTGAGAGATGAAACTAGTATAAGAGCACTCAATCACGGATTTAACTATGAGCAGAAAAGAAATTAATTTGAAGTTATGAATGAGCTCTGCATACAAACTAATTAGTGGGGTAATCATTGTGACTGTCATATATTGCCTCATATTGGGTCCCTTTTACTAAGCAGCACTAAAAAATGCCCTGCACTATCTCCAGTGTGGGTCTTTCCCACATGCTAAGGCCACTATTAGCGCTGCTGGGGAATGGCTGATTTTTCTGTTTCGGAAATAATGGCTATGCGCTAATTTTTGTAGGAGGTAAGGGCTCACATGCTAATTGGTTAGCGCACAGCAGTGTAGCTGTGCTAACTGATTAGCACAGAACACAACTTACTCTCCACCCCAGACTTGCCCGCAGTGCTAAAAAATGAAACTATGCTCACATGGAAAAACTATCTTGCTGCACCATATGTCTGGAATAGACTTCCTGAGCCGGTACGTCAAGCTCTATCTCTGGCCGTCTTCAAATCTGGGCTAAAAGCCCTCCTTTTTGATGCTGTTTTTAACTCCTAACCCTTATTCGCTTGTTCAGTACCCATGTTTTATCATTCTCACCTTAGTAATTCCCTTATCCCTTATTTGTCCTGTTTGTCTGTCCTAATTAGATTGTAAGCTCTGTCGAGCAGGGACTGTCTCTTCATGTCCAGTGTACAACGCTGTGTACGTTTAGTAGCGCTATAGAAATGATAAGTAATAGTAGTAGTAGTAAAAGTACTCCGGGATGTATGAGCACACCAGGGTAGTCCGTTTTAAGCTGCGGTAAGCAAGTGTTACTAGTTACAGCAGCTTAGTAAGAGGGCTCCAATGTGAGTTAGCTTGGAAATTGGTTTCTTGTGGTGTATCAATAAATAAAATCCTCCATATAACCCCACCTCTGAATCTCCCAGACATTTTCATAATCTGTGCTCATTATGACCTCTAGCACCTTTAATGATTGACACTATCATGGTTTATGGTTTATTAAGACATAAGATACCACCTTTCATGCAGAGCAAAGCAAAATGGTTTACCAATATTAAAAAAAATCATATAAAAAGAGTATAGTTTTGAGGCATATTAAGAACATGGGTGTAATTTCCTACTTGGCTAAAATCATAGGGGCCAATATTGAGGCTGCGGGAGGGCGTGTCAGCAGTCAGCCTGGATATTCAATGCTGGGCCGTTTCAGGCTACCGGCATTGAATATCCGGTTTATTTATGGCTGTTTTAGACTTAACCGGCTACGTTGATATTCAGAGATAGCCAGTTAAGTTTAAACCGGCCAAAGATATTTCAGTTATTTTCACGGTCTGATATGGCTGCGTACAGTAGCTGGTTATGCGCTGAATATTCGGGGATAGTCAGCTGTATCATGCGATATAAGTTGCTAATCATCAGTTAAGTGTAATTTAATCATCCAGGTGTTGTTCCTGGCCAGTTAAATGGTTTTGAATATATATATTTATTTATTTGTTACGTTTGTATCCCACATTTTCCCACCTATTTGCAGGCTCAATGTGGCTTACATAGTACCGTAAAGGCGTTCGCCAGTTGGTTGATAACAAATACAAGGTTATATTGTGGTCAATGAGGTAGGTGTGTATCAGGCACCATGAGAGTCGAAGGGAATGAAGATTGTATATTGTCCAGTAGGATCATTGGTTATGTTGTGTTGCTGGGTGTGGGGATTTATGTTGGATCGGTGGGGATAGTTCCATTTCTCCCTCAACTGAATCATATATCACTGAAAGTTGAGAAGTTTGTGTTCAAAATCAGACAGAGGTTTTTGACAAATAGATGTTTGATGCTTTAACAACAGTCCTTCACAATGCATGAATTGGTCATATCAACCTCTCCTTGCTTTGGACGTTTGCTCAAGTAGTCCAAGAAATTTGGCAGCTTCTCCTGCCTTTAACTGCATTATTTGGCTTATTGAAAGGCAATCTTTTTGCACAGTAAGAAAACATAACACAGCTTCATCTACATAGGGGTCTCTTCTTTTCTTAAGTCCTGTTCAGCATTTGGTGGTTGTTTTAAAGGAAAATATAGAATTGTGGTCATTTTGCCAATGGCAAACATTTGCTTTGTTTATGTCAAATTTAAACTCCACTGCGTTGTTTCTGTATTCTTTGTACACAATAATTTTTCACTTCAATTATGTATCTTTTGAAGACATTTTAAATGGCAGTTAGGGACTGATATTTTAGTTAAAGCTAAGTGACAATGGGTTACGACCAAGTTATCTGATGCACAGGCAATGCTACTATGGGTAGAATTGTTCTTGCAAAACTGCACAAGTATCCTCTGTGTGGGGTCCTTTTACTAAGCTGTGCTAAAAGGGGGCCTGCGCTAGTGTCAGTGTGTGTTTCTGACGCATGTTGAGGCCCCCTTTAACCGCAGTGGGTAAAAGGCTGTATCTTTTTTTTTTTTTTTTAAGAAATGGCTGTGTGATAAGTGAACCACTTACCACACACCTATTTCAGGGGGGAGCACTTACTGCCACTCATTGAGGTGGTGGAAAGGGCTCCTGCGAACGCCTCTCCGGCACTATGTAAACCACATTGAGCCTGCAAATAGGTGGGAAAATGTGGGATACAAATGTAACAATTTGGGCACTGCCCAATTACTGTCAGGTAAACACAGGTGCTACAAAAACAAAAACTACTTTTGTAGTGCCCGAAATGGCGCACACTGGGGGTGGGAACTACTGCCGGGCTGCTGTGGTAGCCAGGGGGTAGTTCCTGTTTGGTGGGCTTACTGCCGCTTAGTGAAAGGACCCCTATGTGTTCCTGCCAGTGGGGGTGGCAGCGGCGTAGCTAGGTGGGGCCAGGGGGGCATGGGCTACCACAGATGTAGCCTTGGCCCCCTCTACTTTAGACCCCCCCATGCCGCCACCCCTCCCCTGTCACTTTCGACCGCCTCCTCCTGCCGCTGCCGCCACCGACCCTCCCCTGCCAGGTACCTTTGCTGGCGGGGGTCCCCAACCCCCGCCAGCCGAAGTCTTCTTCAGCGCTGGTCTCTGGCACGTTCGCTGATCTGTTTCTGTCAGTCCTGACGTCCTGCATACATGTCCTGCACGGGGCTACATACAAGATGTGCATGCAGGAAGTCAGGAGTCAGGACTGACAGAAACAGATCAGCAAATGCGCCTGAGACCGGCGCTGAAGAAGACTTCGGCTAGCGGGGGTTGGGGACCCCCGCCAGCAATGGTACCTGGCAATGGCGGAAGAGGTTCATCAGCGGTAGTGGGGGGGGGGTTGATAGTGGCGGGGAGGGTCAAAAGTGTGGGGGGGGGGAAGGATCAGCAGCTGGGGAGGTGGGCTAAAATGTGCCCCCCCACCTCAGGCTCTGGACCCCCTTCTGCCGAGGTCTAGCTACGCCCCTGAGGGGTGCTGCCTTAAACTCTAAATTTTGAACCATGACGACCAGGCAGGACTCTTGGAAATCCCTCGGATCCTGTCTGCACCTTGAGATTGAAATCATGATTTTAAAGGGAGGCAATGCTCCCATTAACAGGAACATGCAAAAAAGGAGTCATGTACATCTTAGCAAGAATGCTGCTACTGGTATGTTGTAATGTCCCCTTCCACCTGATGACTAGCAACTTTCTTTTGACAATGAATGCAAAGTGCCGATGCATCTCAATTTGACAGACATGGAACTATGAAAAAATATGCACCTTTGAATCAAGGAAATATGATACTAAACATATTCCCCAAATGCCAGACAGGACAGGACAAATATGTCACAATACAACACTTCTAGCTCCTTCACAGACTCAAAAGCTAAGTTATCTTCGATAATAAACATTACCTTACCTCCTCTCCCACAGTTTTATGTCAGAAATTCACACTTACAGCCACATAATCGGTTAATTACACTTGATTAAAATCAGCTAATCAGTTTTATGTATACAAAAAATTTTTTTTTTAATCAATGATTATATTTAAAATTACCTAAATTTACAATTTAACTGATCAGGCATTGAATAAATCAAACGATTTGGTATCCAATGTGGCTATTGATAAAAAGCTTTCACTCAACCCTATATATCACTTGCTATGATTAGTGCAATGAGGCCCATTATAACCTCTTCTCATTATCACAGGAATGGTTAAAAAAAAAAAGCTTCCATTAAAGCAACAGAATAACTGAATGCGCTTAAAGTTAAGCCTCTTGTTTCCAGCAAATACCAGATAAGAAAGCCCACTAAGATATCATCAAACAAATATTAGCTCTTATAAAACTAACCTTTGCTCAAATTAATATATATGCACCAAGGAGTGTACCCATCTGTTGTGATTGCATCTGGTGCTGCTTTTATACAAGGATTGAGGTAAGGGATGATGATGTCATTACCCAGCAGGGAAACCCTCCATCTCAGTATTTGCACAGCAAACTGTGTTTTCAGTAAAACATACAGAGCCCAAATGGTCCCGAAGCAACAGTAGGTAAAATAGAGTTGAGTTTATTTTTTCATAGTACTGCTTCTATACAGGGCATGTGGAAAAGAGTGATTATGTCATTATTTGGCATTAGAGCTCTCCATCCCAGTATCTGCACAGCATGGTTCTCACTTTAAAAAATGCTAAATTAAGACGTCCACAGGGTCCTGGAATAGGAATAGGGCACCCAGACATCCCTCCCATCTTCTGACATCCCATCAGACACACCTCCACTCTCCCTATAGATCAGGGGTTCTCAACCCAGTCCATGGGACAATCCCAGCCAGTCAGATTTTCAGGATATGCATTAGATAAATTTCCACTACCTCAATTGTATACAAACTTCTCAAGGATTTTCATTGTGGGAATCCTGAAAACCTGACTGGCTAGTTGTGTTCCAAGGATGAGGTTGAGAGCCACTGCTATAGATACAAATATATATTCCATACCAGTCACCACCAGTCACCACGTACTCCTTACTCACATTGCTTCTGTAATCCTTGACAAGACAATATCTATCTCCACTGAGTCCATGACACAGACATGCCTGAGTTTTCAAATGGAAGAAGATGAAGGACACCATCTGGAGGCTTAAGGCTTGTCCTATCTGTTTTCAGCTTGCTAGTATAAAACAGGAGCTCAGCAAACTTAAGCAGGAATTGGATGCAATTAAAGCATCTTCAGTCACTGCACAGAATCATACCAATCTCTCACCACTGCCTCAAAGAATAAAACCACCTAGGAATAGATGGATCATAGTAGGCTCAGGTAGGCTATGACATGTGGCACAGAAGCATCCACCCTCACAATTGTTGTCCCTCCAGAAAATGGAACTGAGGTGGAACAAGAAGAAATGAATGTGTCTCAACAGAAAAGACAAGATAACAAGGATCAGTTATACCATGTAAAAAGTAGAGCTATATGAAATAAATAATGATATATGTAATATAATGTGGAAATACAGGGACAATAGGTAATTTTCAAAAATAAGAAGGAAATGATCTCATAATGACCAAGATCGACAATTTTTAGGTTCTCTTAAATTGTGGCCATTTTTAATGTGATAGGTCAACAAGTAATCATTGGTCATAAAAACCTCTCAAGAAAAAAATCTTGTTTAGTAGATTCAAAAAATACACAAACAAGCATATGTCAAAAAAGTGCCAATTATCTTATCTAATATAATAATTCGCACCTCCAATGTTCTGAAGCTGACTCCGTGGCAGTGTGGCAGTGAAGCCGTGTAGTGTTCGTAGGGTTCGTAATTGCCCCGCCCTCGAGGGAACTCTGTATAGTTGCCAGGGAAAGAAACGTGACGTCAGAAGGAGAAGGGACCAACTACAGGCAATCGCAATCGCTCTCAGTTTCTGCAAACAGGAAATGAGGGCGGGACCAGAGGAATAGCTGGAACCACAGCCTGTCTGAAGTGGCGTCTGTACTTGCTGCACTTCAGTGCTGGCGGCCGAGCAGGACGTAAAACTTTTTAAACAGCACACGTCCTCCTTGCACTCGCAGGCCACAGACACAGAGGGAGGGAGGCGCTGGGCGGCGGAAATCGGAGGAGGGGGGGCGCAGATAGAGGGCGGGGTCCTGAGAGGAGGGGGGATCCTGAAACGAGACAGAGAGGGGGGAGGGGGTCCTGAGATGAGAGGGGAGAGGGGGTCCTGAGACGAGAGAGAAGGGAGAGGGGGGAGGAGGGGGGTCAGGAGGTGGGGAGGAGGAGGGTCGGGAGGGGGTGGGGAGGGGGGAAGGGAGGAGGAGGGAGATGGGGGGAGAAGAGGAGGGGGTGAGGGGAGAACAGGAGGGGGGAGGGGGCCCTGGAACCTTACTAGTGCCCGTTTCCTTTCTGTTCGAAACGGGCCTCTTTTACTAGTTATTATTATTATTTATTATTTATTGCATTTGTATCCCAACTTTTCCCACCTATTTGCAGGCTCAAAGTGGTGTATAATAATGCAGATGAAATAAGGTACTTAACTTGAGATGCACAGCAAATGACGTGGCTGTGTCATCGACTGTTCCTGTAGTGCAGTTCCAAAGGATCAAAGATTTAAATGTCCAGTCTTCAATATCAATGAAGGCAATGATTATTGTTGCTGTATAGCATTTAAATTTTTCTGAACATCCTATATTTTTAATGATCTGAATATCACCTTGGGTGGTCTATGAGAACTATTATAAATTGTGCACAAGCTACCCAAGGGTTTCAATTTCAAAATAACTTTTCACCGGAGGGATGCTGAAAGATCTTTAGTAATAACATGTTGGGATCAAGGCTTCCATCTAATCTTGGCAGAAGTTACTGCAACATTTTTCTAGGTAAATATGGTACAGCTGAATGACAAGTTATTTATTTGCTGCTGAATAATTTTTTTCCTAAAACTATGCAAAACCTGACTCCACTAAAACTAGTGCTTCATCTATTAGTATTTCATAAATTCATGACCTAGTTTTACCAAACTCTGCCATGCTGAATGGTGGGATTTGAAACTACAGAACTAAATGTGAATCAGCACCAAGACCAAACTCCAAACAGAGATGCAGTTAGGAAAACAGCTCAAAAGAGTCAAACTGTGATAGCCAAAACATATTAATTTTGTATCTTTGCGTGTAACACTGCAATCAAACAAAAATTATTAGTTTACATTGGATCAACCTGGGAGTAAAAAAGTATAAATTAACAAAAAATCCAAGAATTGATGGGATAAAGAAGTTTGAATGGGATTAATTTTCTGAAAGTGTCTTTATCCTTTCAGTGCTGCAAGGCCTATATCTTTTTCCAGCCATAAACATAAAACAAATAAACTAAAAAGTAAACAAACAAACCCCAAGCCAATAAAAAGGCAGCTGAGAGTCAATGGATGAGGAGGAACATAAAAATAATGTCCACTGTGGCAGATCAAGAGCATACAGCCCACCCAGCCTGCCCATCCACAATATTTCCATTTGCTCAGAGAACATCTGTGTTTGTCCCATTCTTTCTAAGGTGCCCTCTGATTTGGGTACACCAGGAAATGCTTACATAGGACCAAACACTTGCCATGTTTCGGCAGATCCCTTTGTCAGGGATCGTGAACATTGCAAGAAAAGGACTGAACAATCCTTTTTCATATTTCTTCCCAAAGTAAACAGCAGATAAACACAACCAGGCTTATTTTCAAATGAGAAGGGTGCCCATCTTTCGACACAAATCGGGAGATGGGCATCTTTCTCCCAGGGTCACCCAGATCGGCATAATCGAAAGCCGATTTTGGGCGTCCTCAACTGCTTTCCATCGCAGGTATGACCAAAGTTCATGAGGGTGTGTTGGAAGCGTAGCAAAGGCGGGACAGGGGCATGCCTAATACATGGGCATCCTTGAACGATAATGGAAAAAAGAAGGGCGTCCCTGACGAGCACTTGGGCGACTTTACTTGGCCCATTTTTTGTTACAACCAAGCCTCAAAAAGGTGCCCGAACTGACCAGATGACCACCGGAGGGAATCGGGGATGTCCTCCTCTTACCCCCCCCCCCAGTGGTCACCAACCCCCTCCCACCCTAACAAAAAACCTTTTAAAATATTTTTCCAGCCTCAAATGTCATAGCCAGCTCCATGACAGCAGTATGCAGGTCCCTGGAGCAGTTTTAGTGGGTGCAGTGATTTCAGGCAGGCAGACCTAGGCCCATCCCTCCCTACCTGTTACATTTGTGGTGGTAAATGTGAGCCCTTCAAAACCCACCCGAAACCCATTGCACCCACATGTAGATGCCCCCCTTCACCCCTTAGGGCTATGGTAGTTGTGTACAGTTGTGGGGAGTGGGGTTTGGGGGGCTCAGCACACAAGGTAAGGGAGCTATGCACCTTGGAGCAATTTCAGAAGTCCACAGCAGTGCCCCCTAGGGTGCCCGGTTGGTGTCCTGGCATGTCAGGGGGACCAGTGCACTACGAATGCTGGCTCCTCTCATAACCAAATGGCTTGCATTTGGTCGTTTCTAAGATGGGTGTCCTCGGTTTCCATTATCGCCGACAATCGGGGATGACCATCTCTAAGGACGACCATCTCTAAGTTCGACCTAAATTTCCAGATTTGGGCATCCCCGACCATATTATCAAAATGAAAGATAGACGCCCATCTTGTTTCAATAATACGGGTTTCCCCGTCCCTTCGCCCTGTCTTCAAAATCTGCAACTTAGTCCACAAAATCATATACGGCATAGTCCCAGAATACATGACAGACCTCATAGACTTACCAATAAGAAACAAAGTCAGATCATCAAGATCCTACCTAAACCTACACTACCCAAATTGCAAAAGACTGAAATACAAAACAACTTACGCATCCGGCTTCTCCTACATAAGCGCACAACTATGGAATGGGCTCCCAAAAGCTTTGAAAACAATCCATGACCACTTGAACTTCAGGAAATCACTAAAATCCAACCTCTTCAAAAAGGCCTACCCCAACGACCCCACGTAACCCTCTTCACCTATCAACATAACATGACTATGATCGAACAGGACAACACGCAATCTTCATCCATTCTGACCCTCCACTTAAACCTCATACGATCACTATACAACTTTCTATTTGTTATCCACCTACTGGGCAAACGCCTTTGACGGTACTATGTAAGCCACATTGAGCCTGCAAATAGGTGGGAAAATGTGGGGTACAAATGCAACAAATAAATAAATAGGGAGGAAAATCCTTGAATGTGACAATGTCCTTGGGTGGACTGTTCTTGCAGTGCCACAGCATACATTCCTATCTCTTGGCACAACAACACACCCTCTGGATAGTAGATAAGTACATAAGTATTGCCATACTGGGAAAGAGCAAAGGTCCATCAAGCCCAGCATCCTGTTTCCAACATTGGCCAATCCAGGTCACAAATACCTGGAAAGATCCCCAAAAAGTACAAAACATTTTATACTGCTTATCCCAGAAATAGTGAATTTTCCCCTAGTCCATTTAATAATGGTCTATGGACTTTTCCTTTAGGAAGCCGTCCAAACCTTTTTAAAACTCCGCTAAGCTAACCGCCTTTACCACATTCTCTGGCAACAAATTCCAGAGTTTAATTACATGTTGAGTGAAGAAAACTTTTCTCCGATTTGTTTTAAATTTACTACATTGTAGCTTCATTGCATGGCCCCTAGTCCTAGTATTTTTGGAAAGCTAAACAGACGCTTCACATCTACCTGTTCAACTCCACTCATTATTTTATAGACCTCTATCATATCCCCCCTCAGCCGCCTTTTCTCCAAGCTGAAGAGCCTTAGCCGCTTTAGCCTTTCCTCATAGGGAAGTCGTTCCATCCCCTTTATCATTTTTGTCGCCCTTCTCTGCACCTTTTCTAATTCCACTATATCTTTTTTGAGATGCGGCGACCAGAATTGAACACAATATTTGAGGTGCAGTCACACCATGGAGCGATACAAAGGCATTATAACATCCTCATTTTTGTTTTCCATTCCTTTCCTAATAATACCTAACATTCTATTTGCTTTCTTAGCCGCAGCAGCAAACTGAGCAGAAGGCCTGTTCTCCCCCACCTTCTGGATGGTAAGATCCTGCAGACTAGAGAGTTGCACGGGAAGAGAAATCTAAACCATCCCCGCAGGAATCTAATCAGTACCCGCCCATCTCCGCTGCAAGTAATCTCCTCCATCTCAACTTGCGGCCTGCCCAACCTCTTGTTGTGCCACAGTCTCCTTGACCCCCGCCAAGAAAGCCAGATTTTACAAGCTGTACTCTGCTAAGACAGCAGGACCCAAAACAGTCCAAAACAAGTGAAGTCAGAAACAACACAGTTAATACTTAATTGTTCAACCGCACTTAAGATTCACCTTTGGGTTTAAAAAGCAAAACCATGTGCATGTAAGGACTAGATAAATAAATTAAAGCAAAGTTTAAAGCAAATGCTCTTAATATGTAATACTTACATAGTAACATAGTAGATGATGACAGAGAAAGACCTGTATGGTCCATCCAGTCTGCCCAACAAGATAAACTCATATGTGCTACTTTATATGTATACCTGACCTTGATTTGTATCTGCCATTTTCAGGGCACAGACCATAGAAGTATGCCCAGCACTAGCCCCACCTCCTAACCACCGGTGCTGTCACCCAATCTCTGCTAAGCTTCTGAGGGTCCATTTCTTCTGAACAGGATTCCTTTATGTTTATCCCAAGCATTTTTAAATTCCGTTACCGTTTTCATCTCCACATTTAGGGGCCTTTTTATGAAACTGTGGTAAGCCCAATGCGGGCTTACCGCTCGTTAAAAGGGAAGTACCACCGGGCCAACGCAGCAGCCTGGTGGTACTTCCCTCTCCCAGCATGCACCATTTCCAGCACTGCAAAAATATTTCAATTTTAGTAGCACAGGTGTGTACCCGGCGGTAATTGGGCAGTGCCATGTGCTGCCCGGTTAGCACAGGAGCCCTTACCACCACCTCAATGGGTGGCAGTAAGTGCTCCCCCTGAAATGGCTGCATAACTAGTGCTTCACTTGCCGCACAGCCATTTTTCATTCGATGTGGAAACTCAAGCGTTTAAAACCTTTCTTCCCAAGAGATGTTTTCCGTAATTTAATTCAATCAATGGTATTAAGCCACGTTGATTACTGTAATGGAATCTATGCGGGATGTAAGGAACAACTCACAAGGAAACTCCAGACGGCACAAAACACAGCAACCAGATTGATATTTGGTAAGACACAATTCCAAAGCGCCACACCACTCCGTGAAAAATTGCACTGGCTTCCTATCAAAGAACACATCTCTTTCAAAATCTGCACCTTATCCGCATGACCCAACTTAAGTGACTCAACCCTGCAACACTTCACTATCAAAGATTGTGTTGGACATTGACAAACTCTTTTACCTCAACCCAATTTGATTGAATCTTATCTTCCCTATCCTAATACAACATTTTGTACTTATCCCGTTCCGGAATTGGTGAATGCCTTCACGATATTATGTAAGCCACATTGAGCCTGCAAATATGTGGGAAAATGTGGAATACAAATGTAACAAATAAATAAATAAATAAAAACATTTCTTGCAAAAAACCCAAAGACCTGCCTGTTACCCGCTGCAGTAAAAGGGGGCTTTGGCGCACATCAAAAACACACACCGATGCCAGTGCAGGCCCCCTTTTGCTGCAGCTTCATAAAAGGACCCCTTAAATTCTCTTCTCAGTGGTCAGCAGTGGCCAAAAAACAGAATTAGGAAAGGATTAGAGAATAAAACAGAGACTGTCATGATGCCTCTATATTGCTCCCTAGTGCAAACATATCTTGAGTATTATGTGTAGATCTGGTTGCTACATCTCAAAAAAAGATATAACAAAATTAGAAAAAGGGATGGAATGAATCTCATATGGAGAAAGGTTAAAGAGGTTAGGGCTGTTCAGCTTGGAGAAAAGACAACTGAGGGAAGATATGATAGAGATCTATGAAATCATGAGTAGAGTGGAATGGGCAGACATGAATCAGTTGTTTACTTTTTCAAAAAGTACAAAGACTAGGGGACATGCAATAAAGTTACTGAGTAATACATTGAAAACAGATTGGATAAAATATTCTTTCACTCAACACATCATTAAGCTCTGGAGTTTGTTGTCAAAGGATGTGGTGAAAGTAATTAGCTTAACTAGGTTTTAAAAAGTTTGGAAAATTTACAGAAGAAAAGTCTTTAAAGCATTATTAGGGTAGATTGGGGAAAGCCAATCATTATTCCTAGGGGTAAGCAGCATGGGATCCATTTACTTTTGGGGATCCTGCCAGGTGGTTTGGCCACTCTTCTTGGACTTGATGGTCCTTTAATCTTCTCCAGTATGGTAATTTTTATTTTCTTTCAAAACTTCTTTTCTTCAGACACTTTCTCCCAGCAAACACTTTACAACTCTATGCACACAGAATGACATATTTCTCCTTCTTTTAAAGCACAATGTATGCCCTGCTTACCCAACCTCAGAGGCAGCTTCTGCAATCAGATCTCCTTCAGGATATTAAACTGCTTACATATTCATACTTTGGGTGTCCTGTAGTGTGTATATGAAGAAAGTAAAGTTACTATATTTGACATAGGAAATACATTGAGATATGAACCAACATGCAATGTTTTTTCTTTTTATTAGATTTGAGCTTCCAAACTAGACCATTCCTTAAGTTTTACCTGACTCTCTTTCTTTAGTTTTCAATATCTTTGAGGGACTAAGGGTGTACATTTGTTGGCATACATTCAGTTTATTTAGACATCTAAAAAAAGTTTCTGTATGCAAATCACTTGCTTGATTATATACCAAAAAATAAACATGAGTACAATTGATCTGTGTGTGTGACACTGAAACAAAGTAGACCTGAATGTACGAAACAATGTTAACAAAATATCCTTTTAAAATAGCAAAGAACGAGATATAACTAAGGTGACTTTGGTTGATGATTCTTGTACAGAAGATTCCCAATTTCTGGTCAGATTTAACCTGCCTGAGGAAAAAAAAAACAATCTTTCTCTTTCTTCCCCCCATACCTTCATTCTCTTCACCAAAGGCCCTTTTTACTAAGACGCATAGGCGCTTACGCACGCCCAATGTGAGCCAAAATGGACTTACCGCCCGACTACCATGTGGATTTCGCGGTAATTTCATTTTTGGCACGCGTGTCTGAAAAATATTTTGTATTTTCTGGCATGCATAGCGGACGGGCGCCAAGTGGCATCTGACGCGTGCAGGTCATTACTGTCCAAATTCTTTACCGCTAGGTCTATGGCTGGTGGTAAGGTCTGAGACCCAAAATGGACACACAGCAATTTTGATTTTGCCGCACGTCTATTTTCGGGGGGAAAAAGAGGCCTATTTTACAGGGTGCGCTGAAAAATGATTCTACGTGCACCCAAAACCCACACTTACTCTATCGCAGGCCATTTTTCAGCGTGCCTTTGTAAAAGGACCCCCAAATTTGTGTTTACAATGGAAGGTCCATATAAATATACATTGCTTATTTATGAGATACTCCAATCAGGACTTAGCAAGCAGCAGCTGGTATGTTAAGCAAAAAGTCATGTGAATTACAGATGAGGCGGCAGTTTATTCAGAGAATGCTGACACAATTGGTTTGTCATTGTCCGTATATTTTCACGCCATCCCAGATAATTATAGAATTTAGGGCCCAGTTTACTAAGGCGTGCTGGCGTTTTTAGTGCGTGCTAAAAATTAGCGCATGGGAAAGACCCACGAAAGGGCACGCCATGGACACTTTTTCCTGCAGCTTGGTAAAACGAGCCCAATATCTTTTTTGCATCAAGAAAGAACCTCAATTAATCTGGAACATAAAATATGCAACTATTTCCCAAATAGTTAACAAAGCATTTACAGGGGCATCCAAAGAAAAAAGAAGCACCTAAGCCACTTATTTCTGCATGTGTAGCAAGGAAAGGTTTACATTATTCTTGCATTGATTTTGCCAAATCAGGAAATCAGAAAATATCCACATTTTTAGACCCATAAATAAAGTTCAGATATTATGAAAAAAAAAGATGCAAAATCATGTTCACATCTTGTTTGAACATTAATGTCACCAATAAAAGAGGCCAGTGAAAAGCAACCAACAGGTGGAGAGGGGTCGTTAGTTTATGCCATAGCTTTCCCGAAATCAAACATGCAGCTATATTCTGAAAAATCTGTAATTTCTTCAAAAGTTTACCAAGCACTCCTATGCAACATGCATTACTATAACCCAGGTGTGTCAACACCAATCTATAACCATCTGCAGAGCTGACACATATTGTTGCAAATGCCGTACTAATTTCAATTTCTGATATGCTCTATGGACTTCCCCGATACATGTCTCCTAAGGGCCCCTTTTACTAAGCAGCAGCAAGCCCACTGTGGACTTCCTGCATGCCAATCTGGAACTACCACTGGGCTACCGCGGTAGACCAGCAGTAGTTTCCACCTCTAGCACTTGCCATTTGTGGTGCTACAAAAAATGTTCTATTTTTGCAGAGCTGGAACTTAACCGGTGGTAATCGCTGCCTGGTTACCGCTGGGATAGTGCAGGAGCTCTTACCGCCATCTCAATGGGTGGCGGTGAGGGCCACCAAAATGGCAATGCAGTAAGTGGTTCATTTACTGCACAGCCATTTCTTTTCCCCAAAAATGGACAGCCTTTTAGCTGCTGCGGTAAAAAGGGGGTCTTAGCGCATATCAAAATCATGCACTGATTCTAGCACAGTCCCCCTTTTACCACCGCTTAGTAAAAGGACCCCTAAGTTAAAATCCTCCATTGACTCCATTCCCAGAGTAATCTTGTCCACTGGAGTACAATTCAAACCTGCTACTTGCAGCACCACCAGTTCTGTAGCCTCTAGCCACTGATCCCTCTAAGTTGAGTGGGAGTCCTCTGACTGCATTGTGTTGCCAGTGTGTGTGTGTGTGTGTGTGTGGGGGGGGGGGGGGGTGATGCTTCAAATTTTGTTTTCAATTGCTAGGACAGGTAGGTTCTCTGTAGTTCTGCTGTTTCACTATCGCATTTCCAATACTGAGGGACAAGAAGCTGTCCCTCAGAATTGGAAATGTGATAGTGAAACAGCACCCCCCCCCCACACACACACACACACACTGACATGACACATTCCCCTTCCCTCTTCCCTCCAGGTTTCCCTAATCCTTCCGTCCATTCCTACTCTTCCCCAATATCTCTTGTAGGTTTTTCTGCTGTATTAGCTTCATTTTACTGCATTGGCGTCTGCCTCTGTGGTCCGTTGTAAGCCACATTGAGCCTGACACTGTTGGGAAACTGTGGGGTACAAATGAGATAAATAAATAAATGGAGGACTCCTGCTTCAGCTTAGAAGGAACAGTGCCTCCAGCCTGACCTTACATGAAACATTTCCATTTTAGCATCATTTCTGGCTTTCTCACTCTTCCCTCGTGACATGTTTTCATACCTGAACATACCAACACAAGGCATGGTCAAATATTCTTGCAGAAAATGGACCACGGAGCAGGACAGCGCGATTGTCTACAATCTGTTTTGTATAAATGGCTGTGCCTTTAAACTGCTGGCAAAGGATCAAAAGCTGAGCACAGTCTCTCACACTAAAAGCACTGATTATTTTTGTACTTTGCTACTTGAGTGAGAGCTACAGTGTAACCTGAGAAAAAAGCTCCTGAATGATTTAAACGTCCCCTTACTGAAAGGGATCCCTAGAGCACAGTGGCTGGCATTTGAGAATGTGCAGATCACTGGAAAGGATGAGGTAAGGGGAGGGCAGATCAATAAAGAACAGCTGACTTCTCGCTTAGCAAGGAGTTTTTACGAAAGTGCAAAGTTTGTATATGTGCTAGACAAAGAATGAATTGTAAACTACAGTTTGCAACCTGGGTAAGATGTAGGGATGGTTAGGAATGCTGCAGAGCTGTTTCCCATTCAGATCCCCGTACAACCATACAAAGCTAGGTTAGGCCCAGAATGATTTACTACCTCATACTTACAAAAATGAAAACAATAACTCCTTCTTTCTCCCCCTTCCCCAACACGTAGACAATTGGAAAACTAGCTGACCAAATAAAAAGCTCCATTTTACAAAGAACGTCGAGGTAGAAATTGGAACTTCCACCTTGGAACATACATAGTTCTAGTATTTTACAGAAAGCTCTGCTGAATGTGGGACCTGTTGTAAATTACATATAAATACACCAGTAAATACAAGTGTGTTTGCTGATAAGTAGACTGGGAGCCTCAAGAAAAAAACATACTCAAAAAAAGCATCACTTAGGTGCTGAACTTGCAACATTTATTTAACTATTTATTAGGACTTATTTACCACCATTTTGAAAAATTTACCCAAGGCAATTTAGAGCATGATATAGGCCATAGATAATTACTGCAGAAAAGTATTCAAATAACAGTACACATAATGAAATAGAACAGCATTTTAGAAAAGATATAAAGGGGAATTCAACTATCCATATCAGGATGTGTGGAATTTCCATGTTATTTCACAAGATGCTCTGCAAACAAACCCCCCTGCTTACTTAGCCGCGCAGCAATGGCGACACAGCCCATTCAAAGTGTTGTCATTAGCACACCAGCAGCCACTAGCGTTGGCTTAGTAAATAGGGGGGGATAGTTTCTTGTCAAGTAGCAGCAGGGTTGCATAGGGTGATAGTATCCGAGGATCTGAAGGTGACCGTAGCTAGATGGTTGCTAGGCTGTCTAGAGAGAGGTGTGACCAGCAGAAGAAAGGAGGTGTTGATGCCCCTGTACAAGTCGTTGGTGAGGCCCCACCTGGAATATTGTGTTCAGGTTTGGAGGCCGTATCTTGCTAAGGATGTAAAAAGAATTGAAGCAGTGCAAAGAAAAGCTAAGAGAATGGTATGGGATTTGCGTTCCAAGACGTATGAAGAGAGACTTGCTGACCTGAACATGTATACCCTGGAGGAAAGGCGAAACAGGGGTGATATGACACAGACATTCAAATATTTGAAAGGTATTAATCCGCAAACGAAAATTTCCCTAGATGGGAGGGCGGTAGAACTAGAGGACATGAAATGAGATTGAAGGGGGGGGGGGGGGGGAGGACAGACTCAGGAAAAATGTCAGGAAGTATTTTTTCATGGAGAGAGTGGTGTATACTTGGAATGCCCTCCCGTGGGAGGTGGTGGAGATGAAAATGGTAACGGAATTCAAACATGCGTGGGATAAACATAAAGGAATCCTGTTCAGAAGGAATGGATCCTCAGAAGCTTAGCGGAGATTGGGTGGCAGAGCCGATGGGGAGGTGGGGCTAGTGGTTTGGAGGCGGGGCTAGTGCTGAGCAGACTTCTAGGGTCTGTGCCCTGACAATGGCAGATACAAATCAAGGTCAGGTAACACAAAAAAGTAACACATATGAGTTTATCTTGTTGGTCAGACTGGATGGACCTTGCAGGTCTTTCTCTGCCGTCATCTACTATGTATGTTACTATCGTTACATATCCCAGCTTCTCAACGTTCATAGGAAACAGTAATTTCAGAAAGCTGGAAAGGGGAAAGAATGTACTTCCTTCCCCCCCCCCTCTCCCCTGCCCTATTTCTAAAATTGCTGCTCCTTCTGCAAGGAACCTGATCACAGTCCCTAATGGCAGCCCCCCTTCTGGCAGGATATCCCAATCAACTTCACAGCACCTTTCCTTCCCCACAGTGAGCCGTATTAGGGCACGTGATCCCTCTGCCCCTCCCTAACATAGTGAACCCTATTAGGTCACCTGACCCCTCCCAACACAGTAAGCCCTATTAGGGCACCCAATTCCCCTCCCCCAGCAAAGAGAGCCCCACTGGACTTCCTCTTGGGAGGCCCCAACATATGAGCTTCTTGTATAGGAAACGTGCCTATAGCTGGCCATCACAGAGTGTTTAATGTATGAAACTCTAGGGTGAATGCTGATCCATCCTATATGATTATGGCGTTCTTTCCTATTTTTATTTTCATTTTATTGTACCCTGCCTTGATTTGCTTTAGTGATAAAGACGGATTTAGTGCATTTTAATAAACAACTAGTAAGGAAGGCCCGTTTCTGAGGCCAATGAAACGGGCGCTAGCAAGGCGGTTTCCTTCCCATCCCCCTCCCCTTTTTGCTGGCCTTACCCTCCATGCTTCAGGGTCTTGGACCCACCCCCCCACCCCCACAGTGCCACATGGAGACTGGCTGGCTGGCTCCCTCGCTGCCTACGACCTTCAGGCTGCCTGCCTCAGTCCCTCTGTTTGTCCGGGCTGGCTGGGTGGGTCCCTCGCTTCCTCCGACCTTCAGGCTGGTTGCCTCACGCCTTGCGTTCGTCCGACGTTTGTGGTTTGTGGTTGCCCGACGGCCCTGCAGGCGAAACGGCACCCTCGCGACAAACGTGTTGACGTCAAGGACGCAGCGATGCGATTGGGAGAGTGTCATTTCTCCGCCCTCGACGTCATCACGTTTGACGCGAGGGCGGAGCAAACAGTCCTGGGGAAAAATTCCGGTCTCTGCCGCCTCAAGAACCGGAAGTTGCAGCTTCATTAGAACGTTGAGGTAGGGAATTATGTGCGGAAGGGGCGTGGCTGCGGGCGGGTCTATCAGGGAGTGGTGCATGAGTGACAGTGAGAGGTGAGTGGTGACAGCCTGAGTGGTGACAGCCTAAGTGCAGGGCTTCAGGTTTCCCTGCCACAGAGTGAGCTTCAGAATGTTTGAGGTGAGAATTATTTATATAGATAATAATAAATGATAAGCAGGAGCCTGACACGTGGAAGCCTCTGCCAAACTAACCGACCCTCTGAACTGGCCCGTGTTGTCCTGCTAGCAGGGGCAGAGTGAATCTAGAAGCTTGCTGTGAGTTTCTCTGGCATAGTATAAATTAAGACAGTCAATATTTTTGCCATTAACTGCATGTAGGCTTTGCTTGAGTCCCACAGCAAGCAGGAATGCCTCTGTTTCTAGTGTTTTATCAGCAGTGAAAGAAAACTCCTGGACTTGCTAAGTTTATTACTCAGTTCTTTGTAATTTCAAGGAGTCTGGAACCTCTTTTTCATTAGGCTTTCCACATAGTATTGAAAGGACTCAACCAAGTACTGAGGGTCTGAAAGATGAAGGTCATGTCCCAGAGACAACACTGAACAGTTTGTACATATGGGATTACAGACAGTTCAGGATACCGCAGCCCACATCATTTGCTGAGCTTCTAAATATGATAGGGTCACTCCTCTTCTTCAGTGCCTTCATTGGCTTCCCATAGAATATAGAATTAAATGCAAGGTTCTCGCTCTGACACAGAAGGCGCTTCATACTGCTACTCCTTTTTATTTGGCAAATTTGACCATCCCTTATACACCAGCTTGTACTCTTCAGTCACTTACTGATAATAGATTGGTTCTTTCACCCCCTTCTAGGGCTCATTGGGAATCCACATGTACTTCAGCTTTTTATTTTCTTTCTCCAGCTTTGCAGAATTCACTGCCTCAACCTATTCGATTAGAAACATCTTATTCTCTCTTTCGCACTGCTTTAAAAATGTACTTCTTTCAATTAGCATTTGGCTTTCAGTGCTGTCACCATCCACCCAAGTGGGGGGATCATTACATTTTTTATGATATATTTTGGGTTATGTTGTTTGATTTTATTTTGGGTGAATGATTTATGTTTCTTGTATGAATGAAATGTTTGTTTTCTTTCCTATAATTTTATGGAGTATTTTGTTTTGTACTATACATTGTATATTGTAACCCATTCTGGCTTGCTTTGCAATTAGAGATGGTGCAAGAAAAATGATAAAGATCTTAAGAATTAAGCCAGTACAATATGGGGTTAAATTTAAAATTCTGGTCTTCAGAGCCCTTAAAGGAAATGGGTACAAGTTCTCGAAGATCTGGATCTCCCTCAATACATCTCCAAGATCAATAAGGTCCTTCCAAGGAATATCCCTAAGCATATCCTTTCCAATAGGCATCACGTGATGCTACACCCCCCGACAAGCCTTCTCCAGGGTAGCTCCCACACTCACGAATGGACTCCTTGAAAGTCTTTGCTCAACTATCTCTAATTTAGGAAGCAGGCGAAAGCTTGACTCTTCTCCCAAACCTTTAATGGAAGAAGCAACTAGCTAGACACATATACATGGACTAACACTGACTGCACATACTGTAGCAGTATTTGGTTATCCACTCCTACTCTAGCTGAAATGATTTTCCTACATGTTTTCTGACTTCACATGCAATTTTTCCTTAAGTTAGTCACTCTTATTTTCTGTCTTATCTCTCTATATGGTCCACCTCCACCTATGCTGTCTTTTAAGATGTTTGACATTGACATTGTAAGCAGCATACTATGGGGTCCTTTACTAAGTGTGCCCAACACATGCCAAAATGGAGTTACCGCTCGGTTACCACGTGGCTCTTGCGGTAATTTCATTTTTGGTGCACGTCCGATACGCGCGGCTGAAAAATAATTTTTATTTTTGGACGCGGGTATTGGACACGCGCCAAGTGGCATTTGATGAACATAGGTCATTACCACCCAGTTACCGCATGAGATTTTACCGCTAGGTCAATGGCTGGTGGTAAGGTCGCAGACCCAAAATGGATGTGCGGTAAAAATTTTAAAAAGCCCTTTTTACAGGCATGCTGAAAAATGGATCGGCACGTGCCCAAAACCCACACCTACACTACCGCAAGCCATTTTTCAGCACACCTTAGTAAAAGAACCCCTATGTCATAATGGACTACATTCTATATATGGTGCCTGAAAAACTATAAATCATGCCTCGATTTAGGCGCAGTTTATAGAATAATCCTTGTGGCCATGCCTGTGCCTAATTCTAAGCGCATCCATTGATGTAAAACTTGGTGTAAACACCAGCGCCTAAGTTAGGTGTGGAGCAGGGGTAAATTTTCAGAATGCCCATGACCTGCCCATTCCATGCCCCCATTTTGGCAGCATGCATTAGAATTTACATGCACCACTTTACAGAATACGCTTAGCAATTTGTGCGTGTAAATTCTACTTAATGCCAATTATCAGCATAGATTGGTTTGATAAGTAATTAAATTGCATGTGCAAATCTGTAATATGACCAGATTTGCGCACACAATTTCAGTTGCACTATGTAGCAATAGCGCATGACCTACAAATAACAAAAAAGAAAGGGCCCTAAAAGATGTCATGGTAAATCGTAGCTTAGCATGTTTTACCGTACGTTAAGCAAAGATTTTACTGTACTTTAGTAAAAGAGACCCTTCGTGCATGCTAAAGCGGTCCTTTTACTAAGCTGTGATAAGTGGTATTGTGTGCTTACCATAGATTAAAATTAGGGTTGCACATTAATCACGATCAATGCCATGATAAACCCGTTAATTTTTAATCGCGATTAAAAATGTAATCACAATTGACAATTAATGGCACCATGCTGCATTTCCCTCCCTTCTCCCCCCTGCCCTCCCTTCCTTTCCCAGCACTGCAAAGCTTTCACAATTCCCTCCCTCCCCCCATACCTTAAAATTACCTCCAGTCTTTGCCTGGGCAGCGCCAGTAGCAGCATCACTCATAGGCTGCCTGTGGCCTGCACCAGGGTTTTCCCTTGGAACTGGTCTGCCCTTTCTGATGCAACTTCCTGTTTTCTGAAGGGCGGGACAGTTTTTAATGGCTGCACACTAATGGCAAAATTAGCGCATGCCTATTAATTTTTAAAAAATAGGAATATCAACCATTTTCTGGCTGCAGTAAAAACGGCCTTTGTAAAAGTGATTTAAGGTTCACTATTCTACAATGTGGGAACTATAGGACTGGTGAATGCCAGATCAGCTGCAAAGAAATCCTCAGTGATCCATGATGTCATACATGAACATCATCTTGACATCCTAGGAATATGTGAAACCTGGCTAGATGAAAGTGGGGGTTTACCACTGGGTGAACTATACCCAACAGGTTTCAATATCCAGCATTAACTAAGACCAGGAAGACAGTGTGGAGAGGTAGCAGTCTTGATTCAGGATACAATCAAACTGCACAGAATCTCCATCCCCCAGCTAAAGGAACCAGAATCTCTTTTAATCGAGCTTGAAGAAGAGAAACCAATCTGGCTGCTCATGGTATACCGAGCACCTCGTAACAATACATTATCTGTGCAAAAATTCATAGACCTGATTACTCAAGTGACCTTGGATTACTCTAGGCTGGTGATCATGGGAGATTTCAATCTACACATCAAAATCCCAGATACCACCACAGCTGCCTTTCTGGACATGATGACAACACTAGGATTCACAAAGGTAATCAATTCTCCAACCCACGAAAAGGGCCACATACTAGACGTGGTATTCTACAAAGGGGTTGACGTCCCAAAATTCTGGGATTACAGTATTGAAATAACACCCCTATCATAGTCAGACTATTTTCTAATTACATTTTCCCAAAGTGACCACCTGAAAGAAATGGCACCTCCCAGAGTTTGGAAGGAGACCAGAGACAAAAAAAAAAGCAGACTGTTGAGAATTTCCGAGAGGCCTTGTACTATTCACATACGGATGAAAAGACAACTACAGAGTCAGAAGAGGTTGGCATTTAGAATGCATGTCACGGCCTCAAGGACCTTTGCAATCTATCACAGGTTCAGGGGTAGCAAGCCCTTGGAACGCAGCCAGAACTGCAGCAGTCCTCTGGACTGGCACAGGAAAGGAGTCAGAACAAGTCAGGACTAGGCAAGGCAAGATGACTGGGCTAGACAAGACAGGGCTAGAATAAACTAGGAGACTAGACAAGGCTGGACAAGGCAAGGCAGAGGTAACAAGGTACAAAAGACAAGACAAGAACCAGATCCAGATGAGGCAAGGAAAGCAGGGCTAAGGGGCTAGAACTGGAACCCAGACAGAAAAAGGCAAGACTTGGAACTAGATTAAAAATGGGACAGGGACCCAGGCAATACATGGCAAGACACGGAACTAGATTAAAACTGGGTCCAGAAAAGACTCCATTCCTGGTTCCTGCTACAGCCAAAGCTCTGTTCCTGGTTGCTGCTATAGTTAAGCTCCGTTCCTGATTTCTGTTCCTGACAAGCTAAGTCCTGTTCCTGGTTCCTGTTCCTTCCAAGCCAAGTCCTGTTCATGGTTCCTGTTCCTGCCAATCCAAGTCTTGTTCCTGTCTTGTCTATAATCTTGCTTCTGTTTGTTCCTGTTGCTTATCTCCTGCCCTGCTTTGTCTGCCGAGTCTTGTGCCTTGTCTTGCTTTGCTCTCTCATGTCTGGATCCAGTTCTTGCCCTGCCTATCCTTGCCTTGTCTGAACCCAGTTCTAGCCCTGTTCCTGTGTCTTGCCGTGTTCCTGTCTGGGTTCAGTTCTAGCCCTTTGCCTTGCTTTCTTGTCGTGTCTGCATCCAGCTTCTGTCTTGCCTGTCTGCTTTGTCCAGTTGTGCCTAGCCTTGCCTTGTCTCGACCAGTCAAGTCCTGTCTGGATGTTCTTGCCTTGTCCTCGAAAGTTACCGGACAGTATCCAACATCCCATTTCTAGGAAAACTTATAGAACAAACAGTCTGTGCTCAATTCAATGATTGGCTAGAAGAGAGAAACTGGCTAGAACAGAAATGGTCCTCAAATCCCTACTAGATGTTCTTCACAGAAACCGAGACAGGGGATTTGCCTTGGTGTTTGTATTGCTAGATTTCTCAGCAGCTTTTGGCACTGTGGATCATGATATTATGCTAGCATGACTGACAGAAACAGTTAGAATATATTGCACTAAATGAAAAATTAGATATAATAAGCATCTCTGAGACCTGGTGGAAGGAGGATAACCAGTGGGACACTGTCATACCGGGGTACAAATTATATCATAGTGATAGGGTGGATCGAATTGGTGGAGGGGTAGCATTGTATATTAAGGAGAACCTTGAATCAAATAGATTGAAAATTCTGCAGGAAACAAAACAGTTCTTGGAATCACTGTGGATTGAAATTCCATGTGTAAAGGGGAAAAGGTTAGTGATAGGAGTGTACTGCCGTCCACCTGGCCAGGATGAACAGATGGATGCAGAAATGTTAAAGGAAATTAGGGCCACAAACAAATTGGGCAACTCAATCATAATGGGTGATTTCAATTACCCCGATATTGGCTGGGTAATTGTAACATCGGGGCATGCTAGGGAGCTAAAATTCCTTGATAAAATCAAGGACTGCTTTATAGAGCAGCTGGTACAGGAGCCGACGAGAGAAGGAAAAATTCTAGACCTAGTCCTTAGTGGAGCGCATGATCTGGTGCGGGAGGCAATGGTGCTGGGGCCGCTTGATAACAGTGATCATAATATGATCGGATTTGATATTAGCTTTGAAGTAAGTATACATAGGAAATCAAATACATTAGCGTTTAACTTTAAAAAGGAGACTATGATAAAATGAGAAGAACGGTGAAAAAAAAAACTTAGAGGAGCGGCTGCGAGGGTCAAAAATTTACATCAGGCGTGGATACACCATCCTGGAAGCCCAGGCCAAATATATTCCGCGTATTAAAAAAGGAGGACGGAAGACTAAACGACAGCTGACATGGTTAAAAAGTGAGGTGAAGGAAGCTATTAGAGCTAAAAGAAAATCCTTCAGAAAATGGAAGAAGGAACCGACTGAAAATAATAGGAAACAGCATAAGGAATGTCAAGTGAAATGCAAAGCACTGATAAGGAAGGCTAAGAGGGACTTCGAAAAAAAGATTGCGTTGGAGGCAAAAAAATATAGTAAAAGTTTTTTAGGTATATTAAAAGCAGGAAGCCGGCAAAAGAATCGGTTGAACTGCTAGATGACCAAGGTGTAAAAGGGGCGATCAGGGAAGACAAAGCCATAGCGGAGAGATTAAAATAATTCTTTCCTTCGGTCTTCACCGAGGAAGATTTGGGTGGGATACCGGTGCCAGAAATGGTATTCAAAGCTGACGAGCCAGAGAAACTTAATGAATTCTCTGTAAACCTGGAGGATGTAATGGGGCAGTTCTACAAACTGAAGAGTAGCAAATCTCCTGGACCGGATGGTATTCATCCCAGAGTACTGATAGAACTGAAAAATGAACTTGTGGAGCTATTGTTAGTAATATGTAATTTATCCTTAAAATCGAGAGTGGTACCGGAAGATTGGAGGGTGGCCAATGTAACTCCGATTTTTAAAAAAGGTTCCAGAGAAGATCCGGGAAATTATAGACCGGTGAGTCTGATGTGGATGCCAGGAAAAATGGTAGAGACTATTATAAAGAACAAAATTACAGAGCATATTCAAAAGCATGGATTAATGAGACAAAGTCAACATGGATTTAGTGAAGGGAAATCTTCCCTCACCAATCTACTACATTTCTTTGAAAGGCTGAACAAACATGTGGATAAAGGTGAGCCGGTTGATACTGTGTATCTGGATTTTCAGAAGGTGTTTGACAAAGTACCTCATGAAAGACTCCAAAGGAAATTGGAGAGTCATGGGATAGGAGGTAGTGTTCTATTGTGGATTAAAAACTGGTTAAAAGATAGAAAACAGAGAGTAGGGTTAAATGGTCAGTATTCTCAATGGAAAAGGGTAGTTAGTGGGGTTCCCTAGGGTTCTGTGCTGGGACCGCTGCTTTTTAACATATTTATAAATGACCTAGAGATGGGAGTAACTAGTGAGGTAATTAAATTTGCTGATGACACAAAAGTTATTCAAAGTCGTTAAATCGCGGGAGGATTGTGAAAGATTACAAGTGAACCTTACGAGACTGGGAGACTGGGCGTCTAAATGGCAGATGACTAATGTGAGCAAGTGCAAAGTGATGCATGTGGGAAAGAGGAACCCAAATTATAGCTACGTCATGCAAGGTTCCATGTTAGGAGTCACAGACCAAGAAAGGGATCTAGGTGTCGTCATTGATGATACCTTGAAACCTTCTGCTCAGTGTGCTGCTGCGGCTAAGAAAGCAAATAGAATGTTAGGTATTATTAGGAAAGGAATGGAAAACAAAACTGAGGATGTTATAATGCCTTTGTATCACTCCATGGTGCGACCGCACCTCGAATATTGTCTTCAATTCTGGTCGCCGCATCTCAAAAAAGATATAGTGGAATTAGAAAAGGTGCAGAGAAAAGGCAACGAAAATGATAAGGGGGATGGGACGACTTCCCTATGAGGAAAGGCTAAAGCGGCTAGGGCTCTTCAGCTTGGAGAAAAGGCAACTGAGGGGAGATATGATAGAGGTCTATAAAATAATGAGTGGAGTTGAATGTTAGATGTGAAGTGTCTGTTTATGCTTTCCAAAAATACTAGGATTAAGGGGCATGCAATGAAGCTACAATGTAGTAAATTTAAAACAAATCAGAGAAAATGTTTCTTCACTCAACGTGTAATTAAACACTGGAATTCGTTGCCAGAGAATGTGGTAAAGACGGTTAGCTTAGGGGAGTTTAAAAAAGGTTTGGACGGCTTCCTAAAAGAAAAGTCCATAGACCATTATTAAATGGACGGGGAAAAATCCACTACTTCTGGGATAAGCAGTATAAAATGTTTTGTACTTTTTTGGGATCTTGCCAGGTATTTGTGACCTGGATTGGCCACTGTTGGAAATAGGATGCTGGGCTTGATGGACCTTTGGTCTTTCCCAGTATGGCAATACTTATGTACTTATGTATATCAGTGAAACAGTACTTGCTGGTTCAGATCCTATCTATCAGACAGGCAACAATCCATAATGCTTGGCAACAACTCATTGCCACCATGGGCACTGACCTGTGGGGTACCACAAGGATCGATACTGTCACCTATTCTGTACAATATCTCCCTCAAGCCACTAGCTGTGATGATTCGGTCAATGGACACTGAGTTCTACATCTACGCGGATGATGTGCAACTACTCATACCCATTGAACCTGACTTACCTACAACCTCGAATAAACTGATTACCTGCCTAACATCAATTCAAGAATTGGCTAAACACAACAAACTTTGCCTGAATCCATGTAAAACTGAGCTTCTCTGGGTCCCTAACACAAGTGGATACATACCTGACATCAAAACCTGTTTTGGTAAGTATGACTCCCCCCCCCCCCCATCAAAATCACAAGACTATCTATACTTCAGGAACCAGGTGAAAACTTGGCTCTTCAACCAGGCCTTTAATGGAAGAAGTAACTAACTTGTTAGTCTCACTCACAAACACAAGGAGTGACCTGGGCTGCACATGTAAGCCAAAAAAATATGAATAATACAATTTAGTAATTATCAGCCTTACATCCTCCCACCCATTTTACCATTGCTTCTTAATTCTTTTCCCATCTCCCATAATACCACACTATGAAACGAATTACCAAAAGCCGTGAAAACAACTTACGATCACCTAAACTTCCGGAAATCATTAAAAACTAAGCTGTTCAAAAATACATACCCTATCGACCCAACTTAAATGCCTGTACCCTGCAACATAATGAAACCAAAGCTTGTAATGGACATATAATAACTCTTCCTCTCTACGATTCTCTTCCTCTCTACGATTCCCTAATGTGTCTGTACATATGAACCTTATTCTACTACAACATTACTGTATTTGTTCATACCGGAATTGGCGAACGCCTTTACGGTACTATGTAAAATACTGCAACAGGACATGTTTATTCACTCCTGCCCTAGCTGAGATAATATTTAACCATCTCTCTGACCTCATGTGCACCTTTCTTTAAATTAGAGGGGCATAATCGAAAGGTTCAGGCGAAATAGCTGGCCGACCATCTCCGGCGTCGCAAGCAGGCGGAGCCAACCGTATTTTCAAAAAAGATGGCTGGCCATCTTTTTCTTCGCTAATACGGTTGGGCCCTGCCAAATGTCAGAGTTCGCCGGGGTTGAGATGGCCAGCCTCGGTTTTTGGCCATAATGGAAATAAATGCCGGCGATCTCAAACCCGGCGAAATCCAAGGCATTTGGTCGTGGGAGGAGCCAGCATTTGTAGTGCACTGGTCCCCCTGACATGCCAAGACACCAACCTGGCACCCTAGGGGGCACTTCTAAAAATAAAAAAAAAAATAGCTCCCAGGTGCATAGCTCCCTTCCTTTGGCTGTTTAGCCCCCCCAACCCCCCCAACCCACTCCCCACAACTCTACACCATTACCATAGCCCTAAGGGGTGAAGGAGGGCACCTACATGTGGGTACAGTGGGTTTTGGGTGGGTTTTGGAGGGCTCCCATTTACCACCACATGTGGAACAGGTAGGGGGGGATGGGCCTGGGTCCACCTGTCTGAAGTGCACTGCACCCACTACAAACTGCTCCAGGGACTTGCATACTGCTGTCAGGTCGCTGGGTATGACATTTCAGGCTGGCATAGAGGCTGGCAAAAAAGTTTTTTTTCTTTTTTTTTGGGTGGTAGGGGGTTGGTGACCACTGGTTGAGTAAGGGGAGGTCATCCCTGATTCCCTCCGGTGGTCATTTGGTCAGTTGGGGCCCCTTTTTGAAGCTTGCTCGTGGAAAAATAGGGACCAAGTAAAGCCGGTGAAATGCTCGTCAAGCCTGGCTTTATTTTCCCATTATCAGGTGAAGCCGGCCATCTCGTGAGCATGCCCCCCATCCCACCTCCGTCCCACCTTCACTACTACTACTACTACTACTACTACTTAACATTTCTAGAGCGCTACTAGGGTTACACAGCGCTGTACAAGTTAACAAATAAGGACGGTCCCTTCTCAGAAGAGCTTACAATCTAAAGGACGAAATGTCAAGATGGGGTAGTCTAGATTTCCTGAGTAGAGGTGTTGTGATTAGGTGCCGAAGGCGACATTGAAGAGGTGGGCTTTGAGCAAGGATTTGAAGATGGGTAGGGAGGGGGCCTGGCGTATGTGCTCAGGGAGTTTGTTCCAAGCATGGGGTGAGGCGAGGCAGAAAGGGCGGAGCCTAGAGTTGGCGGTGGTGGAGAAGGGTACTGAAAGGAGGGATTTGTCTTGAGAGCAGAGGTTACGGGTAGGGACGTAAGGGGAGATGAGGGTAGAGAGGTAAGGAGGGGCTGCAGATCGAGTGCATTTGTAGGTTAGTAGGAGAAGCTTGAACTGTATGCGGTATCTGATCAGAAGCCAGTGAAGTGACTTGAGGAGAGGGGTGATATGAGTATATCAGTCAAGGCGGAAGATAAGACGTGCGGCAGAATTCTGGATGGACTGAAGGGGGGATAGATGGCTAAGTGGGAGGCCGGTGAGGAGTAGGTTGCAGTAGTCAAGGCGAGAGGTAATGAGAGAGTGGATGAGAGTTCGGGTGGTGTGCTCAGAGAGGAAGGGGTGAATTTTGCTAATGTTATAGAGGAAGAAGCAACAGGTCTTGGCTATCTGCTGGATATGCGCAGAGAAGGAGAGGGAGGAGTCGAAGATGACACTGAGATTGCGGGCAGATGAGACGGGGACGATGAGGGTGTTATCAACTGAGATAGAGTGAAGGGAGAGGAGAAGTGGGTTTGGGTGGGAAAACAATAAGTTCAGTCTTGGCCATGTTCAGTTTCAGGTGGCGGTTGGACATCCAGGCAGCAATGTCGGATAAGCAGGCTGATACTTTGGCCTGGGTTTCCGCAGTGATGTCTGGTGTGGAGAGATAAATCTGGGTGTCGTCAGCATAAAGATGATAGTGGAAACCATGAGATGAGATCAGGGATCCTAAGGAAGAGGTGTAGATTGAAAAAAGAAGGGGCCCAAGGACAGATCCCTGAGGAACTCCAACAGAGAGCGGTATAGGGGAGGAGGACGAACCATGAGAGTGTACTCTGAAGGTACGATGGGAGAGATAAGAGGAGAACCAGGAGAGGACAGAGCCCTGGAACCCAAAGGAGGACAGTGTGTCAAGAAGTAGGTTGTGATTGACAGTGTCAAAAGCGGCGGATAGGTCGAGGAGGATGAGGATGGAGTAGTGACCTTTGGATTTGGCAAGGAACAGGTCATTGCAGACTTTAGATAGTGCCGTTTCTGTCGAGTGTAGGGGGCGAAAGCCGGATTGAAGCGGATCGAGGATGGCATGAGAGGAGAGAAAATCAATGCAGCGGCTGTGAACGGCGCGTTCAAGTATCTTGGAGAGGAAGGGTAGGAGGGAAATGGGGCGGTAGTTGGAGGGACAGGTAGGGTCAAGAGATGGGTTTTTGAGGAGTGGTGTGACCACAACATGCTTGAAGGTGTCCGGGACAGTTGCAGTGCAGAGAGAGAGGTTGAGGATATGACAGATGGTGGGGGTGATAAATAGGAGCGATGGTGTTAAGTAAGTTGGTGGGGATGGGATCTGAGGAACAGGTGGTGGATTTCGAGGAGAGAGGAGATGGGCGGTTTCCTCTTCGGTTATATCAGGAAAAGAGGAGAAGGAGGCCTGGGTTGATTGGTTGAGAGAGTGGGTTATAGGATGAAGAGGAGGAGAAGGTTTGGTGGTGAATTCGAGGTTGATCTTCTGGACCTTGTCACGGAAGTAGTCGGCCAGAGATTGAGGAGAGAGTGAGGGGGGTGGGAGCAGAGGGCACTTTGAGGAGGAAGTTGAGGGTGGCGAAGAGACGGCAAGAGACGACAAGGGTTAGAGCTGAGGGAATTAGTCAATTGGGTGTAATAGTCCTCTTTGGCGAGGAATAGGGAAGATTGGAAGGAGGATAGCATGAATTTGAATGAAATCAGTATGGGTGCGAGATTTCCTCCAGAGGCGTTCAGCCGAACGGGCACAGGAGCGAAGGTATCGGGTGCAAGGGGTCAGCCAGGGCTGGGGATTGGTACGCCTAGTGGGACGGGAGATGGACGGTGCAAGGGTGTCTAGAGCAGAGGAGAGAGTGGCATTGTAAGTGAAGACAGCTTTGTCAACAGATTCGGAGGACATGATGGAAGGGAGGAGATCAGAGATACTAGAGGATAAGGTTGGGGGGTCAACAGCCTGGAGATTTCTGGAAGTAGAGATCACCGGCCATCTCCCAATTTGTGTCAAAAGATGGCCGGCGATCACTTTAGAAAATAAGCATGATAGTCACCTTATTTTCTTACTCTCTTACCTATCTAAATGTTAACCATCTCTCTGACCTCATGTACAAATTTATTTAAATTAGTCACCTTACTTTCTAACTCCTCTTACTCTCTTACCTATCTCTAAGTTCCATCTTTACTTATACCTTACGTGGAGGCGTATTTTCAAAGCACTTACACTTACGAAGTTCCATAGGTTACCACGTAACTTTGTAAGTCTAAGTGATTTGAAAATGAGCCCCACTGTCATTTAAAATGTTCTATTATGTATTGTGTTGACATTGCAAGTAGTATACGATGCCATACTTTGTATTGCTATTTGAATATTTTACTGCTGTAATTGTCTATTGCTCATATTTGATTTATTCTTACTGTACACTGCTTTGAGTGAATTCTTTCAAAAAGGAGGTAAATAAATCCTAATAATTAAATACATAAATAATACATTTTTAAGATGATTAGTGTGCATTAAAATGCTACAGCATGTTTTTTTACATTTATTTTTATTTGTAGTTCAGAAACACCAAGCCATAAGAACACAAATAACAGCAATAGGCAACAAGCATGGAATAATCCAATAACATAACAAATCACAAGCATTAAAAAAAATCACTATTTGATAAAACTAACTGAAAAAAACTCTGAAAATTGGGAACATTTCAGAAAATAAAATAAAAACTAACCATTTTTTTCCACTGAGCACATTCCTAACTGTTTCACATCTGCATATTAAAAATTTGCTTTCCTTTGAAATTAAATAGGAAATCTCATTTAGTTGACATGCTAGCCTGTATATGCACATATGCTAGTGATTTTTAAGTGTAATACCTATTTATTTATTTAGATTTTGCTCACACCTTTTTCAGTAGTAGCTCAAGGTGAGTTACATTCAGGTACACTGGATATTTCTCTGTCCCAGGAGGGCTCACAATCTAAGTTTGTACCTGAGGCAATGGAGGGTTAAGTGACTTGCCCAAGACCACAAGGAGCAGCAGCGGGATTTGACCTGGCCACCTCTGGATCACAAGACTGGTGCTTTAACCACTAGGCCACTACCTAGTTTATACAATTGCCCCATTAATGACCACTAATTCAATGATTGTCTGATTTTCACCTCTTATATGTGTACGTGTACAATTCTCCTAATACAGTTACAAGCATGTAATTTCATTTGTCCTCTAGCTATAGAGGGGTGCATTTGAAATGTACAGATCCTCTGTGGACAAGTACAGGAAATTTGCAATGACTTCATTTATGTCAGGTTTTCTATAACTAGATGTGCAGGACTGATGCACTGACTACACTGACAGATTGTATACATTTTTTGCAGACAATACTGTATGCATACATTTAATAGACAGTGATTTCATACATCACTCTATCCTCCCCTCACTTTCTCCCACCACTCACATGCAGGTTCTTAAAAAACTACCCAATGTGCTCTTTTGACTCTTGTTTCTCTGCTCATGCTAATTCTGAAATTGGAATTGCATCAAACGACCCACCATCTCCATATGTTTATTGTTTCAATGTAATAATTTAGCATAATGAATTATATTTTCACTTCTGAAATCCAGCCTACAAATTTGAAAGATTCCAAACGCCCACAGAACAAAAGCGGAGGGTGGAGATGCATGAATTATTTGCATGGCCCTGGCAGAAATGCTGGTCTGCAGGAATGCTATGTTCCCCACAACACCTAAAGGTCAGGAAAGACTCAGTCAACTGACTTCATTCATTGTGTAAAGGGTTTTATTTCTAACATTTTTAATGCACTTTCCATTCTTGTCCCATATCCTATGGAATACTTCAGACACAATATATTTTACAGCAGTGTTTTCCAACTTCATCAAGCCAACTATCCCCTAAATCAAACAAATTTCAACTATCCCTGAGCTCTGATCAACAGAGATTTTTTGAAATAGATGTATCTATCTCCAACTCTATCAGATGTATATTCCAAACACTTACATATTCTAATCACTACTACTACTACTACTACTACTTAACATTTCTAAAGCGCTACTAGGGTTACGCAGCTAATCACAAAATAAAATTACTTTTTCTACATTTCTTGCTTAGTCATTTAATTTTTCTAACCATGTTGGTCCCAGTATCTGCTTTCTGCATTCCTCTTGTGTTTGCTTAACTTTCTTGCCAGAGATTCCAGTCTAATTGACATTATTTCTCTCTCCATGTCTTTCTGTGTGTGTCTCTCTCAACCCCTCCACCCTAACTATGCAGCATCTCCTCTGTGTATTTCTTTCACCCCTCTTCCATGCAACATCTTCTTTCTGTGTGTGTCTCTCTCTCACCCCCCAGCCATGCCACATCTGATCTCTGTGTGTATTTCTCTATCAGCCCCACAGCCATGCAACATCTCGCATCGCTCTGTGTCTCCCTCCCCCAGATATGCAGCATAAGTCTCCCTCCCCCAGATATGCAGCATCTCCCCTCTCTCTGTGTCTCCCTCCCCAGATATGCAGCATCTCCCCTCTCTCTGTGTCTCCCTCCCCCAGATATGCAGCATCTCCCCTCTCTGTGTCTCCCTCTCCCAGATATGCAGCATCTCCTAGCTTGTCCCAGAGAGATTCAATGAAGGTCCAGGGAGGTGCAGATTGTCCAGCCAGCAGAGTTCAGAGAGAAGAGAGAGGGGGCGGACTGTGTTCCAGTTTTTATAATTTCTTGTTGGGCTATAGGCTGAAGTCAGGTGGGGTGTATACCGTGTATTGATCCAATGAAAGGGATAGCTGAGAACTTGTTCTATCTTGTTTTTGAGATGGAGCTTTTCCAAAGTATTGATGAGTAAGTTGCTTCGCTGTCACCAGAAATACGACTAAAATGGGAGAAATGGAAAGATTCTCTAAAGACTTTTGAACAACTACACATCCCACACACTTATATCCCTGCAGCATTCAGTACTTCCTGTCACAAAGATCTGCAACTTCTCAGATGCTTATGAAAAAGCCATAACTGCAGTGGCCTACTCAGTGGTGTGCTGGTAAATTTTTAACAACAGGCTCTCTCCCCGGTCCACCTCTGCACCCCCCATCCACCTCTGCTCCCACCCCCTGTCCACCTCTGCGCCCCCCCATCCATCTCTGCGCCCCCCCCCGTCCACCTCTGTGCCCCCCCAAAATTGCAGAGCTGGCTATAGCCCGGGGGGGGGGGGGGGGGCAATGCATTACTCTCTCCAGGAAAAAAAAATTAAATGATCCCAGGTTCCAATCTAATTCATGTTTAATATGGGATAAAATGCCATAAATAAGTAAATAAATATAAACTTTTAACGTTCAGCACCTGATTCTCAAAGTGGACATATTCCAAATACTATAATGAAAATAAAATTATTTTTTTTCTACCTTTGTTGTCTGGTGACTTTGTTTCTCTGATCATGCTGGCCCAGTATCTGATTCTGCTGCTCTCTATCTGTTCCCTTGACTCCGCTTCCAGGGCTTCCTTTCCATTTATTTCTTTTCTTTCCTCCTTTCTTCTTCATTTCTGGTCCTCCACAGACTTGACTGTACAGTGGATCCAGCTTCTGCCTATTTTCTCCATCCATGTGCAGCTTCTCTCCTCACTTCCTTTTCCCTCATCTAATCTAATTGTAAAATCCCTAAAAATTGCCTTCTAACATTGCATTACCTGTATTATAAGTAAACATCATTAGTAAAAAATCTGGTCCTTACGTTCTGAGCACATGTCCTTAAATATTATACAGTGCAGGGTAATGCAATTCTCCAAATATATCCTTTTATCATTTTTCAATTGCAGAAAATGACATCTGTAAGGCTGGTGGATAATGGCTTATAAATCCTTTATGGATGGTGATTAGGGGAGGTAGCAGTTCTTCATCTGTGTGGTGAAGGTGTGTCTGGTGGAAGTGGGATGGTTTGCCAGTAGGCAGTGGCGTAGGAAGGGGGGGGGGCGGGAGGGGCGGTCCTCCCCGGGTGCACGCGCTCGGGGGGTGCCAGCCCCGCTGGTTCCCTGCTCCCTCTGACCCGGAACGGGTTACTTCCTGTTCCGGGGCAGAGAGAGCAGGAAACCAGCGGGGCCGATGCAGCTCCGAGTGATGTGCACTCGGGGCGGATCGGCCCTCCCGCAGGTAAGAATGCGGTCCAGGGGGGGGGGTTTCGTAGTCCGGAGGGTGGTGCGCCGCAGAGGGGGGGGTTGCGCCGTGCTGCACCCAGGGGGGGTGCACAGCGGCGACCCACCCTGGGTGCCATTAGCCCTCGCTACGGCACTGCCAATAGGCAGTCTCCTTGAGTTATATGTTCTCTTAGGCTTCCATGGCTGGTTTTATGATTGTTGCAGTTGTCTGGGTCTTCCTGCATCTGAGTAAGTGGAACTGACATTTCAGCCATTTGTGACCAATGAACTTTCCCAGCAAAATTGAAGTTTGTCACCAATTTCTTGCCAAAATCTCCTTCCTTCCTGAGGGAACCACTCACCTCAAACCCCAGCCAATCAGGGTTGAGAACCAAATATATATATATATATATATATATATATATATATATATATATATATATATATATATATATATATATATATATATATATAAACTGTACACCTCACGGCATACCCTGTTGAAAGCCACAGCACAATGGTTGAAACATCAGTTCCACTTACTGAGACGTGGCAAGACCTGGACAGTTAGTCTCCCCAGGGCTGGGTAGGTTATACCGTTTGGTGCAGGGTTGGGTGAGTAATGCTTTCTTTCAGCAAAATGTAAGGAAATGTGTGTGAGTGCAATGTTGATCAAAGCATACATTTAGGTTGTGCAGGGGAGTGGAGGTACATCCAGTGTTTCATTGCGTTATGGGTACAAGATCAGAGAAAGGGCAGTCTTTTTGGTCCTTGGATATCTCAGGAACAGGCATGATGGGTCATACCAATTCTCAATTAATTTTCAGGCATTAGAAGAGTGGTGCCCTTTGTATACAGGTAAAGTGGCTGCAAAATATTTGTTGGATGGTCAGTTTGGTTTTGTTATACCATTTGAAATGCCTATTTTATATCATAGAGCTCAGAATTTGTCAGTGAGGATTTGAAGATATATTATGGTCAAGCAATTGTAAAATGAAGTATAGTTGGGCAGAATAGTTGGGTCTGTTGATAAGCCTTCAGTGGAAAACTTGATAATATCTATGTTGGTTATCCTTGATAAAAAGGAACTGGGAAAGTATATGTTTATTCATAACTTATCTTACCCTTTGGATAGGATTGTTAATGATTTTATTATTCCTGCTCTTTGTACAGTGCAATATACTTCTTTTGATTCAGAAATAGATTATTGCATAGGGTGGAGCCGAGTGCAGTGATGGTGAAAGCAGATACTGAGTCTGCTTTTCTTTTCCTGCCATTTCACCCTGACTCAGTTTTATTGCTGAGTTTTCACTTTGAGCGAAAATGTTATGCAATGTGTGCCCACAGGTTGCTCAGTGTTGTGTGCTTGTATGAAAAACTCAAAATATTTTTCATTGGGTGATAGGACAAGTGACTTTCTTGGATATTATAGAGGGGCATAATCGAACGGGGGCGCCCATCTCTAAGGACGGCCCCGTAAAGGGGTGTTCCCAACTGCATTATCGAAACAAGATGGGTGGCCTTCCATTTCGATAATACGGTCGGGGATGCCCAAATCTCAACATTTGGGTCGACCTTAGAGATGGCCGCCCTTGGTTTTCGCCGATAATGGAATTCAAAGATGTCTGTCTCAAAAATGGCCAAATCCAAGCCATTTGGTCGTGGGAGGAGCCAGCATTTGTAGTGCACTGGTCCCCCTCACATGCCAGGACACCAACCAGGCACCCTAGGGGGCACTGCAGTGGACTTCAAAAATTGCTGCCAGGTGCACAGCTCCCTTACTTTGGGTGCTGAGCCCCCCCAACCCCCCCCCCCCCCAGGTCCACTGCACCCACTACAACTGCTCCAGGGACCTGTATACTGCTGCAATGGACCTGAGTATGGAATTTGAGGCTGGCATAGAGGCTGGCAAAAAGTATTTTAAACCTGTTTTTTATGGTGGGAGGGGGTTAGTGACCACTGGGGGAGTAAGGGGAGGTCATGCCCGATTCCCTCCGGTGGTCATCTACTCAGTTCAGTCATCTTTTCACGGCTTGGTCATTAAAAAAAAATGGACCAAGTAAAGTCGGCTAAGTGCTCATCAGGGCCGCCCTTCTTTTTTTCATTATTGGCCGAGGACGCCCATCTCCTAATCACGCCCCAGTCCCGCCTTCGCTACCCTGCCGACACGCCCCCGTGAACTTTGGTCGTCCCCGTGACGGAAAGCTGATGAGGGTGTCAAAAAATCGGCTTTTTGATTATGCCGATTTGGGCAGCCTCGCGAGAAGGGCGCCCATCTCCCAATTTGTGTCGAAAGATGGGCACCCTTCGCTTTCGAAAATGAGCTGGATAGTTATTATTTGGATCATTTTCTTTTTGTTGGCTTAGCCAATTTGAAGGAGCATGAACAATATTTCAGGATACCAAAATGTACAGTTTTAGTAATTGCTCACATTATTTGTGCAACGTTTTATGCATGCCTTTTGTTTTAGCCTAGATTGATTACTAGCTTACAGTGGCTAATAGTATCATGGTTTTGCATGTTGAGAGTAGAGTTTGATATATTTTATGTCTTATGTGTTAGAATAATATTTTTATCAGTAATTTTCAATTTTTAGAGTTAATGATATTTAGAGAAGTGCCTTGTAGGAGTGATGTGTGCATTTTATGTTTATTTTTATATCATGTATGTTTTTTTATGTATCTAACACAATATAACTGTTTTGACTTATATTTGTATATTCTTGCAGCACTCTCATATATTGTGAATGTTGTGAAGGATCACATTATCAGACATCCTGACTTTGACTGGTATTTATATTTGTTATCATTTTTAATAATGTATATATTTGTTAACTTGCATTATTTGTGTTTTAATCTGTCTTGCATAGAGTCCTGATGCAGGCACAAGCTGAAACACAGACCATGTCGGGTCATGAATAAATTATTGCTCTCTTCGACTTCTGAATCTGCATTGTCTGTTCCATCTGTGGCCTGAGTCAGTCTTTTCACTTGACAACCTTGTGTGTTGTTACTCCCTCTGATTTGCCTGTTCTATTTCAGGATTTGACAGGAAGATTTGGGATCCCATTGGCCAAGGAAAGCCTGGAAAGTCCTTCCTCTAGACATTTTTAGATATTGAATTGGATTTGGTACAAATGGATTCATGCTTGCTGGACAACAAAGGTGTTTAAAATTACAGATCTAATTGAGTTGTTTTCTAAAAGATTGAAAGTGACATTGAGGGAGTTGCAAATGTTATCGTGATATTTCAATTATGCTTGCCACATAATAGCTATGGGAAGAGTATTTACAAGTATTTTGCTCTGCACAAGGTAAATTGAATAAGCATTATTATGTGTGGTTGACTTGTCAGGTTAAGGATGATTTACAAGTATGGAAAATTTTCTGTAGGATTTTAATAGTGTTTCAGTTTGGCAAGAACCTGTAGCGGTGAATCTGGATTTGGAATTATTTACAGATGCATCTAGTGGATATGGGTTTGGCAAATATTTAAAGGTGCATGGCGTGCTGACTTCAGACAAAGAAAGTACTAGATTGGTGCAGAAATATTGCATTTCTTCAATTATTCTCCATGTTAATTACATTTATGGTATGGGGAAACAGATTCACAGAGTTTACTTTAAGATCCTTGTCCTAACTCTCAAGGCTCTGTACACAGAAAACCCACTCTACTTAACACTCTGAGCACTCCATACACATGGACCAGAATACTCTGATCTTTGTATGAATATTGTCTGTTGCTTCCTGGTGTGGCCTGAACCAGGCTACAGTCCATTGATAATGTGCTTTCTTCTTTATTGCACCAGCACTATGGAATACTCCCTTCCAATTCCTACGTTCATCTCAAGACCAATTGCTTCAAGTCCCATCTGTCTGCGCTGTTTGCCTCTCCTCTTTGCGTTCCTGTATCTTTTCTGTGACAGGTCCTGCTCTTTGGAATTCCATTTCTCCAGCTCTGCAGGTAGAGCCTATATTGTCTTCATTTAAATTCCAACTTAAAACTTACTGTTTTCTAAGGCCTATGATTCAGCTAGTGTTTCGCCTCCTTCTGGCTGACTGAGACTTCATGATGTTGACCCTGCTGCTTTTGTCTTCATTCACCTAGCTACCCTCTTTTCTCCTCTGCTTATCATCTTTACTGTCTTCATTATAGTTCTTTTCTTTAACTAATTTTAATATTGTGTTGTAAACCACTTTGATAGTATCTGTCTCTAAGCGTTATATGAAGCCTTGTAATAAACTTTAAACTTAATATTCTTCCTCTACAAGTTGAAACAGAGTATAGGAAATTACGGGCAATTCTGAAAACTAATTTGTTTGAGTCTGCTCATGGGAATCTGGCTGTTGGAGGGTCTACTGCTTGAAGTGTATGAACGTGGAAGTCTACTTTAGTGGTTGTTGTTTTCATTGCTTGTTCTCCTGCTGTGTTTTTCCTTGTTGTCGTATTGATGATTGGCGTACTTTACTGTCCAAGAATAGATTTCTATTACCTTCTTTTGATTTGTTATATTATACACCATTTTGACATCCTTGTCAGGAAAGGCAGTATAGCAAATTTCTAATGAACCATAACCATAAACTCTAAGAACGTGATATTGCATTTGGATAACTTGGCTATAGTTCAAGTCATTAATAAGCAGTCTGTGACATCACCATTAGTGATGAATTTATTGTTTGCTTTCGGCGATCTCAACATTTAGGTCGACCATCTCTAAGGTCGACCTAAATGTTGAGATTTGGACGTCCCTGACTGTATTATCAAAATGAAAGATGGATGCCCATCTTGTTTCCCCGCCCCTTCGCAGCGCCATCCTTAGAGATGGGCGCTCTTAGAGATGATCGTCCCCGTTCGATTATGCCCCTCTATGTAAACTTCCAATCAGCTCTGAAACATACTTATTTCAGCTGGCATTTAATCCCACCTGAATCATTCTGTTATTCACTATTTTTAGGGTGGTTGCTGTGGGCTGCATTTGGGCGGGGTCACGTGGCGATCACAATCCAGCATCCTCTGTTAATCTTGTAAACCTTGTTATTGACTACTTGGATATATTTGTCTGATTTTATACTGTTCTATTTTAATGGATTTCTTTTCCTTCTTTTATTTTAGTTTTTTAAAATTGTGAACCGCTCTGATTTGCTATCCAAAAAGGGCGGTATACCAAGTCTAATAAATGATACCACCATGATTTCACTTATTTGTAAAAATGAGTCTTTCAGATAAATGGAATGTCTTACTAGTATAGCAAAGCTGCACAGATTTTATATCAGTTTTCAAAGGGAAAGTGTACAGTATAATTGCACTTTGTCTCTGAAACATACCATAGGTAGAAGGTATCTGTACACTTTGCACCTGCTTTGTGTGTACATAAAGTTTCTATAGAAATGTGCATAAACTAGGAAATACAATTTATGTGCATTTTTTAGACCTCAACCAAGACCTACCCCCAAGAACACCTCTCCTAAATGTGACTAAAAATAGATGTATTGCAGAATTACACATTTATGTTCAGCCATAATGATGACGAACACTTTTAAGACAGCTAATTTACATGTATAAATTGCTCTTTAGTCTTACCCACCTAAACAGCTTTGAAAATCACCCCCATAAACACAAGCACTGCTTCATTTGAATTGTCAAAATCAGGAGGTGCCAAATCTAACATTTTTTTTCCTTTACTTTCACATATTTAGTTACTGCAAGGGAAACTAAATTTTAAAGTCAAGTGTGGTTCTTTCTTGAGCTGATTTACTGGCAAATGACTTTAGTCATCTAGTGGTCTGCAAAATTATATGAGCATTCCCCGGCAGTGACTTTCATCACCAGGGGGTCACATTGCGGTGCTGGTGATGAAAAACAGCTAACAAACTGCAGTTCTCAGTGGCACATGGAATCAGAGAAGCCACAGTCGGTTGCCAAGGAAACTCACAAGCAAAACTGTAGTTTGACCATATGTTGCCCACAATTTAAAAATGTCCATGCTGTCAATTACAGTCTTACTGGTTAGTTAAATGGTGGGATAGTCCTCGCTTTGTAACTGAAGAGGAAGTGAGCAGAATGCTGTTCAACTCTCTGCTGGAGTCTAGGACTGTGGGCACAAATCACATTAGGGTTTTAGGTTACAAACTTATATCATCAGGGGAATTTTCTGCACTTACTGTAACTATACTGTAAACCATGTTCATTTTCCAGAACTCACAATCCGCCTTACTCAAAGAAAATTACCACACTCAAAATGTATCCTGCAATTATATATTTCTTTAAATAGACTAGTTCTGAACCAGAATACTTTTATTTTCACATACGTTTTATTCAGCCAAACTAGAACATAAGTACATAAATACATAAGTATTGCCATACTGGGAAAGATCAAAGGTCCATCAAGCCCAGCATCCTGTTTCCAACAGTGGCCAATCCAGGTCACAAATACCTGACAAGATCCCAAAAAAGTACAATACATTTTATGCTGCTTATCCCACAAATAAGCAGTGGATTTTCCCCAAGTCCATGTTAATAATAAGTACATAAGTAATGCCATACTGGGAAAACACCAAAGGTCCATCGAGCCCAGCATCCTGTCCCCGACAGCGGCCAATCCAGGTCAAGGGCACCTGGCAAGCTACCCAAACGTACAAACATCTTATACATGTTATTCCCCAAGTTGTAAATTTTTCCCAAGTCCATCTAGTAGCGGTCTATGGACTTGTCCTTTAGGAAACCGTCCAACCCCCATTAAGAGAAGTTCACTTTCGGAGAGAAAGACGGCCATCAAGAGAAAGACGGCTATTAAGGGAAGTGCACATCAGGGACGGCCATCAAGGGAAAATGAACGGCAGGGACTTTTTTAATTTGTATGAAGTCTTTCTTGAACATTTCTCAAAACAGTATCACAAAATACAGCACTCCAGAACAAGTAAGTCATAACATAACTGATCAGCAAGATCCTTTTTTTTTTTTACGAGCTGGCCGACTGGCTTCCCCTCCTAGGAAGGAAATGTTTTAAAGTTTTTTTTTTTGGGTGGGAGGGGGTTGGTGACCACTGGAGGAGTATGGGGAGGTCATCTCCCATTCCTTCTGGTGGTCATCCGGTCAGTTTGGGCATCTTTTTGAGACTTGGTCCTGAAAATAAATAGATCAAGTAAAACCGGCCAAATGCTCGTCATCGCCAGTTTTCTTTTTTCCATTATCAGCTGAAGCCGGCCATCTCGTAAGCACGCCCACATCCCGCCTTCACTACCCTGCCGACACGCCCCCTTGAAGTTTAGCCGCCTCCGCGACGGAATGCCGGCGAGTGTGTCCAAAAATCGGCTTTCGATTATACCGATTTGGACGGTTTTAGGAGATGGCCGGCCATCTCCTGATTTGTGTCGGAAGATGGCCGGCTATCACTTTCGAAAATAAGCTGGATAGTAAGTGACAGCAGATAAATACCTGAATGGTCCAGCCAGTCTGCCCAATGGTCACATTCATTAGCAATTCAAGATGAAATCAACAATGAACATGATATTATATGATTGATCATGGTCTTTCTTTAGTGTTTCTGGGACATAGACCGTAGAAGTCTGCCCAGCTCTGTCCTTACGTTCCAACTACTGGAGTTGCTGTCAAAGCGCAGTCTATCCAAATCAGTCTTGTCATTTGCAGGACACGTGGAGGGGGATAATCGAATGGGGATGACCATCTCTAAGGGTGCCCATCTTGGAGGACATCTCTGCGAAGAGGCGGGGCATCCCGTATTATCATTATCAAAACAAGATGGGCGTCCATCTTTCGTTTCGATAATACAGTTGAGGACTCCCAAATCTCAACATTTAGGTCGACCTAAGAGATGGGTTGACCTTAGAGATGGGCAACCTCGGTTTTCGCCGTTAATGGAAACCGAGGACGACCATCTCAAAAATGACCAAATCCAAGGCATTTGGTTGTGGGAGGAGCCAGCATTCATAGTGCACTGGTCCCCCTGACATGCCAGGACACCAACCGGGCACCCTAGGGGGCACTGCAGTGGACTTCACAAATTGCTCCCAGGTGCCTAGACCCCTTACCTTGGGTGCTGAGCCCCCAAAAAACCACTCCCCACAACTGTGCAACACTACCTTTGCCCTTAGGGATGAAAGGGGTCACTTAGATGTGGGTACAGTGGGTTTGTGGTGGGTTTTGCAGCACTCACATTTACCACCACAAGTGTAACAGGTAGGAGGGCCATGGGCCTGGGTCCGCCTGCCTGAAGTGCAGTGCACCCACTAAAAACTGCTCCAGGGACCTGCATACTGCTGTGATGGAGCTGGGTATGACATTTGAGGCTGGCATAGAGGCTGGAAAAAAATGTTTGTTTGTTTGTTTGTTTTTTTGGGTGGGAGGGGGTTGATGACCACTGGGGGGAATAAGGGGAGATCATCCCCGATTCCCTCCAGTGATCATCTGGTCAGTTCGGGCACCTTTTTGAGACTTGGTTTTGAAAAAAAAATGGCTCAAGTAAAGTCTGCCAAATGCTCGTCAGGGATGCCCTTCTTTTTTCCATTATCGGCCGAGGAAGCCCATCTCTTAAGCACGCCCCCGTCCCGCCTTCGGTACGCTGCTGACACGCCCCTGGGAACTTTGATCGTCCCCGTGACGGAAAGCAGTTCAGGACGCCCAAAATCTGCTTTCGATTATGCCGATTTGGGTGACCCTCAGAGAAGAATGCCCATCTCCCGATTTGTGTTGAAAGATGGGTGCCCTTCTCTTTCGAAAATGCCCCCGATTCTGTAAAAGTCTGCCCGGCACTGTCCTCACATTCCAAACCACTGGAATTTCCATCAAAGCTCTCTCCAGTCCATCCTAAACCAGACTGCTATATGCAGGACTCAGACCATACAAGCCAGCCCAGCACCGGCCTTAGTTGATACAGCCAGAATTGCCATCTAAGCATCACTTGATATACAAACAGGGTAGAACAGTAGGAAGTGGATGTTTACACTTTCAAATAGTACAACGGTGCACTCCATGAAATACAGGTATTAGATTTAAAACAAATTTGAAAAACTATGTTTTCACTCAGCGCACAGGTAAGCTGTGGAATTTGTTGCCGAATAAGGAGCTCAAATTAAAAGCATAGTTAGTTTCATTAAAAAAGTCTGGAGAATTTGCAGAGGGAAGGCCCATTACCACTTACCAACTAGGCAGACAGGAATGTCACCTCCATTTGGCAATCAGCAACAGGGGAGGGGGGGACTTTCTGCAGTAGCTGTTTCTGAGATATCTTGTTTTACCACAATCAGAGAAGGATGCTGTGTTCAATGAACCACTGGCCTAACCCTGCATGGAATTTATTAAGTTCTTACCCTATAGACCAATCTTATCTCCTGAAGGATCCTTCACCTCCCTTTCTGTCTTACATGTTCCCATAGCAACATCCACTGACAAGAGATTTGTCAGTATTTTTTTTCCTTTATATTATTCACAAAATGCTTTGCAGCTCTGAAATATGTCCTCATTAAGCCAAATCAAACCTTTCATTTCTCCTCTAGACATGCAGTAAAAAAGCTTTTGAGGGTTTCTCACATTTTCTTTAATTTATTCCATGCCACATATTATATTTATAAATCACTTAATCCAAAGTGATTTGCCCTGCACTCCCTCGTTTCCAAAATGGAGGCATGCTGGCAGGTTTCCAAATGAAAAGACCATTTGCCAGCTTGGCACAGGTTCCCATGTTTGCCACTGTCTACATGCCATCTGATTTCAGGGCTGGTCCTACAGCCAGGCTTCCTGCTCATTAAAGAAGAACTTGCCTGCATGACGCTTAGAGGATTTGCTTGTCACTGACATTTAATTAACTTCATGAATCAAAATCCCATAAATATTACTAATTCACAACTTTCTTGGGTTGAACTAACAGCCATTCATACAGTAGATGATCACTTAATTGACAAGCAGCAAAGAAAAAAAACAACCCAGGCACACATTCAAAATTAGACTGGTGACTCCAAGTCTGAGTAAAGTGTCTGATGCAGTTGAACAAGTTCTCTATCTCCCCTAAGAGAACAGAAATCTTCTGTGGGAAATATGCCTAATGCAGCATTATATTTTAGAGTACAACAATATGACACATTCAAAGCTGCATTTACCCTGCTTTCTCCCTCAAATCCTCTGTTGTTGAATTCCTAGTGTTGAGTTCTTCTTTAATTGTTTTCATAATGATGAAGCCCAGTGTTTCATTTTTATTTGTGTTGGATTTTATATAGCATAAGGTGAAACAGTCCACCTAAGTGGACGAACGCCAAAATCCCACGAGAAAAGAACAAATGTGAAGGAAAGTGGGAAGTGGGCCAATGACTCAAGAAACCAGGCCAACAAATAAAGTTCATGGTGGTTTACTGCAGACTCGTCACTGATCTGTGTTTCGGCCACAGGCCTGCTTCAGGAGTCTTCGATGGCTGAGTGAATAAATAAAATTCAAGAAGGGAGTTGGAACGTTCCAGTAAGCCCTTCAGGCATTTCACATTTTTCAGCTGCCATAGTTAACTCTCGCCAAAGGTCTTTTTCAAGACCACCAGTGTCATCACCAAACTCCCTTTTGGAGTTTTATTTGTTTACACAGCCAACGAAGGTCGGTTTCGCCTCTAGACCACTTGTGTCATTACCAACTCCCTTCTTGGATTTTATATAGCACCTTAGAGTAAAAAATTCAGAACTTAACAAGTTAGAAATCGACTCACAAACAATTTCACACTATTAAGAACTACCACAAATTAACCTATAAATCCTATACAATATTCCACTATGAAAAAGTTTACAGTAAACCAGCTTCCAAACATCTAGCCAATCTTTGATATATTTTTCCACTTTCTCTAATTACCTCCAAAAAGATACTCATTGTTTTTATTATTTATATTGAAGGGAAAAGGGAACGAGCTCATACTCCCTCAGAGAAAACTAATTCATATTGTACTTCACTCACCCCTATGGCATCATTAGTCATTGAAACTTTATCAAGGGTCAAAAAAGTTCCAGATACAGCAACAATGGCTCTGAAAATCTGTACAGCATACTTAAATATCAATGCTGCTATTCAGTGAATGTCCCTATTGTTTCTCAATGTACTCTGAGGAAGAGTCAAGGTGGCGGTGGTTCCTTATTGTTAAGGAGTTGACTCTGGAACTGTCTTGTTTATTCCTTGCTACTTTCTAAGCAGAAAGGGTAAGAATTTATTCGCATATACCCCCTAATAATATAAATTATGGTGCAAATGCGCCCACCTAAATTTACACGCAGAACTCCCTTATTCTATAATTGCATGCGTAACTTGAATCCACACCTATGCTCTGCCCCGAAATGCCCATGACCATTCCATTTCCACGCTCCCTTTTTCAGCACATGCATAAAATTTAGGCACAGATCATATGCCTAAACCTATGCACGCATGTCTTAAATGATTCCAATTAGTGCTAATAATTGCTTTTTAAAAAGTCAATTATTGGCATTAATTGGCTCATTATTCAGTTGATTTGCATGCAGAATATTTGGCAACTTGTATAGAATTCGTTGGTATGTGCACATAGGGCCAAATTCTATATATTGCGCCTGAAAAATCAGTGCTTAGCGTGATTCTATAAAGAGTGCACACAACTTAATTGGTGCTAATAATTGGGTGATAACAATCAACTAGGATTTAGGCGCATATCTGATTCTATAACGGATTGCGCCTAAATCATATCATGCATAACAATTTGGGGGCATGGTTAGGGGGTTTCCTGGGGACGTTTCAGGATTTTGTGTGTGTTGATGCAGAATCATACCTAACTGTACCTAACTTTGGGGTCCTTTTACTAAGCTGTGGTACAAAGGGCCAGTGCTAGCAGCAGTGACCGTTTTTGCCATTTGCTGAGGCCCTTTTTACCGCAGTGAGTAAGAAGGCCAAAGAAAGACATCACCATGTGGTAAGATTGCGGGATGAGCACTTACCACTACCCATTGAGGTGGTGCTAAGGGCTCCAGTGCTAACTCAGCAGTAACCGGGTAGCATGTGGTGCTGTCCAATTACCACCAAGAAACCCCCTGTGGAAATATTGCACTGGGGAGGGTGGAACTACTGCCAGTGCCCGCGTTGGGCCAGCGGTAGCTCCAGATTGGCGTGTGGTAAACCCCTCAGTGAGCTTACCACTGCTTAGTAAAAGGGCCACTTAGGTGCCAGTATTTAGGTCTGCTATAAGCAGGCCTAATTGTAGGCACCTATAGTTAGGTGCAGCTTAGTGTTAAGCACAATTCTATAAAGAACACATACGCTTTATAGAATCGCACTAAGTATCGGCACTGATTTTGAGGTGCTACTTATAGAATTTACCCCATAGTACACACTCTTCCTATATAATATTTTGCACTTCCAATGTTCTATGTCTGGATGCCTGGGTTCGTAACATCCATAACCACTCATTGCCACGCCCTCACGTCAAAACGTAATGATGTCAGAGGATGGAATAGTGAGAGGGAAGGGAAGCCAGTGCCAGCCAGCCAGAGAACGTTCAGGTACAAATTGAGGGGAGGAGAGAATCGCGAGGGGAGGGAGGGAGGAAGGGAAGGGAAGGGGAGGGGAGAGGAGGGCAGGGCAGAGGAGAATGGATGGGCTGGGATGGGAGGACAGTAGAGGAGAGAATTGCGGGACATCGAGGGGACGGAGGAAGGAGAGGGAAGGGCAGAGCAGAGGAGCATTGATGGACATGGATGGGATGAGAGGGCAGTAGAAGAGAGAATCACGGGACACGAATGGGAGGGCAGGGAAGAGGAGAATCGCTGAACATGGAGGGGAGGGCAGGGGAGAGAGAAAAAAGAAGCCTGCATGACAGCCTTCCTAGGGCCCGTTTCATTGTTGAGGAAACGGGCATGGTTCCACTAGTTTATATATATTGTGCACTGTTTAAGGAAAGTGTGCACTTGGGGGGGGGGGGGGGAATTCTATAAAAGTACCCGAAATTAGGCACCAGGAAAGTCAGGGGCGGACTGAGAGTACTCTGGGCCCCCGGGCCCTGAGAGCACTCTGCACCCCCCCCCCCCCACCGCTGCTGCCACTACCCACACACCGCCGCTGCCCCCCCCACACACTACCGCCACCCCCGCAGCCCTTACCTTGAAGGGGTGGTCTAGTGGCTTGTTCGGGGGCAGAGACACCAAAGGTGGCCCATCCCAATGCTGGAGATTTACCATCGCAATGCTGGAGATTGAAGGCCAAATCAGTGAGAATTTTCTCGCAGGTCCCTACCAAGTTTTAACCAGCTCTAGCATATGGACATTCTTAAAACTGACATATTCTAATTAATAGAAAATAATTGTTTTTTTATTCGAAAATTTACTATACAGTACTTAAAAAGAGATTGACAAACAAACATCACAAAATCTACATTAATAAGGAGAAAAAGAAGGAACACAACATAACCCTACAAAAGTCACTCGGGACCTGAATGACACAAATCTACCATTTTATACAAGTAAAGCCCTCTAGTCTTTATCAGTGAACTCTTTTCTCTTATTTAAACATTGTTCTCCACCCTCCTCCCTCAGAATAATAAAGGATTCCCTGAGGAAAGCACCCTGCATTGTAGAATAGGTGCGAGGCGAGCTGAGCTGAATGAATATCATAATTCCTGGACTTTTTAAAACACTTTTCTTCTTTTTATTGGCAGGGAAGCCTAACACAGCCAGGGGAATCTTGATTTTGTTTCTAAGGAGCTAATTAACTTGAATAAATGGGTGCTAATGATCAATTACTGAAGTTAATTGGCACTCATTAAAATTTCCATGAGCTTCTGGCTGTGCAGGCATTGCACCTAACTCTAATAGTGCATAACTCAAAAGGGGCATAGCCACGGGAGTGTCAGGGGCACTCTGAAAAGTTACACGCATTGCTACAGAATACCTGACTCGGTGTGTCTAACTTGGGCACCAGGTTTCAGCCCACCTCTTTAACATTGCTTTTGACTCGTAACCACTTGTAATCACTCGCCTCCACCTACCCTCCTCTCTTCCTTCCCATTCACATTAATTGATTTGATTTGCTTACTTTATTTATTTTTTGTCTATTAGATTGTAAGCTCTTTGAGCAGGGACTGTCTTTCTTCTATGTTTGTGCAGCGCTGCGTATGCCTTGTAGCGCTATAGAAATGCTAAATAGTAGTAGTAGTAGTGTAAGTCTGGCGCCTAAAGTTAGACATGGGAATTGGTGCTAAGCGTGATTCTATTAAGGGTGCGTGCCCTTTATAGAATTGCATATAGTGGCGATTTTTTTCTGGTGCCAAAATTTGAGCGCCGTTTGCTGAATTTGACTTTTATCCATGAAAGTATCAGTATTCAATACATTTACACATGCAAGTGGCAGAAGTGGAGCCAGGTTGACAGCGCGGGGGGAGCGAAAGCGGCGCGAGAGCAGACTTCCACTGGCGCACATTTTTAATGCAACACATTGAGAAAAAAATAGGCGCCAGCAGAACTCCGTTTGGAGGAGCGGCCGCTCCCCTGGCACCCCACCTAGCTACGCCACTGGCAAGTGGCACATAATTCCAGGTGCCCAGATGTAGAATTGCCCTTTAACTGTCCTCACAGCACATAATGCAAATCACTTAATGGCACCTCAATATGTATTTTAAATGTTATCTGCCGTGCAGTTATCACATGATAAATGCTTTTTTCTCTGTTAGGGATCCTTTTACTAAGATGTGCTAATAGATTTAGCACACGATAATGTTTAGCGTGTGCTAAATGATAAGGCGTTCATTATATTCCTATGGGTGTCTTATCATTTAGCACGTGCTAATCGTTAGCATGCGCTAAGGGCCAGATTCTATATTTGGTGCTTAAAAGATCCATGTAGAAAACATTTCCGTCTAAGGGTATTCTATAAGCAGCACCTAGATTTAGGCATGGTATATAGAATACGCTTAAACCAATGAAAATGTGGCGTAAATCCCGGTGCATAGATTTAGGTGCAGAGAGCCATATTCTCTAACAACTTGTGTAAAATTTTGGAATGCTCAGGAAACACCCATTTCCACGTTCATACCCTTTTTCACTGTGCATTAAAATGTAGGCACAGTGCATTACAGAATATGCTTAGGGAGTTGTGCATGTAAATTCTAATTATTGTCAACTGGTGCTATTAGCAATACTAATTGGCTTGCTAAGCCGATTAAGTTTCGCGCATAATTATGGAATGTGTCTGGATTTTGGAGCAGAACACTAGCCACGCTAAATAGAATCCAGAGGTAAATCTGTTAGTGCACCTTAGTAAAAGGATCCCTTAATAAGCTTTTTGAGCAGGGACTGTCTTTTTGTGTATGGTGTACAGCGCTGCGAATGCCTTGTAGCGCTATAGAAGGGATAAGTAGTAGTAGTAGTAATGTAGAAGCCTGCCCTTGCAGATCAGCAACGCGGCCATGCAGGCTTCTGTTTCTGTGAGTCTGACGTCCTGACGTCAGACTCACAGAAACAGAAGCCTGCGCAGCCGCATTGCTGATCTGCAAGGGCAGGCTTCTAGGTAGAATGTTGCTAGTGGAGGAGTAGCCTAGTGGTTAGTGCAGTGGAACATGGGATGTTGTTACTATTTGAGATTCTGGAATGTTGCTATTACTTGAGATTCTACATGGAATGTTGCTACTATTTGAGATTCTACATGGAATGTTGCTATTCCACTAGCAACATTCCATTTTTAGATTGTGAGCTCTTTGAGCAGGGACTGTCTTTTTGTGTATGGTGTACAGCACTGCGTATGCCTTGTAGCGCTATAGAAATGATAAGTAGTAGAAGTAGTTAATGCTGGAAACAACCCCCACCAGTTAAGGCAGGAATTTTGTACTCACATATGGTAATTTGGGCAATTATCAAGTAGTAACCACAAAACTTCACTGCACTATAGTAAAAGGGTCCCTTATTGTATTTTGTTCCTCTTGCTTTCATTTGAAACTTAAATCTGACCTCAAACCTTTCCTTAATTAAAAGGGCTAATTAAAATAGTATTACTTTGTCAACTATGACTTTATGCAACAGAATTTATTGGATAAATTAAATTAACTGTGGAACTTGATTTAAGGCTTGTGACTCATTGCCTTATGGGTTTCTTTTCTGAGAGGCTCCCTTAAGTGACCTAATTATGTTTTTCTGACCAGAATGTTTTTAAATACTGTGTACAGGTAGAAGTAATTAATTCAGTGAAAATTTAAACATGCTGAGCTCATTTTAAGGCTGTAAAAATAATCAGCATGTGTCTGCAAGAAACGATAAATAAAAGGAATGCAGACATCCTGTAACTGGTTCTTTCTGTCATTGCAGAAGCTCCTGCTAAAAGAAAATCTTGGATACTACTTTCAGTTAATAGACTCTTAAATGATATGTGAAACCTGTGTGTACTGTGCAATGTTACACCAGAGTGCATCTTATTTATTTACTTAAAAATTTCTAGGCTGTACTATTAACTATTTTTGATGGCGTATAAGATAACAAGCATAAAATTAAAACACATAAAGGATAAAAAACTGAGATAAAGCAAACATTATTAAATAATATACAATAAGTGTGGAGTGACATTTTGGAAAGGACATCCAACTCAGACTATGGACGTCAAAGTCAGAACGTCACAAATGGACGTCCATCTCGTATATATTTCAGAACAGGATACAACCTGTTCTAAAATATATGTGAGATGGATGTCCATGTGCTGGAAATGTCCATCGTGAAATATCCAAATTATGAACGGGGAAGATGAGGGATGTGGTCATCTGTATGGCGGCATTGGAACATCCATCTTATAAAATGGCCACAAAGATATCCTTGCAGAGCAGAGAGGGAGCCTAATGTTAGAGCGGTGGGTTAAGAACCAGGGGACCCAGATTCAAATCCCACTTCAGTGGTCTGTGATGTTTGTTTGTTTGTTTTAATTGTGAGCCCCCTAGGAACAACAACAACTATAAAAAAGAAATATCCACTGTGTCTCAATGTACAGCACTTTAATAGCCTTCAGACTTTCAGGGGTCTTATATATTGAGGTACAGTAGGTATTTTTCTGTCCCTGGAGGGGTCACAATTAAAATTAAAAAAAGGACTGAAGCAGGGTTTGAACTTGGATCTCCTGATTCTCATCCCACTGCTCTAACCATTAGGCTCCTCTCAGACCTGCAAGCTTCTCTGTAAAGAATGCCCATAATACCTGAAGCTGTCATAGGACCTGGTATCCCCTTTCAGTTTCACTTTCAGGGGAGAGGTAGGGGGACAAAAACCACTGAGGGATTAAGGAGTAATTGTGGACACTGCTCAATCAGAGCACCTGGGTATAACAAGTACTAGGTTTAAATGCCTGACCTCGGCTACACAAGAAAACTAAAGCACGTATTCTTCTGCTCTACGATTCTTATTGTGGCTCCGCCATATGAACTTATCTTACCACTACATCACATTGTATTTGTTCACACCAGAATCGGTAAATGCCTTTCCGGTACAATGTAAGCCACATTGAGCCTGCAAATAGGTGGGAAACTGTGGGATACAAATGTAACAAATAAATAAAATAAATAAATAAATAACAACGTCCATCTTTTAAGACATGGACATCTCTTCCCATTCTGTGATTAGAGTTAGATGTCTATATTTTAGGCCCGTCCTTGTCCCACCCAAAACACACCCAGCCTATGCCCCCTTGCCATATGGATGTACCACAGTGGGATTTGGACATTCAAAACCAGAACAGAGCTTCTAGAATAACCACTAAAATGTATTAACACGAAATAACAAACAATAAAGATCCATGGATGAAACAAATTGGGCTTCATGTCATAATATAAAATTCTGTACACGGTATTTCATCTCAAACATTTCGTCTTCTTCTTATGATAATAATAATAATAATAATAACCTCCCTCACAGACCACTACTTTAATGTGGAGAGGGTGCTGGTGTACACAGTTGGGCTGATATTTAAAAGGATTTAAGTGGGCAGGAAAGTCTCCTGCCCACTTAAGTTCCCTGGGGCCACCTGACTCCCGATATTCAATAACACTAAACCGGGCAGTACCGCTGAATATCGCCTCTGACCATTCACAAAAAAAGTGGGCAGATTAGGGACAGGACAGGAGGTTGCATAAGGCAGGAGTCCAGGGTTATGCAGGCAATATATAGTGCTGGTACCCGCATAGCTAAGCGGCCTAGGGAAAATTCAGGACTTGATGAACCCAGTTGGATAAATCTGAAGCCAGTTGGCTTCTCAGAAATTTGTTGTATGAAGAAATTTCCTCAGCCCTGAATATATTTGCTTACATCTAGAAAACTACTCTTTAATAAAAGGAAAAAAAATATGATCTGCTTTTTCAAACTGAACATTGGTTATTGGTTATCTATCAAATCCCATTTCAAAATCTAACCACAACTGTAAGCTTTTTATTCAAGTCTTCCTCTATTTCTCTCCAGCTCTCTTATCCTTTACAAACTCTTCCTTCATCTCAGCATAATCTGCTATCTCTTCACACTTTAAAGTGCCTCTGGATAACACTTGTAGTTCTTGTTTCATTGTCATGACTCCTTCCCTTTCGAATGATCTGCTCTTCTACATCAGATTAGAGCCCACCTTTAAAAAGAAAATCAAATCCCTGTTGAAAACATGTTTATTTAGTAAGGTTTTTTCTGATAATGATTAATATTCACTTCCTCATTGTCCAGTTCTTTTAGTTTTGATTTTTACAAGTACGCTATTAGATTTTCCTGTGTTTGCATGGCTTTTGATCTTTGTGCTTCCCCTTTCCTTGAGTTTCTCTTTTATGTTAATACTAGTGAAAAAGGCCTGTTTCTGTGAGAGATGAAACGGGCACTAGCAAGGTTTTGGTGTCCAGCGAGCCTCCTGTCCCCCGGGCCCCCCTGCAGCCACCCATGGTCAGCGACCCAGCTGTCCCCCAACCCCCCTCCAGGCACCTGTCCGCTCCGTGATGTGGGTTCCGTATTGAAAATGGCCACCGAGGGGCAGGGGCAGATCGCGTTTCGTGGAGTGTCAGTGCTCCGCCCTCATGGGCAAACCGGATATCTCGACGCTTCAAACTTCCGGTTGAGGCTTCATTTAGAACATTGGGGTTGTGAATTATGTGCGGATGGGGCGTGGCTGAGGGCGGGTCTATGAGTGACAGTGAGTGGTGCATGAGTGAGAGTGAGTGTTGCTGACAGCCTAGCCTACCAACAGTGCAGGGCTTCAGTGTTTCCCTCCCATAGAGTGAGCTTCAGAATGTTGCAGGTGAGAATTATTTATATAGATGATTCATTATATTATAACTCCTCTTGTGCACATCCTTTTTTGCTTACTTTTCTCTCAGTGTCTGCTTTGCTTGTTGCTTTCTTTGTAAAGTACCCCTCCCCCTACAGTTTTCGTTTTTTAAACCTCTTAGATTTTATATGATTGTGGCATATCAAATAATTAGGATCTATGAATTATGAACTAAGTGTGCCGTTGTTAATAAATATCACATGGCATTAAATAGGACCTATAGTAAAAAAAAAAGCACATTAATGCACAGTAATGTGGTAGAACCTATTAATTAATCTAACCCCTAATCTGAATTTTAAAATAAATAAATCCTAGATATGTTATGCTATATTTATATAGTAACATAGTAGATGAAGGCAGATAAAACCCTGCATGGTCCATCCAGTCTGCCCAATAAGATAAACTCATAGCATTAAAACGATGTGAAAATAACCAGGTTTTTAAACATTTACAAAAACCCAGATAGGAAGAAGTACTGTGAAGTTCTTCAGGTAGGGAATTCAAGACTGAAGGTCCCACATATGGAAATGCTTTTTTCCTAGTTGTTGAGAACTTAATAACATCATGACCTGGAAGCTGAAGAAGGCTTTTTTTGTGATTAGTGAAGATCTCTCCAAGAATTTGACTTCATTAACTTGTCATAAAGATAAAATGGAAGCTTCATCCAAAATGATTTATATACCAAACCCAACAATTTGAAAGTAATTCATGCGCCTTCAGGCAGCCAATGCAGTTGATACAACACAAGTGTTATATGTTCAGATCTGTTACACCTAGTTATTAACCTAGCTGTCCTGTTTTGCACCAGCCACAAATATTGCAAATTGGATTTGCTGAGTCCAATTAAAAAAGAATTGCAGTAGTCTAACCTACTGTTGACCAATACCTGCACTATTTTAGTAAAATTTCCTTCTGTTAATACAGATTTCAATTGTTGCATCATTCAAAGGTGAAAGAAACAAGATTTTACAATTTTACCAATCTGTAAAATGTATATGACATTTGCCATGGTGTTTCATATTGTTTCTAACTCAAAATGCAGGAATCAAGCTTTTTTCCAGTATGATTAAATTTCTAAGTTTTCACCCTAGCATCGTTAATAGCTGCCAAGCATAAGCCAGCCTTGAAATAGTGACTCTTGGGTTAGAGAGCACGTGTCTTTCAGGGGCAGCTACTCTGCCTCTTGGAATGCTGGTGTTACCCAGTCCATTCCTAACTGTATCTTGTACTTCTGGTCATCTTAGTTCCTGTTTCCTGATTGACCCAGTCCAGTTGTGCATTTGGTTCCTGTTTTTGCATTGCTTCCTGATGTCTCAGAATTACAGCTTCTTGCCAAGCATTTTGTTTCTAGCAATCTTTGTTCTTGAGCAATCCTAGTTCTCATCTTGTTCTTGTTTGGTATATAAGCCTTAGAAGTCCCTATCTAGTAGCTGCTCACATCCTGGCTAGAGACCCTAGGACACAGTAAACCAGCCCAATTAAAAGTACTGATAGATTGACTCAGAGGCATATTTTCAAAGCACTTAGACTTACAAAGGTTACTATGGAACTTTGTATGTCTAAGTGCTTTGAAAATGAGTCCTTCAGTCATTTAAATAAAAAAGCTGATATAAGAACTCAGCTAAATTTGAATGTCTATAGCAGCTTAAAGTTAACAAACAGAAATAAAACAACACCAAATAAAATATATATTTTTTAAATTTTGGTATTGTTTTATTTCTATTTATGACCTATATAGTGGACTAATGTGGCAAATACACTGCTTTATTCATAGTAACTTAGCACATCAGCATTTTGCTCCTTATCGTACACAGCTCTTTAGGATTTCTACATCCCAAGTGTATTTTAACTGCCTAACATTAGACCATTCTTCTCATTTTTGTAGATCATGCCTCTGGGATGTCCATTCTGTTGCAAATCTTGGTGTCATCCACAAAAATGTAAACTTTTCTTCTAACCCTTTAGCAATGTCGCTCACAAAGATATTGAACAGAAGCAGCTCCAGAACTGATCCCTGAGTGACTCCAAGTGAATTCTATTTACCACCATCTTCTGCCATCTGTAATCAAACAGTTTCTGATTCAGTTCACCACCTTGGGTCCTAACTTCAGGCTTCTCAGTTTATTCATGAGCCTTCTTTGAGGAACTGCTTTGCTGAAATCCAGGTAGGCTACCTTACATCCAATGCATGTTCTCAATCTAGTTTTTATGTCACCCAGTCAAAGAAATCAATCAGATTTATTTTGGCATGATGTTCCTTGGGTAGAACATGCTATTTCAGATCTTACATCCCTTTTCTGAAAAGTTCACTATCTTTACCTTTAGCAGCATTTCCATCACTTTTCCAACCACTGAGGTAAAGTTTATCAGCCTGTAGCTTCCCACCTCTTCTCTGTTCCTATTTTTGTGAAGATGGATCATAGTCCCTCTTCTCTAATCCCATTTCTTGTCTCCAAAGATCTACTTAAGAGGCCAGAATCTCTCTGAGCACGCTCAGTATCCTGGGATATGTCTCATCCAGCCCCATGCATTTGTCCACTTTCAGATTTTCAAGTTATTCATATGTACTTTCAACAGTGAATGGTATAGAATCTACTCCCTTCCCATATATACTTCTGCCGGCCAACTGTGGTCCTTCGTCATGATTTTCTTCGGTGAACACGGTACAAATGTCTTTGTTTAGCATGTCTACTGTTTCTCATCACTCTCTATTTAGTGGTCCTTAGCATCTTTCAGTCCTACAATTCCATTTCTAGCTTTCCTCAAGTCTGCGTTATCCAGTTAGTGTGCGCTAATGCGAATGCTCTAGCCAGATTATGCTTTCATGCCCATTCCCCTCCCATGACATGCCCCCTTCCTGAAAAATATAACATAAAAATAAATAGCACAAATTAACACATGCTGACAAGCAAATTATTTATTTATTTTGCTGCATTTGTATCCCACATTTTCCCACCTATTTTCAGGCTCAATGTGGCTTACATTATGTTGCACTGGCATCATCAATAACAGATTCAGCATATTATTACAATTAATGTGCAATAATATCAGGTAAATAATAAGATAATACATAACATATAAATGAGAGCAAGATAAGATATACTGTGTAATGATGATAATATGATAAAGTAATCATTACTACAAAACACTTTAAAGAGATTTGCAGTAAGCATTATTTTCCTGTATTAAGTGAGCATTAGTGTTTATCATGGTTTAGTGAAAGGGCTTCTTAATTCGCAGGTTACTATCCACCTTATAATTGAAAGAGAAAAACGCCTAGATTTCGACCCAAATCGGGAGATAGACGTTTATCTCACAAAAACGAATAAATCGTTATAATGGAAAGCCGATTTTGGACGTTTTCAACTGCACTCCATCGCGGAAGCGTACAAAGTTGACGGGGGTGTGTCAGAGGCGTGGCGAAGGTGGAACTGGGGCGTGGTTATGGGCCGAGGAGAGATGGACGCCTTTCGCCGATAATGTAAAAAAAGTATGCGCTTGTAGCTAGAATTTAGGGCACTTTTCCTGGACCCTGTTTTTTCACGAATAAGGCCCCAAAAAGTGCCCTAAATGACCAGATTACCCCCAGAGGGAATCGGGGATGACCTCCCCTGACTCCCCCAGTGGTCACTAACCCCCTCCCACCACAAAAAATGATGTTTCACAACTTTTTATTTTCACCCTCAAATGTCATACCCACCTCCCTGGCAGCAGTATGCAGGTCCCTGGAGCAGTTGTTAGGGGGTGCAGTGGACTTCAGGCAGGTGGACCCAGGCCCATCCCCCCCTACCTGTTACAATTGTGCTGCTTAATGCTTAGTCGTCCAACCCCCCCAAACCCACTGTATCCACATGTAGGTGCCCCCCTTCACCCCTTAGGGCTATAGTAATGGTGTAGACTTGTGGGCAGTGGGTTTTGAGGGGGATTTGGGGGGCTCAACACACAAGGGAAGGGTGCTATGCACCTGGGAGCTCTTTTACCTTTTTTTTTTATTTTGTAAAAGTGCCCCCTAGGGTGCCCGGTTGGTGTCCTGGCATGTGAGGGGGACCAGTGCACTACGAATCCTGGCCCCTCCACGAACAAATGCCTTGGATTTATTCGTTTTTGAGCTGGGCGCTTTCATTTTCCATTATCACTGAAAAACAAAAACGCCCAGCTCACAAATTGTCGAATAAAACATGGACGTCTATTTTTTTCGAAAATACGGTTCGGTCCGCCCCTTCACGGACCCGTTCTCAGAGATAAATGCCCATGGAGATAGACGTTTTCGTTCAATTATGCCCCTCTATGTATTAAATTGATTTTGTATGCACTTATGGGGCCCTTTTACGAAGCTGTAGTAAAAGGGGGCCTGCGCTAGCAGAAGTGGCTGTTTTTGCTGCGTGCTGAGGCCCTTTTTACCGCAGTAAGTAAAAAGTCTGAAAAAAGAAATGGCCATGCGGTAAGTTTGCACGTACCATGCAGCCATTTGAGGGGAGCACTTGCTGCCATCCATGGAGGTGGCAGTAAGGGTTCCTGCGCTAACCCAGCGCTAACCGGGCAGCACACAGTGCTGCCCAATTACTGTGGGATAACCCAGTGGTGTAGCAAGGGCGGGACGGTGGGGGCGGTCCGCCCAGGGTGCACACTGCTGGAAGTGTGCAGAGAGCAGCCACGCGCCTGTCGGCTTCGCTGGTTCCCTGCTCCCTCTGCCACGGAACAGGTTACTTCCTGTTCCGGGGCAGAGGGAGCCAGCGGAGCCGACAGCCACACAGCTGCTCTCTGCAGTTAAGAATGCACCCGGGGGGGGGGGGCTGATGCGCCGGGGGGGGGGGGTTCATTGCACTGGCGGGGTGTGTCATGCTGCACCCTGGGGGGACGGATGCCACTGCCCCCTGGGGAAAGGGTGCGCATCAGCTATCCGCCCCGGGTGGCAGCCGACCTAGGAACGCCACTGAGATAACCCCTGCAGTAATATTTTTCAGGAATTTACGGTAGCACTAGAAAAGCTGTACGCTAGGGGTGGAACTACCGCTGGAGGCCCTGAAGTAGTTCCAATTTGCCACACGGTGACCATCTATCCCCCCTTCAATCCGTTCATAACTCAGCTGCGCGCTTTAACTTCCGTCAAAACCGATATGCTCATATCACCCCTCTCCTCAAGTCACTTCACTGGCTTCCGATCAGGTACCGCATACAATTCAAGCTCCTCCTACTAACCTACAAATGCACTCAATCTGCAGCCCCTCACTACCTCTCTACCCTCATCTCCCCTTACGCCCCTACCTGTAACCTCCGATCACAAGACAAATCCCTCCTCTCAGTACCCTTCTCCACCACCGCCAACTCCAGGCTCCATCCTTTCTGCCTCGCCTCACCCTTTGCCTGGAATAAACTCCCCGAGCCCATACGCCAAGCCCCCTCCCTATTCATCTTCAAATCCCTACTCAAAGCCCACCTCTTCAATGTCGCCTTTGGCACCTAACCATTGTACCTCTACCCAAGTAATCTAGACTGTTCCAATTTTTGATTGTCTGCACTCCTTGTCCTTTTGTCCTTCTTGTCCTTTAGATTGTAAGCTCCTTTGAGCAGGGACTGTCCTTCTTTGTTTTTGTACAGCACTGCGTAACCCTGGTAGCGTTCTAGAAATGTTAAATAGTAGTAAATAGTAGTAGTAGTAAAAGGGCCCGTAAATTTTTTAAGGTACCTTAGCAAACCAAATGCATGTGTTTACTGAAGGATATGCATGGGCTTCCAGTAGATTTTCATGTTCAGGTTAAGATAGTAACTTTGGCATTTTGAGCATCATATGATCACATACCTGCATATCTTGCATCACTCACTGTGTCATACACTCCTGCCCGCTTACTACGAACTCTTAATGATTATAGATTGGTTGTTCCAGGCCTGAAATTCGCTCACTTAGTTTGAAGTAGCAAAGTGTTTTCTTGGGTTTTTTTAGCACCCACCTTGTGGAATGATATCCCCAAATCGCTACGTTTTGAACAATCTTACCAGACGTTTAAGGTGGGCTTGAAGATTTACTTTTTTCAATGAGCTTTTGGGTAAACCTAAGTTTAGGACCTTTTGGGGTCCTTTTACTAAACTGCGGGAAAAAGGGCCCCATGGTAGCAGTGTGGGGGGGGGGGGGCACTTTTCCTGTGTACCAGGGCCCTTTTTACCACAGGGGCTAAAAAGCCCCCCCCCCCCCCAATGGCCATGTGGTAAGATAATTCTTACTGGGTGGCCATGTGGTGGGGAGCCCTTACCATCACCCCACTGAGGTGGCAGTAAGGGTTCCCATGGTAACCCGGCGGTAACTGGACAGCGTGCGATGCTTGATTACCCCTGGGTTAGCACTGTGCTAGAAAGCTTTCTGGTGCACCAAAAATGGCGTGTGTTCGAGCCGTAACTACCGCCAGTGGCTGCGTTGGGCCGGTGGTAGTTCCAATATAGCATGCGGTAAGCCTGCATTGGGCTTAGCAACACCTTGTAAAAGGGCCCCTTTGTTACATCCTGATTGAAGGAGGCAGCACTTGCAGTATGGCGGAACACCAACTGCAACTGAACGTTTCTCTGTCTCGAGCGTCCATATCGCTTGAAACTGTTCTATTCGGAATTGTAGTTTGTTTCCGATTTTAATTAGTTATACACCGCTTTGACAGTAAATTCTAATAAACCATAAACTATGCTAACAAATGCCATGTTCCTATTAAGAGCTTAGGAAAATCTGATTTTTACAGATACTTTGCACTAGCCCTAGTATAGAGTGAGAGAAGGCTTCGGGGAGGGGGGGGGGGGAGTAAGTATATACTTTTCTTGTACCCAGTGGTGTGCTGGTAAATTTTTAACAACAGGCTCTCTCCCCCGCCCACCTCTGCGCCCCCATCCACCTCTGTCCCCCCCCCCCCCCCCCCAATTGCAGAGCTGGCTATTCCCAGGGAGAGAGTTAGCTGGTAAAGTTTTAACAACAGGGTCTCACTCCGGGCATAGCCTGCCCTGCAATTTGGGTGGGGGGACCCAGAGGGGGACTTGGGGGGGGGATACAACACATTTATCACCCCCCCTACCCACGTAGGCATGCTAGGCATTCCTTTACTGGCAGGGATACTGAGCCCCACAACCTAATAAATGGACTGCCACTGCTCCCCACTGCTTGTTTCTGGCTCTGTGCAGCATGCCGGGACTTTTTGCGCATTCTCAGAGCATGTACAAGAAGTCCCGACTGCCTGGCATGCTGCTCTGAGCAGGAAACAAGCAGCAGAGAGCAGCAGAACCCTTAATGAGCTCAGAAATTGAGATGTTGGAGGCAGCCAGTCTAAATACTCTCTTTATGCTGTACGCAACTCTATGACATCCCAGTAGACCATGGGAGTAAAAGAGTAATGTATTCAAATCATAGGAGACTCTACCATCTTTCACTCCACTTCTGACCAATACTACAATATTGGGAATTCCATGCTAGAGCGGTCTCAGTAATGGAAAAAGTTTTGCAATATTCACATCAAAATAATGTGCTTCTGATGATTGTCAAAAGTGGTCTCCCAGAATCCCATAAGACATGTTAAAAAGAAAAATAAAATCAGTGCAACTTTGCATGAAAGTGCCAGTTATGCTCAGCCAAAATCTGAATCATTACAAATCCATAATAGTACATTTGCGAGCTACAATTCAAAGGCACTAGACTTGTGAATCTATTAATTGTGGAAATCCAGCAGTATGGAAGATCCTTGAGGAGTCTGCTAATGCAGAAGTCCGTTCTGTTCCAGTGCTTATATATTACAGCTGGAAACAGCTTCATGGTTTAAATAAAGCCTCTTATACGTGTTACACTTAATATGTCCAAACAACATGTAAAGGTACATAACACAATTTAAGAAAGCACAAACTGCTAATTTTCCACTGGAAAACATGTGCCTCATAAACATCACTACTTTCTTTCTTCTACAAAACCTGACGTCAGCTCATCGTGAAAAGAAAACCCAGAAATAATATCAACAAGCTTGATGCATGCTATTTTTGGCATTCTTTCTTTTCCCCCCTTCACCCCAAGGCAAAAAGCAAAAAATACTTACACTGTGGGCTATTCAGGAAAATTGGTCAGAGGTACAGGAATATTAAACTTTATTTTATATGATTCCTAGTGATATCTCAATTCAAACAGAGCAGACAGTCTTACCACATCTACCAGACCCCATTTTCTGAGCTAGAAAGTAGTTACAAGGTCAAAGGGGGGCATATTTATTTATTGTATTGATAATTTGAAATTATACATCCAAAGAATAAACTTTGTAAAGAAGCACACAATTAGTTACAAAAGAAATGTTATCTCAGATCTTCTGGAAAGAAATAATTCAATTATTTCATAGTCCACATGTAAGGGGGAGTCAAGAGTCACATTCCATAGGAAGATGGAAATTTAAGAAAAATATACAAAAGAAACAAAGGGGATTACTTCTTGCTGATAATTCAATCTCCTGAAATAACAAGATGCACTGAGAACATATAGAGAAAACAGTATAAAGAATTATAAGGTAGCTCTCTTTCCTTCTAAGAAAAATCTCAACTGTGATGGTTCATAGAACACACCTTGAAATAAGATAACACATTTACAAGGAAACTTCAATTGGAAAGTTGCTCCTAAAGAAACCATGGCCTGTTTTAATTCAAGAAATTCCCTCCTCCTGGACTGCATCCATTTAGAAACATCTGGAAAAATTTGAACCTTCCCTCCCAGGAAATTGATATCATTTGCATGATAGTACATCTTTAATATAATTCATTTGTTCTGAAGAAAACAAATGATACCAATAAAGTACATCTACTTTTAATTTCTTCCTCTGATGACTCCAAAATCACTAAAATGTATAATGGAGACCTTTCTCCTAAATCATTTATTTGTTTGAGCCAAGTAGTAGATTTTCTGTAAAGGAGGGGATATAGTTCCAGGGTAATCAAGTAAAGTAGTGAAAAACTTCAGAAATAGATCTTTAGCAGATGAGAAATTAGGTTGAGGAAAATTATGGAGTCTTAAATTAAGACTCCTGTCAAAGTTTTCAAGATTTTCCAGCTTCCTCATTAACAAACTTCTATCCAGAGGCATATTTGTTTGAAAAGTCTTTACTTCAACCATAGTAGTTTCTAAAGCATATATCCTGGAAGTTTGTTGGTTCAATTTATCTGCTAAATCTTGTAGTCTCGTCATGGAGGATATAGAAAGAGAAACAAAAGCTGTACAGACCTTGTGCAGGTTTTCTATAGCAGTCCAAAGTGCATCCAACGTTACCACATCAGGTCTCTTCAGAGCTTGTAGAAAGGGCACTGCTGTGGGTAAAGGTGAGCCGGTTGATGTAGTGTATCTTGATTTTCAGAAAGCGTTTGACAAAGTTCCTCATGAGAGATTCCTGAGAAAATTAGGAATTGGATATTGGATAGAAAACAGAGGGTAGGATTAAATGACTATTTTTCTAAATGGAGGAGGGTGAATAGTGGAGTGCCACAAGGATCTGTACTGGGACCGGTGCTATTTAACATTTTTGTAAATGAACTGGAAACGACGAGTGAGGTGATTAAATTTGTAGATGACACAAAACTTTTCAAAATTATCAAAATATATGCAGATTGAGAAAAATTGCAGGAAGACCTTAGGAAACTGGAAGACTGGGCATTCAAATGGCAGGTGAAATTTAAAGTGGACAAATTCAAAGTGATGCACATTGGGAAGAATAATCTGAATCATAGTTACCTGATGCTAGGGCCCACCTTAGGAGTCAGCACTCAAGAAAAAGATCTAGGTATCACTGTAGACAATACACTGAAATCTTCTGCCCAGTGTGTGGTGGTGGCCAAAAAAGTACACAGGATGCTTGGAATTATTAGGGAAGGGATGCAAAATAAGATCAAGAATATTATAATGCCTCTGTATCGTTCCATGGTGCGACCTCGTCTTCAGTATTGCATTCATTTCTGGTCACTGTATCTCAAAAAAGATATAGCAGAATTAGAAAAGGTTCAAAGAAGAGCGACCAAAATGATAAAGGGGCTGGAACTCCTCCCATATGAAGAAAGGCTAAAGAGGTTAGGGCTCTTCAGCTGGAAAAGAGATGGCTGAGGGGGGGCGGGGGGAGGATATGATTGAGGTCTATAAAATCCTGAATGGTGTAGAATAGGTAGAAGTGAATTGATTTTTCTCTCATTCAAAAAGCACAAAGACCAGGGGACACTCAATGAAATTACAGTACGGTGCCGGTTATCTAGACTATCCTTTTCAGAGGGTGGTCCGGATAATCTTAAATCCGGATAATTGGACATAAAGTTTTTTTAAAAGGAAGACAAAATCAGAGCATTGAACAATTGTTTTATTTTCAACAATAGTTGGCAAAAAGGAAATACACTGTAATAAAGTTCAGTACAGTATTTAAAAGTAAAGTACATACAGGTATATACACTACTGTACACTAAAAAAGGAAGTAATTTTTAATTGCTTCAAATCCGATTTTTGATTCTCTGCTAAGGAGTTGGATTGCATTGCTTTCTTCCTGCTTTTCCAGTCAAGCCATTGCTGTATTTAAACATTCAAGGGCTTCTGCATATGTCGGCCCCTCATCAGCATTAACCTGATGGTCATCATCAGTTTCTGATTCTTCATGTTCCTTGTCCTGTACTGATTTCACGATTTCATCATCTGTTATGATCTGATATCCTGGATCATTTGCATCACAGCACATCCATTCGTTGACATTCTCAACATCATAGTCAAAGCAACCAGGAACCCGTAGAAGACCTTTTATAATGTTTTCAAGGACATCAACAGTTTTCCCTGACACTTTCTTTTTTAAATTTCTCCACAATATCAATTTTGTCTTTCAGTGACAAAACATGCCTGTTTCACTTTGTTGACATTTTTAAGCTTAAAGAGTAAGGATTTTTTCTTTGACACATCCAAGAAAGCTTAAAGAGCAAAGTTTTCCTCTGCTGTGTCCCTGCAAGCTTTTTTCTAATGCAAATGGGTCAAGAGGAAGAGGAAAAGGAAAGGGCTGGAAAAGGAAAGGCCAGGGTTTTTCTCTGCTGCGCCCCCGCTCCCGTTCACATCATTTCCTGCAGAAGACTGTGTGGACCGCGAGGATTTGCTAGTAAGGTACCGTACTGTTGGGTAGATAATGTATCCGGATAATTGGAAATCCGGATGATTGGCATTTGGATAACTGGCGTTGATTACATGGAAATACTTTTAAAACAAATAGGAGGAAACATTTTTCCACTCAAAGAATAGTTACGCTCTGGAACTTGTTCCTTGGGGATATAGTAACAGTGGTTAGCATATTTGGGTTTTAAAAAGATTTGGACAAGCTCCTGGAGGAAAAGTCCATGAGATGGACATGGAGGTAGCCACTGCTTGCCCCAGGATTGGTAGCGTGGAATGTTGCTACTAATTGGGTTTCTGTCAGGTACTTATGACCTTGATTGGCCACTGTTGAAAGCAGGATATTGGGCTACATGGACCATTGGTCTGACCCAGTATGGCTACTCTTATGTTCTTATGTATGTTATATTGAGGAGCTATAATAATCGCTGTATAAACCTAAAGTTCACAATACCTAGAAAAGAGCAAAAATTTAAATATTTTCTAAAGAGTGCATATGACAACACAGCTCTAATCTATAAGGGAAGACTTTTCCAAAATTTAACCGCCTGAAAAGAAAAAGTGCTATCCCCAAAAATGTTTAGAACATAAAAACAGCCATACTGGGTCAGACCAATGGTCCATCCAACCCAGTATCCTGTTTCCAACAGTGGCCAAGCCAGGTAACAAGTACCTTCCAGAAACCCAAATCATGGCAACATTCCATGCTACAAATTCCAGGGCAAAGAGTTGCTTCCCCATGTCTGTCTCAATAGCAGACTATGGACTTTTCCTCCAGGAAATTGTCCAAACCTTTTTTAAGCCCAGATATGCTAATCACTGTTACTACATCCTCCGGCAAAGAGTTCCTGAGCTTAACTATTTGTTGAGTGAAAAAAATATTTCCTTCTATTTGTTTTAAAAGTATTTCCATGTAACTTCCTTGAGGGTCTCCTAGTCTTTGTACTTTTGGAACGAGTAAAAAATGGATTTACTGCTACTTGTTCTACACCGTTCAGGATTTTGTAGACCTCAATCATATCTCCCCTCATCCGTCTCTTTTCCAAGCTGAAGAGCCCTAACCTCTTTAGCCTTTCCTCATATGAGAGGAGTTCCATACCTTTTATCATTTTGGTCACTCTTCTTTGAACCTTTTCTAATTCCGCTATATCTTTTTTGAGATACGTCAACCAGAATTGAATAAAGTATTCAAGGAGCGGTCGCACCATGGAGCAATACAGAGGCATTATAGTATTTTCGGTCTTATTCACTATCCCTTTCCTAATACGTTGAACTTTTGTTTATTTGTAAACCACTCAGAATCTATCATCTGAAACTGAGCAGTATGTAAATGGTCAGTATAGAATAGAATAAAAACAAAATAGGTATGACAAAAATAAAATAATAAATTGAACTAGCTGCAAATATAGAACTTTTGACAAACTTTCAATTATTACTATTAACATAAAGACTCCAGTGAAGCAATTATATCAAAACAAGCTTTTATTGCCTACAAACAGTTAACAACTCACTCATTCATCACCATTCATGCCACTTACATCCCGTGTTACAAATGCTATAATATGCAAAAGAACCCACAATGATTAACAAACGTCGGTTCGATACCCATACAATGTTTTCATATTATTTTGCATCAATAAGTGTCTCTAGGTGGGTCTCGTATAGTGGAGCGGATATCAGATCTCATCAAGTAACTGAAGAATTCAAAAGCAGCAAGTTTCCAAACTCTTACTTCACGCTGTTGCTGGCATTACAACTCAGCACTGAATATTGTGAAGAGCAAAGAAACTACAAGCCCCAGAAGGCAGTGCAGCACCAGAGAGATTCAGAACCAAGGAACTACAAAGCCCAGAAGGCAGGGCAACGTCAGAGAAGCCAGGAGCTAAGAAATACAAGCCCCAGAAGGCAGTGCAGCACCAGCAGACAGATCAGGGGAAGGGAGAAGAATCTATGCAAGGGTGGGAGGAGCCGGGGTGTGATTGGGAGATGGAATCAGATGGGGGAAGGGAGGAGCCCCTAGACCGGGAGGAAGGGGAGGAGAGAATGGAACTGGAGGAGGGAGAAAGGAGGGGAGAATGAGGAGGAAATGGAAGTGCTGGTGGAGAGCTCTTAAAGTGAGTTATGAACTGAACTGGAGAGAGTGAATGAAGCCTTGGTGAATTGACCCCGTGGGTGGATGTCAGGTGGTTTTGTGCTGACAAATGAGGGAGGTGGGTCATTAGGTCTAAGAGTGAGAAAGTGACTTAGACCATATTACCATTGAATTGAACTGTTTAATTTCATTTCTAAGATGAACTGTGTTTGAAGGCAATGCTAAACTAAACTGTGTTTGAAAGCAGTGCTAAAACTGAATTGAGGAGGAAAACATTGCTAACTGAACTGAATTGTGAGCAGTGCTCATTAACTGTGGGAAAGAGCAGTGCTACTAAGTACTGGATTAGAAGCAGTGCTGGGGAAAACCATACTGAAAGCAGGGCCAAAGTGAATTGTGTGGAAAGCAGGCCCAAGCTGAACTATATTGCAAGCAGGGCTCCAATGAACTGTGTTTAAAAGTGGAGCTACACTGAGGAGAGGGAAAGGCCTGGGAAGCCTTAAAGCAGAGTAAATGTACTCAGGAGATAATAAAGCACTTCTGGTGATTTGCCTGTTGTCCGGAGACCCTGATTGCAGACTGTCGACTCGGGAGTGAAGGGCGTGCTTGGTAAAGAAAGGAAGAGACTGAGAAAGAGTGGTGCGGATCTGGCGGCTGAGCATGACAATATATGCCACTTAACTGCTGTTGTTATGTTCTACTCCACTCTTGACCCACTGGATTGCCGTTATTTTTGGAACACCACAATGGTTGCCATTCCCCATACTGATAAGCAGTTTCAGTTGAAACACATCATGTACTAGTGAGCGAGTGATATACTGCATCATATGTCCATGCAAACTGTATTATATAGGACATACAAAAAGGCAATTAAAAAATAGGCTTGCTGAGCACATCAGCAATTTACGCCACAATAAGCAAGAGAATCCTCTAGTGCTTCATTGGCAGCAATATGGTCACTCTATAGAGCAGCTTCGATGTGTTGTGTTGATGCAGATTCCCCCTTCTGACAAAGGGGGTGATATAAGCACTCGCTTACTAGTTTTGGACCAGCGATTTATATTTACATGGGGAACGGTAGCGCCCAGCGGTCTCAATTTAGAGGTCGAATGGGTTTAATGGTATGTCCCTTTAAGTTGACGAGGGCGTGGCAATTACCAAGCACATTTAAACGAGCCCTTTTGGGTAGCCCAGCAATCTCTAGTGGGGTGGTCCCTGGTCCACGTCCTTTGGGCGCCATTCTGGCAGGCAGCCGAGTATAATAGTGACAGTAAGTGATTTTTGAGCTTTGTCTTTTAATAAGGTTTGATATTGGATATAATGTGTTTAGTACAAGATTGATAATTTTGTTCATGTTTTAGATCAAAGGGTGGTTCCTCCTGAGGAAGTGTAGCGAAATGCGGTCCAGCATTGGGGAACCGTGCTGCACATGAAGAAAAGTTTTTTCTGCCTGACAAGGCGATTTTTGTGCCGCTTTACCCAGGAGTTACACATGACTTTACAATCCAGTGGGTCAAGAGTGGAGTAGAACATAACAACAGTGGTTAAGTGGTATATATTCAGTGCTGAGTTGTAATGTCAGCAACAGCGTGAAGTAAGCGTTTGGAAACTTGCTGCTTTTGAATTCTTCAGTTACTTGATGAGATCTGATATCCGCTCCACTATACAAGACCCACCTAGAGACACTTATTGATGCAAAATAATATGAAAACATTGTATGGGTATTGAACCGATGTTTGTTAATCATTGTGGGTTCTTTTGCATATTATAGCATTTGTAACACGGGATGTAAGTGGCATGAATAGTGATGAATGAGTGAGTTGTTAACTGTTTGTAGGTGTCATATTTTGACATATTGAATCAATAAAAGCTTGTTTTGATATAATTGCTTCACTGGAGTCTTTATGTTAATAGTAATTATTATTGACTCGGGTAATTCAGTAGTATTTCCCTTTTTCTTCACAAGTGTCAAAACTTTCAATAATGCCAAATAGCTAGACAAATTTATTTAGATTTTGCTCCCACCTTTTTCAGTAGTAGCTCAAGGTGAGTTACATTCAGGTACACTGGATATTTCTCTGTCCCAGACTAAGTTTGTACCTGAGACAATGGAGGGTTAAATAACTTGCCCAAGATCACAAGGAGCAGCAGTGGGATTTGAACTGGCCACCTCTGGATTGTAAGACTGGCGCTCTAACCACTAGGCCGCTCCTCCACTCCATACTGAGTGAACTTAAGTCCTTCGCTGCCGTAGTCTGTAGAACTTGTAAGCGCCTTAAGGATAATTTAGAACAACCCAGGTTTAGTGAGTTACAATAATTAAGCTGGGAGAGCACTAATACCTGTACCTCTCTAGGATGGAGTGAAAGGGTACCTAGTGGTTTGTACAGCAGCCTGAGAACCTGGGCTCAATTCCCACTGCAGCAACTTGTGACACTAGGTCAGGGCCACTGAGAAGGGGAAGGGGGCAAGATTTCCCAGGCTGGCCTCCAAGGAGGGCCTGGCACCCACAATTCAAAGAGATTGCTCTGCCAGCCTCAGGCCCTTCTTCCTGCTGCATCCCATCTATGCAGAAACAGGAAGTTACTTCAGAGGAGGCAGAATGCAGCAGGAAAAAGGACCCATGGCCAGCAGAGCACTGTCTCTCAATTGCTGCTGTAGGGTGGGGTGGGGTGGGGAGATTATTTGCCCCAGGCCCAGCTTTTTCTCTCGGCAACCCTGATCTGGCTAAGTCACTTAATCCTCCATGGCCCAGGTACAGGTTATGTACCTCTATATGATATGTAAACCATTTTCATTGCTACCACAGAGAGGTAGTATATCAAATCTCATCACATCCCCTTTTAGTTAGCTATGTTCTTGAGTAGTAGAGGATCAGTAGCTATTTCTGATGGAGAGAGACTGACTCTACATCTTTAAATGTTGAGCTTGTTTTCAGCTGGACTGTGTAACCTTTTGCCTTCGTTTTTTCCCTCTCCCTTTAGCAACCCACATATTGTGGTCTTTGGATGTTCTTTCTTATTTATTTATTAGAAGTTTTTCTTCTATTCTTTACTTTGTAAATTTGATCTATTATTTCTAATCAAGTGCTATCCTTCTGAAATGTACTTGAATTTCATAAAAATAAAACAGGATGTGTTAGGACCACTTGAACGTATAAATAATAGAGATGCACATTCATTTGAAAAGACATAGGAAATGCAAATGACAGTTCCCTCGTTGTTTCACATCACTTCTAACCCAAATGACAGGAACAAACCCCAGAATGAAAGGTTTCCACTATCGTTACATTTCAGCATTTCTCCCCTGGTATTAATAGCTATCTAGCATCAACTAGCCTCGAACCTGTGACTTTCTTGAAAATCTCCTATAGTCCCCTCCGAAGGGACACCACCTTGTAGTGGTGGAGGGGCTTCTGTGTTTCAATGACTCAGAGGGCAATGCTGAAGGGTTACCCATATCAGACAGGCCTCTGAGGAGAAACCAGACAAAGAGTGTCCCAACTGGGAGAGTGGTAAGATGGCGACCTGAAGTTCATATGCCCAACGGCCCAGCTACCCTCTGAAGTTTCATCTTCTTTACGTAAATTTCCTCTCTGCAATTGCAGTTACCTTAACTGAGAGGAAGGGGACAACCGGCGGTCAGCTGCCAATGGCCAGCATTTTGTCCCCTGAGCAGCAAGTACGGGACTGCTGTGTGATGAACTGCCCACAGATGAAAGGGTTGGCGAGTCCTTTGATTAGCGCCGGTGAAGGAGCGTCGACGCTCTTGGACCTGGATAAAATAATTCCATCGCTCCCTAATTATTCAACCACCATGTCCAAAGGAGTGGAGGAGTGAGTTAGAGGCATATGCTGAAACGGAGGACGTTTACAGCAGAACCCGAATCGGCGGAACCACTCCTAAACACCTAAGAGAAATCAACTTGGAGTTTTGGGCTCCCGTGGAGGTTACATTGAATATCATCTGGAAGGCACTTCGGGACCTAACGGTGGCAATAAATAATTTTGTTTCAGATATAATTTTATTAGAGAGTTACATGGACAATTTAACTGAACCCTTTGAGAGTGAAAAATTGATATAACAAATGATTCTACACGAGCAAGAAGTGGTTATGATCTTGAAAATGATAATATACCAGAAACTTTGAATAATAAAATGAACATTATTATAGATTATTAATATCGAGATTATTGTTTTTCCCAGAGTTCCGGGTATGACTCCTAAAGTTTTCCTCAGAAATATTTCCTCAATTATTCCTTTAATGGGATGGGAGGAAGGGAGGGGGATTGGAAGGGGAGGTCTGTTACTGTTGTGGGGGTATGAGGGAGGGAGGGTGGTCAGTATTGGGTGGGGGGTTGGAATCTGTCTGGATTCTCATGTGGGCCGTGATCAATATTCAGCCAAGACCCACACAAGTGTATTTTGTGGACGCCTAGCTGAATATTGGCCAGGGCCTGCATTGGTCCCAGTGGCTGCTTCCTATTCAGTCAGGCCCGAATATTCAGTACCATTGTTGGTACATAGCCTGGTACTGAATATGTGGGGATAAGTTACCTGGCAATGGTAAGTGTATTAAAAAAAACGCTTACATCACCAGCTTAATATTGACCAGGCAATTTGTATGTTTATTTTAGTCCTGCATTCAGCAGGTAATATGTATATTCAGTGCTGCTGACTATATCAGTCAGGATCCACTGTCCTACCTCCAACCCCCCCCCCCCCCCCCCCCCCCCCCCGATATCACTCCGTTCCTCTTGCCATCCCTCTGACATCACTCTGATCCCCTCTCCTGTTTCCTGTCATTACTCCAATCACCCCTCCTACCCACCCTGAAGTCACAACAGGCCCCCCTGGGTCTACCTGAAGAGGCCTGGTGGTCTAGTGTTACTACCACTAGGGGGTCAGACCCTAGTGGTAGAACCACTAGACTACCACTAGAGGGCATGGCGGTCATTTTCTATCAGCAGCTGTGGAGGGCAGGAGCAAGTGGGGTAGGTAGGGGATTAGCTTCAGGCCACTACTCGGTAGTTATCTGGGTGCCGGCACCCGCACAGCTAAGCAACCAAAGTTAGGATTGCTTTTTATGCGGTCCTATTTAGTCACTTAGTTATGCTGGCACTGGCACTGAATATTGTTGGCACCCACATAGCTGCAAGCTCCTCTTCGATTCACCCCTATAACACCTCTCTCCTGCCCACTTTCATAATGACCAGTTAGTGCTCATATTCAATGGCTCTGAACAGAAAGTGCTGCTAAACGTCAGTAATCAGCCTGCTGAGTGTGATTTAAGTGGACAGGAACCTTTCCTGCCCATTTAAATCTCTCTGGATATTAGGCCCAAATTGTAAACACCACTGCCGATGTTAAAAAAATACACTGTCTGCCACCACTGAAATTTACCCCGTTATAAGACACCTAAGATGTCTGAGAACCTGGAGCAAGAGTTGGAAATTGAATACCTATTTTTCAGTGGATAATTTTCTGCACCAATGGTAATTAACACACCTTTTTGGGTTTGTGTTCCTTCAAAGTAAAGCACCTGGCAGTGCTGCCCTCTAGTGCCTGTGAGATGAGTAAGTTGAGAGTTGGAGTTTGAACTTGCAGGAAGTCTACAGCAGAGGCAGTCCCTCAAGGCTGTCCTTGGAGAACAAGTGTCCCCCCCCCCCCTCCTCTCCGACTTCCAGGCTGGGGTCTTGCTCAGGCACATTAGCTCCACATAGATGTGTGACATCACTTCCTCAAGATTGCTGACGACCCAAAAGTTACAGTGGAAACATCAGTGGCAGACCAGGAGGGATAATGCCCTAATGTCCACCCACATTCTTTAATCAGAGTGGGGACACAGCCTGGCTGAATCACCCCAGGTCCCACAGCACCTAACTTCAGCCCCAATCTCTCTGTATTATAAGGACTACCAGTGGCGTTCCTAGCCTGGATGGCACCCGGGGTGGATCGCCGATACGCCCCCCCCGGGTGCAGCACCCCCCCCTGGCGAAATGACCCCCCCTGGGTGCACACCGCTGGGGGTGGGTGGGGGTGTGTGTGCCGCGGCGCGTGCCTGTCGGCTCCGAAAAGATCGCTAACTTCGCTCATTCGATGCAGCTCCCTCTGCACTGGAACAGGAAGTAACCTGTTCCGGGGCAGAGGGAGCTGCAGCGAACGAGCGAAGATAGCGAACTCGGAGCCAGGGGCGTGCCGCGGCACCCCCCAGCGGCGTGCACCCGGGGCGGACCGCCCCACCCCCCCTTGGTGCGCCACTGAGGACTACTATTTATTTTAGGTATGTAATCCAAAAGTATTCAGTTACTGTAACCATTTATTAATGCTGGCTGTGGTAACAATGTGAATGCTTGATAACATATAAAATATAGAAGGAGCTGCTTTTGTAAATGTGTCAGATGAATTCTACAAATTCAGCTAATAATTTTGGTAACACTATCTAGTTCTACACACAAACTCTAAGCCTTCAAACTGGCCTCAACCTGAGTGTCTTGATATTGGTAAAATCTGGCTGAATGTAGGATGATGTGTCAGCTGCCAGTTAAAGTAAGGTACAAAGGGCTAGATGCACTAAAGTCCTCGGAAGAGCCGTTCCCTTACCGATTCCATAGCGAATCGGTAGGGAACGGCCATGCATCAAGGAAATGGAATGCAATGAGCTGCTCATTGTAGCTCACTTGCATTCTCTATTTCCTCGGAAAACAGTCAGCCAGTCTGCTGGTTGAGCATGCGCAGAGTAGCCAAGCGTTATGCTGGCTGCTCTGCGCATGCCAAGGACGTCCAAAAAGGACGTCCCTGACGAGCACTTGTTAAAGCCGCGGGCCAGAGCGCAAGCTGCAGCCGCCGGTACAGCCGGTGATCCCTGCCGGGTATCGGGACGTGCGAGGGTGCCTAACATGGACGTCACCGATGTCAGCTAAATGCGCTGTGATTGGCGGAGAGAGACCTGGAGGGGGACATAATCGAAAGGGACGTCCAAATAGTTTATTTGGACATCCTCGCAGAAGAACACCCATCACAAAAAAATCTGGGGAAAAATGTCCAATTGCTCATCAGGGCTATCCTTTCTTTAATGTTTCAGTGAAGGACATCCATGTTAGGCGTCCTTGCACGTCCCGATGCCAGCGGTGGTAATTTGGTGCAACTCTCACCCCCCAGAGCCGTGCATTCCCGGGGAGGAGGGTCTGCATGGTCAGCTGCAATCCACCCCCTTCTTCCGAGAGTGGGGTAGCAGGGATCACCGGCTGTACCGGAGGCTGCAGCTTGCGCTCCGGCCCACGGCACGTCAGGGCCATCCTTTTTTTTAAAAAAATGTTTCAGTGAAGGACGTCCATGTTAGGCGCTTTAGAAGGATGGCCCTGACGAGCACTTGGACGTTTTTTTCCCTTTTTTTTTTTTGTTACATTTATAGAAGTTTTTAGAGGCTACACAGCCCCAATGTGAGGTACAGACCTTCCGTTAGATTTTCCATGGTTAGGCAATCAGAAAATGGTAGTGCATCTCATTACAATACGATTTATACATATTGGGGTACTAATTTGCTCATCTGCATTCCGTTTTCGTTAGCTGCTACTGTGATCGGAAAATGGCTCGGAGAAGCATTTAGTGCATGCCACGGTTTACTACTTGGGCCCAGATGCACAAAACCTAACGAGCCCACAACTTGCATTTTAAACTGGTTCCAGCCAGTTTAAAACGCAAGTAGTTCACCCCGGGCATGCACTAAGGGCATTTTCCCTGCCACGGTAGCAGGCAACGAAAACGGAATGCAAATGATTGAAAAGCTATTATAATGAGCTGCACTACCGTTGCAGCCCATTATAATGAGATGCACTACCGTTTTTCCGATTCCCTTACCGTAGGAACCCTAACGAGATGTCTGACCTCTTGTTAGGGCTCCTGTGAGGGAATCGGAAAGGAAAAGGGCCCCCAAAAAAGGTAAAAAAGAAAAAAAAAAGCAGGGAGCGCATGTGAGGGGCGTCCTTTAAGGACGTACTCTCCCTGCGCTTGTGAGAGACGTCTTTTTTTCGCAGTTTTTTGCTCTGCCGGCGCTCGTGTTTTTTTTCCCCCTTCTATTTAGTCTTCGCCGCGCCACTTACCCCTCCACAGCGAAATTTTTCTATTTTCCTGGTTGCCGGAGAATCGGGACGTCCCTTTAGATTAGGATCCTTTTCCTGGTCTCTTCAGCCAATCCGAGCGCGTTTCGCTGACAACAGCCAGCTAAGCCTGCTTTGATTGGCTGAAGAGACCAGGAAGAGGAGCCTAATCTAAAGGGATGTCCCGATTCTCCGACTCAGGTACCGAAGGACTAGAGAATGCAAGTGAGCTACAATGAGTAGCTCATTTGCATTCCCTATCGTTGATGCATTCCCGTTCCCTACCGATTCGCTATGGAATCGGTAGGGAACGGGAATTACCAATGTCTTTAATGCATCTGGGCCTTGCTCATTAATTGCTGGTTTAGTGCATCTGGCCCAAAGTGTACATACTTTACAGCAGAGGTATACCAACATATTGATTTGCAAACAAAGAGGACAGAAATCACCAGATTAGGGCTTTGTAAGAGGTGTGATTGTAATCAGCTGTGAGTGACAGTAAACTGCAGGAACTAGAGATTTTAACAGCAATTAGATTAACTGCCCTCCATCACCCCAGGCTGTAGCTTGTGACTGTTTCCAGAGACCAGCCAGGGCTGGAACTGAGCCTGCAGCAACACTAGGATTGTTAAGGCAGCATAACTTTCACATTTATATGATAGTAAGTCACTGTGGAGAACACCCTGACCCAAGCATTTTAGGCAAAAGAAAAGCAAATGAAATATAAACCTAAGGTTCAGTTTTCTACTGGGGAAGGAGGAATGGAAATAAAGAAGTGGTGAATACTGTACGTTTGTATTATTAGAAGAACAGAATGCTTTTGAATTCCCAAGCAATATCCACCTGAGAGATTTATTTATTTATTTATTTATTTATTTATTTATTTATTTATTACATTTGTATCCCACATTTTCCCACCTATTTGTAGGCTCAATGTGGCTTATATAGTACTGGAGAGGCGTATGCAAACTCCGGTGAGAACAAATACAAGGTGATATATTGGTAAAATAAAGTTCATGTGGCATAGCCACATTAGGGAAACGTACAACGGAAGAGTTGAGTTGTGTCCATTACGTACTTTAAGTTTGTTGTGTTGCAGGGATCAGGCATTTAAGTTGGATCGGTGGGGTATGCCTTTTTGAAAAGATTAGTTTTTAGTGATTTCCGGAAATTTAGGTGGTCGTGCGTCGTTTTCAAGGCTTTTGGTAATGTGTTCCACAATTGTGTGCTTATGTAGGAAAAGCTGGATGTGTAAGTCGATTTGTATTTAAGACCTTTACAGCTTGGGTAGTGCAGATTTAGATGTGATCGTGTTGATTCTGATGTGTTTCTAGTTGGTAGGTTGATCATGTCTGTCATGTATCCCGGGGCTTCACCGTAGATACTTTTGTGGACCAGGGTGCAGATTTTGAAGGCAATGCGTTCTTTGATCGGGAGCCAGTGCAGTTTTTCACGGAGGGGTTTTGCACTTTCATATCGTGTTTTTCCAAATATAAGCCTAGCTGCCGTGTTTTGAATGGTCTGGAGTTTCTTTAAGGTTTGTTCTTTGCATCCTGCATAAATTCCATTGCAGTAGTCTACGTGGCTTAGCACCATTGATTGTATCAAGTTGCGAAATGTTTCCCTGGGGAAGAATTGTTTCAAGCGTTTGAGTTTCCACATTGAGTGGAACATTTTCTTTGTTATGGATGCCACTTGGCTCTCTAGTGTTAGGTTGTGGTCTATTGTAACGCCGAGGATTTTCAGGCTGTCTGATATAGGAAGGGTGTAATCTGGGGTGTTGATACTTGTGGGGTTGTTGGCGCTGTGTTGGAGGATGAGGCAATGAGTTTTTTCTTTGTTAAGTTTTAGTTGAAATGCATTTGCCCATGAGTCCATGATGTTCAGGCTGAGCTTGATTTCGTTGCTGCTTTCTGTCAGTTTGGTATTGTACAGAATGTATATTATGATGTCGTCTGCATATATGGAAGGGTTAAGGCCTTGGTTGGATAAGGTCTTGGCTAGTGGGGTCATCATTAGGTTGAAGAATATCGGTGATAGTGGTGATCCTTGCGGTACTCCACAGTCTGCTTTCCACGGTGGTGATATGTATCAGTTTGATTTTACTTGGTATGTTCTTGTGGTTAGGAAGCCCTTGATCCAGCTAAGTATATTTCCACCAATCCCGAATTTATCTAGTAATCTCTTAATATATTATGGTTGACCATGTCGAATGCACTGGACATATCAAACTGGAGGAGAAGGATGTTTTTGCCTGTTGCTATTTCCTGTTTGAATTTGGCTAGGAGAGTGATTAGTACTGTTTCGGTGCTGTGGAGGGAGTGGAAACCTGACTGTGATTCATGCAATATTGAGTATTTGTTTATGTAATCTGTAAGTTGTTTGGTTACCATGCTTTCCATGAGTTTGACTGCCAGCGGGATCGATGCTATTGGGCGGTAGTTAGTGATTTCATTAATTTTTTTCTTGGTATCTTTTGGTATCAGGGTGAGTAGGATTCCTTGGGGAAGTGACCTTGCTGAAGCATGTAATTTAGGTGGGATGTGAGGTCTCCTATGAAGTGGTCAGGGGCAATAGTAGCAACATTCCATGTAGAATCTCAAATAGGGAAAGGGAAATGGGACTTGATATACCACCTTTCTGAGGTTTTTGCAACTACATTCAAAGCAGTTTACACATATTCAGGTACTTATTTTGTACCAGGGGCAATGGAGGGTTAAGTGACTTGCCCAGAGTCACAAGGAGCTGCAGTGGGAATTGAACTCAGTTCTCCAGGATCAAAGTCCACTGCACTAACCACTAGGCTACTCCTCCTCATCTACATTCAGATACAGTTTATAGCATAGCACTTAGGCGAGGTGGATGCACCTAGATTTAAGTGCAGTCATTTACTCCAATGAAAAGCTGGTGTAAATGCTTGCACCTAAATCTAGGCACGCTCCCTGAATTCTATAACCACTCGTGTAAATGTGATTAATGGTCTTGTGTGTCTGTTTTAGGTCTATCCTATTCAGGGCTTTTTATGAGGGGGTACTTGGGGGTACTGAGTACCGGCACCTTTTCCATTGTCTGCTAAAACTGACCCATGGTCCCCACGTTTTAATGAAAGATCTCAGGCTCTACACACACATTCTGCCTTGTCATAGATTCTGTGACTGGTTGCAGGGTGCCCGGCTATTGTAGGGTGGGTCCACTCTAGTCGGTAAGGTGCAGGATATATCAAGTTTTAAATAAATATTATAATTTTGGAAGGAAATAGAGGAAATCTCTGTATATTGGGAGCTAGCATTTCACCTCATATATGGAGTATTGTGTTCAGTTTTGGAGGCCTTATCTCACTAAGGATGTAAGAAGACTTGAAATGGTTTAGAGAAAAGCATCGGAAATGGTAGGGGGTTTACGTAGCAAGACGTATGTGGAGAGACTCATTGACCTAAATATGTATACCCTGGAGGAAAGGAGAAACAGGGGTGATATGATACAGACATTCAAATATTTGAAAGGTATTAATCCGCAATCAAACCTTTTCCAGAGATGGGAAGGTGGTAGAATCAGAGAGCATGAATTGAAGTTGAAAGGGGGCTGACTCAGGAATAATGTCAGGAAGTATTTTTTCACTGAGAGGGTGGTAGATATCTGGAATGCCCTCCTGTGGGAGGTGGTAGAGATGAAAATGGTAATGGAATTCAAAAATACATGTGACAAACACAAAGGAATCCAGGACTGGATCCAAAGAAGCTTAGTGGAGATTAGGTAGGAAAGCCAGTGCTAGGCAGACTTCTACTGTTTGTGCCCTGATCGAGGCTGAATAGATTTGGATGGGCTGTAGTGGAGCTACTTAGGGGCTTTGACAACAATTTCAGAAATTTTAGAACAAGGCCACTACCGGTCAGAATTCTACAGTCTATACCCTAAAAATGTCAAAGATAAATCAACATCAGGTATACATATGATGTATCACTTCATTCCATATGTAATGAGTTTATCTTATTGGGCAGACTGGATGGACCATACAGGTCTTTATTTGCCGTAATCTACTATGTTACTATGATTATCCCAGAACTTGAAAGATACTTCTTTCCATTGATTAAAAAGCTCTTAAAATGATATGGAAATATCTGTGATATTTATTGGAAGTGCTTTTTGAAGAATATTGTTTATACTGTTGCTTCCTTTTGATGTTTGATGTGTATTTCATAAAGACAACATGTACATGGAGTGTCTTTATACAATAGGATGCTAGAGTAACCCCTGTAATGCACTAATAGTTCATGAGGGTTGAATGAAAAGTAATGCCTCCACCTCTATGCCTTTTGTTTAAATGAAAATATTGTAATAAATTTAAAAAAACAAACATAATGCTTGAAAGTTGCTCTTTTATCACATGTATTTACTTTTCTCCATAGTCATCACCATTTGACACACATTTATGCCAACAATGGAGACTTTTTTTTTTAAGACATTGCAAAAGAACTGCACATCTTGTCTCTTCAACCAGTTGCTCACAGTCCTTTTCATCTCTTAACTTGAGTTGAACAGATGCCCCCAAAGATATTCCATCAATTTTGGAAAAAGATGGAATTTGCATGGTGCTAAGTCTGGGCTGTATGGCAGATGGGGTAAGACTGTGAGACCCATCTTTACAATTGCCTCAGTGGTGTTTCATGCTGTGTGAGGCCTAGCATTATCACGTTGCAACAAAACTTACTTCTTGTGCTTCCGAACTCTTTTCAATCCCTTTGAGTGATCATCTGATTGTCCTTTATGAGTTCATCGACTTTTCTCATGTGAGACTTGCCTTGTTGCTGTCATGAGTCATCCATTTAGTTTTTCATCACACAAATCAGTCCTTCCTAGTCCACAGTCATTCCATTTTTTTGGCCCAGTGACACACAATACTCACATCAAAATGGTCATCATTATAAACAACCCGCATGCGGCAGTGAATTTCAATTGAAAGGACTCCTTCAACAGTCAGAAATTCTATCACAGTCACAGCACATTGGCGAGTGCTCACTGCATGCTTCAATTTCACAAGGAATAGCAAAGCAGCCTCTTCACATGGACACTTCTTGCCAACTGAGGTGAAGGAAGAGATTTCATATACCTACACGATTTTGTAAGAGCCACTGGTTTCCCTCATTTAGACCAGATAAAAGTAACTATTTGTATGGACTGCCGACCAGGAGCAAACTAGCTCATATATATTTGGAAATCCAGCTGTGCACCCACTGATTACTCCCACGAATGAAACAGAATCCTGGGAATGCCCATACATGCTTTAATTCAATCTGGTGCAGTGGCGTTCCTAGCCTGGATGACACCCGGGGCGGATCGTCGATGCGCCCCCCCCTCCCCCCCCCCGCGAAATGACACCTCTACCCCCCCCCGGCGAAATGACACCGCCCAGGTGCACGCCGCTGGGGGGGGGGGTGCCGCAGCGCGCGCCTGTCGGCTCTGAGTTCGCTAACTTCGCTCGTTCGCTGCAGGTCCCTCTGCCCCGGAACAGGAAGTAACCTGTTCCGGGGCAGAGGGAGCTGCAGCGAACAAGCAAAGTTAGCGAACTCGGAGCTGACAGGCGCGCGCTGCGGCACCCCCCAGCGGCGTGCACCCGGGGCGGACCGCCCCCACCGCCCCCCCTTGGTACGCCACTGATCTGGTGGTCCAATTTTCAGCCAGGTGCAAGTGATTCAACCAGGCAAATTACTGTTTACCCTGATAAATCCCTTTGGGCTTCTTTTATAAAGCTGTGCTAGCGATTCCCGTGCTGCAAATGAGAGGAAGCCCATAGGAATTGAATTACTAGTGCGGCTTTGTAAAAGAGGCCCTTAGAAAACTATCCTCTTTATTATTTAAGCTTCCTCAGCCTCCAGACCCTCTCTCAAACCCACTTCCTTGTACTCCCAGGCTAATTTTAAGCTCATAATTAATGGAGTAGTTGGGAGTGCTCTGAAACAGGGCTCTTCATATTCCCCTGGGCTCATGCCGCAGGAGGACACTTACCATAGAAGGGTAAAGTATTCACATTGCTCTACCTGTGACATCTCCTCTCTTTATACAGCTTGCCTCCCTTCACCCAAAAGGCAACAGAAATCTTGAGAATGTAAACACAGATGGTCTTACAAATTGAAACCAAGGAATGTAAGCTGCAGTGTTTCAAGTGGGAAGCCATTAGAAACAGAAGCAGGTGTTCTTTGGAAAAATTATAGGCAATCCTACCACAAAATAGATTCAGACTCGAGGTCTCTTTTGTCCAAGATCAGGATTCCGCTATAAGTGATACCGATATGTTTCTGCTTTCCATTCCAGTGACTTGTGCTTTTTTGTCCTGTCTTGTTCTTTCCTAATTTTGCTTTTTTTCCCAGAAGTTAATGTACAGTAGTGTTCATATATGCAAATATTAATAGCACTTAGACTTAGTTAACCCTTATAGGTTTGACAGCTGAGTGGACAATATTCAAAAGGAATTACCAGATAAATCCTGCTTGTTTGTGCCGCTGAAAATCCAGGCAGACTGCCACAGCACTATCTGGTTAATGCCACGGTGGGTCGGGGCAGGAGCCAGGAATTATCCAGGCACTGCCAATATTCAGGAGCTATACCCAAATAGCTACCTAATTAACTTAGGATAGAAAAAAGGCTGTCTTAAATTAACCAGGAAACTCCCGAGTGCTACCCAAAACTTGGATATTCATTGCTGGTACCCGGATAGGAACTGGCCCTGAGTATCTGACTCTAATTCAGCGGCCAGTGGCTAGCAGTCCCAGGTATTAGTGCCCCTCAAAGAATGTGGGGGATAGCTACCGGCAATACGTTTTCCAGTAAAAGAGATGCTGGTACTTACATCAAGGGTGTTCTGCTGTCATTTGGAAGACAGAGGGTAGAGGCAATCAACCAGGACCCAACTCCCAATGTTAGTTCCACCCTTTTTAATCAACAGCAAAATCTATAAAAAGACAACATTGCAACTATTATGCTGGTTTCTAGAACAACAATGCAGCAATTATTGGGAAAATAGAATAAGCTGAGCCCCTATAAATCCCTACACTAACCAAAGGTTAGTAGAGTACCTTACCTCAGTAACAGACAGATTCTCACCAAATACAGAATGAAGGATCAAAAGGTGGAAATATTGATATGCAGACAAAAACTGAACTGGAATATTCAAGAAGCCAAACTCGGCATTCTGCGCAGCATTGACCATTTTGTTTGAATATTGACCCAATAGATTTCTAAAATCTATGAACCAGGGGTGTATCTTGTTGGGCAGACTGGATGGACTGTTCAAGTCTTTATCTGTTGTCATTTACTATGTTACTATGTTAGCCAGACCTTGTGGTGGGAGGGGGCTAGAGCCCGAGGTGAGGGGGGCTACATTTTGGTCTGCCACCCCACCACCCTCCACTGCCTCGCCGCCCTGCCACTCCCCTCCCACCGCTGCTGCAAATACCTTGGCTGGTGGGGGTCCACAGCCCCCACCAGCTGAAGCCTTCGTCCAGCACTGGTCTCCGGCACCGTCGCGTTGCCTGCCCTGCTCTCTCTTCCCCTCATGTCCTGCATGCTTCTTTTAGTGAAATTGAGCATGCTCAGTTTCACTAAAAGGAGCATGCCAGATATGAGGGAAAAGAGAACAGGGCAGGCAACATGGCGGCGCCGGAGACTGGCGCTGGACAAAAGCTTCAGCTGGCAGGGGTTAGGGACCCCGCCATCAAAACCAGGGGCCCAGAGGAAATTTAGGGGAGGGGCCCAGGCCCCCATGGCCCCATGTAGCTACGCCATTGCTATGAACAGGCAAATTATATGTTTGTCATTTGCACATGTAAATAGTGGTATTTATATGTGTAGATTGTATGCATGTGTGTGCCGATCACAGGCTGCCACTATTCACATATGTAGATGGCATGGGATGCCCACATTCACAAGGGTATGGTTTGGACATGGTTTTGGGGGGGGGGGGGGGGGGGGTGACGACAAAAAAATACAGCCTTCATTTTACAAGTCCTATTCACATTTGATACTTACATAAGCTGGCACTTCAATGTTTATCTTGCATAAACGTCTAAGTCCCCTTTTTATAAGCCAGGATATTCATGTATTAAATCTTAATGCTTGTAACTGGCAATGGGGTGTGGTCCGTGTCAGGGGCGTAGCCAGATCTCGAGGTGGGGGGGCATTGTTTAGCTGCCCCCCCGAGCCGCCGCCGCCACATTGGACCCCTCTGCCTGCCTGCCGACGACCCCCTTGAACCCCTCTCCCGCCACCAACCCGCCGCTGCATCAGATACCTTCTTTGCTGGCTGGGGTCCCTGAACCCCGCCAGCCGAAGAGAGTCTTCTTCAGCGCCGGAGTAGCGCCTTCGTTCAACGAAGTTCCTGGTGCGATCAGCTGTTTCTACGCCTTACATCCTGCACGGGGCTACATGCATGGTGCAGGACGTAAGGCAGCGGTGACGGGTGGCGACGGGCGGCGACGGCAGGGGAGAGTTGGTGGCGGGAGGGGTGTTCAAGGGGATCGTCGGCAGGGGGGCCAGGGCCAAATCTACAGGGGCCTAAGCCCCCTCAGGCCCCACATAGCTATGCTACTGATCTGTGTGTGTTTTGGTTGGGGCAAGGATATGGCAAGTTCATAGACCTTTATTCCCCATTTCAAAAGTGATTTAAACATCTATATCCTTACATATTAATGATGGGAGTTACACCTGCAGCCAAACATATTTAAGATTTGGTAAACAGCTATTATTGAACAGTACTTTACTGGAGGGATTAGGGAAGGTTGCCCCCTTAATTCCCCAGTGGATTTTGCCCCCCCTCCAGATGCCACACTGGCAAGCAAACTGGTCACCGTGACATAATCAGGATAATAACCAGTTATGTTTGTAAGATTGCAAAAATAACCGGTTGTGTGCTGGGTTAGAACACATCAGTATTCAATAGGTTTATATTTCTAAAATGGATGCTTATGTGACTCACACTCAGCTCATAAGTGTCAATTTCTTTGTTATTGTAGAACAGACTCTACGTCAGCAGTTTCTGTTCTAAAATATTAGTGAAACTGGAGACATCTTAACCTGGATGTCTCAATTCTGACTTCTATGCTGTTTCTAAAATGGACTACACAGGCATGGATCAAGGGGCAATTGTTCATGCTCCCCCCACCCCCAGTAGCTTTTATAAACTTTATAATGTGAAAACTTTATTTCTCAGGGTTTTGCTCCTTAATTGGCTGCCCTTATACATATAATTATCTGGAAAATGGCTCTCAGATATATATTTGATGGCACTTACATAAAGAAGTATTGAAAAATTGCACTTCCTCCAACTATAATTGCTGGCGTTGACGGAGTAATTCCATAAAATAGGAGCTAGCATTCATGCATCTATTATGGGCATAAATGATTAGAATAATGGTATAATGTATGTGTGCATATATACTCACAAATGCCAAATATACACTTAAAGGGGTACATTACCAGTGTGGCTATCTTTAAAATGGGTTATTTTACTGTTAACCCCAGTAGTTAGTGTAAAATGGGACCTGTGCTAAAATAGCGCAAGTTAGTAGAAAAATAACACATCTTAACAGTAGCCCACATTGATTATCCCCCCCCCCCCCCCCCCCCAATGCCCTTAGAGTGAAGAGTTTCAGTCTTTGGTAACCAGAGCTGATATTGTGATGTCATAATGCCTTATTCCACCAGTGCCTAAGAGCCAACCTCATCAGTGATGTCACAATGGCTTGATTGTCCTACACTTGGCTCTCTTATCACACATAGCAGTGATTTCAATTTCTAGAGACGTTTCTTTTTTTTTTCTTTAATGAAGAAGGGAAGTTATCAATATGGACTACTATTAAGATGCACTAATTTACTGTTAACTCTGGTTATTAGTAACTAGGACTGATTGCATAGGACCTGTGCTAAAATAGCACAGCTTAGTTGAAAACTACACCTCTTAGTGTTATTCTGTAAATATGTGCATATCTTACATAGCATGTATTTTACAGGTAGGCATACACCTAGATAGTCTGGGCAGAGCATGGGAGGGACTCAGACTTACATGTGTAATGTGAATACTATAATTTGCATGCATATCTCTGCCATTTAGACAAAATTATAGGTGGAAGAAGTGCCATTTTTCAATACTTCTTTAAGTAAGTGCCATCAAGTATATATCTGAGAGTCATTGTCCAGATAATTATATGTATAAGGGCAGCTGATTAAGAAGCAAAACCCTGAGAGGCAAATATTTTCACATTTTAAAGTTTATACAAGCTACTGGGGGTGGGGGGCATGAACAATTGCCCCCTCAATCCATGCCAATGAGTAGGTGCACAAGATAATAGGGACATTTTTTAAAAATATGTGTGTATGCATGTGTAGTCCATTTTAGAAACAGTGTAGAAGTCAGAATTGAGACATCCAGATAAGGATGTCTCCAGTTTCACTAGTATTTTAGAACAGAAACTGCTGACCTAGAGCCTGTTCTACAATAACAAAGAAACTGAAATTTATGGGCAAAACATTAGCTGTCTGCACACCTACCTGATGAAAAACATCAGCTCTAGTGTATGGCTGGTGTCAGTGCTTGCACCTAAACTCTTTTTGCACATATATGTACACATATGCTTCCGTTTTTCATCAGGTAGATGTGCAGACAGCTAATGTTTTGCTTGTTGAGCAGAGTTGTAACCTTTAGTTGCTTTAGCAGAGTAAAGGAGTTCTGATCTATTTCTAAACCGCTCAATGCTGGAGTTGCCAAATCTTCTTTCTGTCTTTTGCCATTTGCGGGACACAGACTATAGCAGTTGGTCTGGCATCAGCCTCAGTTCCCACTACTCTTGTCCAAGATAACACCCCAATAGCCATGTTGGTTTTTTATACTCTTTCTTTTTAGGCATTCCCTGTGTCTATCCCACACATTTTTGAATTTGTTCACCAATTTTGACTCAACCATCTCTCCTGGAAGGGTGTTCTAGGTGTCCCCCTTTCTGTGGAAAAGTATTTCCTGATGTTACTCCTAAGTCTAGTTCCCTACAACCTCCATTTATGTCCTCTAGTTCTACTGCCCCTACATCTCTGGAAGAGGTTTGTTTGAATATTAATACCTACTAGTTGTCACCGCGTCTTCTTCCTGTCTTTTGTTTTTTTTATTTGTACCCCTGCTTTCCCACTCATGGCAGGCTCAATGCAGCTTAGGTACTTATTTGTACCTGGGGCAATGGAGGGTTAAGTGACTTGCCCAGAGTCACAAGGAGCTGCCTGTACCTGCAGTGGGAATCGAACCCAGTTCCCAGGACCAAAGTCCACCACTCTAACCACTAGGCCACTCCTCCACTCTTGATTTCTGTGGAGACTTTTCCTCTTTTTTTCCTCGCAGCCCTAAGTGTAAGACTATTGTTTATATTGTGAAGAGCCCGGCAGAACTGGAAGGAAAGTCTTTAAGGAACGGCTCTGGAAGGGCAAACAATATCCAGGAAACTTAGGGGACTACAAATCCCAGCTTCCCCGGGATAGATCATATGACTAGGGTTACCATATTTGGTCCCCCCCCAAAAGAGGACGTATGGCCCGCCCCACCATACCCCAGCCCCGCCCCACCCCTTTCACCACCGCCACCCCGTCGCACCCTCCTAAGGCTGTCCTCCCCTCCCCTTACCTTACTGTCCTGGTGGTCTAGTGACCTCTTCGGGGCAGGAAAGAGCCCCCTCTTTCCTGCCTGCAGCGCTGCCCTGCATCCTGTTCCCCTTGCAATGCTGAATGCTGACGGTCCTGATGTCGACTCAAAATGGCCGCTGAGAGTTGAAGTCTCGCGAGGCCGCTTCAACTCTTGGCGGCCATTTTGAATCATCGCTGGGACCGTCAGCACTTAGCATTGCAAGGGGAACAGGATGCAGGACAGTGCTCCAGGCAGGAAACAGGGGGCTCTTGCCTGCCCCAAAGAGGTCACTAGACCACCAGGGCAGTAGAATAAGTAAGGGGAGGGGAGGCTAGGATAGGACACCATTAGGCCCACCCGCCAGCCTGCCCATTTGTCTGGAAATCTGGACAAACGGGCAGGCTGGCAAAACCTGCCCGATTGCCTGGCCATGTTCTCAAAAAGAGGACACGTCCAGGTAAAACCGGACATATGGTAACCCTACACATGACTCTTTCCGAGAGGTTAGAACTCCCCATCCCACCGAGGACATGGAGGACTACAACTCCCAGCTGCCCCAGAGTAGAACACCTGATCCCTCTAAGTAGGCTAGCACCCACTACAATTCCCAAACTCCCTGGTGTGAGGGTTATGACCTTTTCAGGAAAGCTATGGGGATTTAGACCGGCTGGAGTAGAGACAGGAGGAGGAACTGATGGTGTCGCAGCTTTTAGAGGGAGTTTCTGAGGTTTCCCGAGAGAGATATCTGATATCTTCTTTTGTTCAACTTAAATGTAACATCCATGATGTGACTCTCTAACTCCGATATCTTCTGTTCGTCTAAAATGTAACGATGACCATTGTACATCCACAATGTAACTCTCTACCTCTATATCTTCTTTTGTAAGCCACATTGAACCAAACATGTTTGGAAAATGTGGGATATAAATGCTGCTATAATAATTGTAGCTGCTCAACCAGAGCCTATGGACATTTCTACCCAGGCCAAGGTAAAGGGGAGAAGCTTAAAGGATTTATAGCATCTGTTGTCAGTAGGTCTCCCTTTCACTCCTTGGCCAGGGTCGACCCTCTTTAACCAGAACACTCCAACACCGGCTCCTTCTCCCTCTGGCACCAGTTGTTTCTCAGTTCTGACTCCCACCTTCTTGTCCCACTTTAGTTGAGAGGCTCCCCACGGTTCATATGAATAATATTTCCCAAAAATGACCAACAACTCCAGTCATATCATAAAAGGGTTTCTTCTTTTATTTTTCACAGTCCAGAGCCATCATTCTTACAGTACTTAATGCCATTCCACCCTCAGTCATTGACATTTGTTTATATTCACAGTGTTCAATGAGGGCCCCTCCTCCACCCTGCTGGATATAGTTTATTGCAATTCAATGCCACCTTCTATCCTCTCAGGTAGCTACATATGTCAAACTGATTCCAAAAGCTCATTCAACATGCAGTTTCACTCTCCTCTTCTCTTAATGCTCTGGGTTACTTTCTGCCACAGCTTCTTCCCCAGCTGCCTCAATTCTCCCCTTCCAATTCCAACCAGTTGAGGAAATACAGCAGCCAGTAAACCCCTCACCTTAGCTCCAGCAGCCTGAGCCAATGCAGACACCTCCATTCTCACCTGACTCTCACTTGCCTCCTCCAATTTATCCTATTCCATCACTTCCTTCTCCACCCAGGACTCTCTCAGCTGCTCCTCATCTCCCTGATTAGAGACCATCTCCCAATCCTGTCCCTCCTCCTCCACTTCTTGCGAGTGCTATACTGGGTCAGGTGCATTCTGGGGATGGTAGTTCCTAGCCTTATTCCTCACTCTCATCAATCTTTTATCCACCAGGGGGCGAGCTTCCCGCCCATCTGTGATGGGTGCTCGTCTCTCTCGCTCTTTCATGGGCCGCTCTCGCTTTCTCTGCGGCCGTCCTCTCAGCAACCCCTTACACTGTGCACACTAACTTAATACAAATGTGGAAAAAGATTCCTAGAAAAGAACCCTGGAAGTTTGAGGTGTTTATTCCAGTATGTAAGTGAACTTTATCTCTGTACCTGAATGAACTTTGTTCAAGTCAATAGACTTTTTTTTCAAGAGACTGCATTAAACACCGGGGGGAGGGGGGGGGGGATGCAAGATACAAGGGCTCTGGTGCAGATGGCCTAAGAAGGCTTTATTGGACACCTTCTGATACAGAGGGCCCTAGGTGGAGGCCTAGGTGAACTTAAGGTTTACGTGCTCGTTGCCCTGGAAAGACTGATACTAGGAGCAGGAGTAAGAGATTTGTGTTTGTTAACGGATATAATATCGAGTTATTAAAGAAAGTCCCCACAGAAAGGATAAAGTAGAGTTGTGCCTCCGAATTATCAAGGGCTGACTAAGCCTCCACCTGCACCACAGAGGGAGGCATTGTGACAATATGTAACCCCTATAGACTGTATTAAGAAAACTTGAGAGAGATAGTCATAGAACATGATCATTAGGTTACTGTTGTTTAACAGCAGCTATGCCTAAAGACAGGAAACATGCTCAATAACCCCACAATTTCTAGAACTGGGGTGGAGTCTTCCTTTCTGACTAACAGGATGAGAGGAGGATGAGATAAGTGGCCTAGTGGTTAGCATGGATGGTGGACTTTGGTCCTGGGGAACTGGGTTCAATTCCCACTGCAGGCACGGGCAGCTCCTTGTGACTCTGGGCAAATCACTTAACCCTCCATTGCCCCAGGTACAAATAAGTACCTGTATATAATATGTAAGCCACATTGAACCTGCTATGAGTGGGAAAGTGTGGGGTACAAATGTAACAAAAAAAGAGAATGCATCTCTTGGAGGGAATATCTGGCTAGTATTCAGATTAAATGTATTATATACATAGTTACTAGCAATGCTTTTTCTGGAAATACACAGCCCAAAGGCAGGGGGGAGGGTCTTTGGTTCTAGATTCATGTCCAATGCAAGGGGACTGAAGTTTGGCTCCAAGTGCCTGGCCAACATCTCACCATGAATGCAAGGGGACAAAATCTAACATTTACCCTTCTGACTGCAGCATCTACTTTTTCTGCTAAAAGCGAAGTCTCTGGCTTGCATAATCTTTGACCTTAAAGTACCAAGAGCGGAAACCAACCTCAGAGCCAGGAAAGCTACTGGTCTGTTTCAAGGGAACATACGTATGAGGAATCTGTCTACCACCACTGCCTGCTGTGGAGCAGAAAGAGGAAAGGTAGAAGAGGTGCTACACAATCCAGCCTAAGAAGGAGAAGGCAGAAAGTCCTGAGAAGTTCAACCAGGGTAAATCCTCTAGCACCAGATATCCTTCTGGGGAGAACCAGCTTTACTATGAGAAATGTAGCGAAGCATAGAGAAGTGGAGATGAAAATCTATGAAACTGGATCTGTTACTAATTATCTTGGTTTTTACCTATCTGATCTGAAGAACTGACTCAGTTTCCTGTACTCCAAGTTACAATAAACCCTTCATGTCTTGGAATTTATAACCATGTGTGGGCTATTTTATTGTCTAATAGAGGTATGCTGAGTGAATGAGTTAAGTGCCAGCTGGCCTCCTAATTGTGCTGGTCCTGGCCCTACACACACACACACACACACTCCTTGCTTACCAGACATCCTATGGTTACATAGGTTTTTGATGCTCCTGTTATATATGTTGGCAAATCAGGGGGGTAGGCACAAGTGGACCTCTTGAAGGGCCATGGAACCTCCACTTTGGAGTTAGGCCCACTCAGTCAGTGGCAGTGGCACAGATGAAGGAGAGGAGAGCTAGAATGGTGTCAAGACCAGCACTGCCTTATGCCCAGCAATATAATCCCAGCTCCCTGCAAAAGAAAATCAGTCCTGACTATACCACTGCAGCAAATACACACATCTTGCTGGTGCCCATATGTATATTTTACAGAAAGCTCAACATTTATTTATTTATTTGTTACATTTGTATCCCACATTTTCCCACCTATTTGCAGGCTTAATATGGCTTACATAGTACCGGAGAGGCATTTGCATACTCCGGTGTAAACAAATACAAAGTGATGTTGTGGTAAGATAAAGTTCATGTGGCACAGCCACATTAGGGAATCGTTCAACAGAGCCTTTTGCATAATACTGTGGAAATTAAGAACATTCCACCCTAATGATTAGCATGCGCTAAACACTAGAGACGCCCATAGGAATATAGGGGCATCTCTAGCATTTAGTGCACGCTTATTTTAGCGTGCGCTAAAAGTGCTAGCGGGCCTCTGTAAAGGGACCCATAAGTTAGGCGTGTTACTTGGGGAGATGCGCAAAGCCTACCTGTGTTCCGCCGACTTATATGCCTCCCCTGCATTTATGTACCATAGCAATTAGATTCTACCTATACAGTAGCGCCTAGTCCACATTCGTGCATAAATACCAATTATTGGTGTCTATGATGTGCATAAGTGGTGTGTACAGCTAGATGCCAATGAATAGAATTACCTACTTAATTGTTGATCTGCTCATGTTTGCATCAGTTTTTTCATAAAAAAAAAGAGATGCAGAACATGAGATTTTGAGACTGCGTAACTCTTTTCTTTAGAACAGACTTATTTGGTCTCTTGCTAAATTATATTTTTTGTCAGACTCATAGCACCACCAGTAAAAATCCTGATTTTCTCAAAGGCTAATAACTCTGGCCTACAGTGTCCTGGATTTCTTTTTATGGTGTAAAAGGGCCTCACACAATGGCAGTGACAAGTGGTTTGTATAGCAACTTGTAGAGACACTCCATACACAAAGAGCTAGTCAGAGAAAAGGAATTGTTCATGCCATGAACTCAAATTTTCCACTGAACTCCCACTGCTGGTGAACTTGTGCAGGTTTCAAATTATCTGGAATATTCATTAAGTGGGAAAAAGTACAACTTTGCTGTGAATACAAGTACTTGTGCATTAATGCCAGAAAGTAAAAACAATTAGTCAAAGTGATGATTCTACTTATTTTAGAATGATGTATATGGAGGCGTATTTTCAAAGCACTTAGACTTACAAAGTTGGAACTCTGTAAATGAGCCCTTTAATCATGTTAAATCCAGGGTCTAACTGTCACAACTGTCAGGAATAGTGAGTCCTTGGACCAAAGCTGGAGCATTGGCAGACAAATTACCTGGGCTGGCACAGGCAGGAATCAGAACAGACTGGACTAAGATAAATTAACAGATTCAACACAGGCAGGGCCGAGGTAACTAAACACAATGGACTTACAGGCTCAAGACAGGGCAAGACAGAGGTAGGAGCTAGGCAACAAGAATAACAGAAGCAAGACCATAAACAAGACAGGAACAGGATTCAGGATTCTCAAACAGGCTTGGCTGGAACAGAATTCTGGAACAGGCTTGGCTTTGCTGGAACAGGATTCTGGAATGGGCTTTGCTGGAATAGGATTCTGGAATGGACTTGGCTCAGCTTGACTGGAACCGGATGCTGGAACGGGCTTGGCTTGATGGAACCGGATGCTGGAACGGGCTCGGCTTGACTGGAACCGGATTCAGGATTCTCAAACAGGGTTCAGCCTTCTACTATTTTCTGAAGGACTTTCTTTTAGCTCTAATAGCTTTCTTCACATCACTTTTTAATCATACCGGCTGTTGTTTGGCCTTCCTTCCTCCTTTTCTTTTTCCAATAAAGTTTTATTTTTCAAAAATTGCAACAAGGCATACAGCAGACTTATGGAATATATCTGGCCTGGGCTTTCAGGATGGTATTTTTGAACAGCATCCACACTTGATGGAAATTTTTAACCTTTACATCCGTATCCTCCATGGTCAAAAGCATATTTAACTTATTTTTCCAGTGCCAGTATTTCTCCAACCAGTGTTTTATGATAGAACATAAGAATAGCCATACTGGGTCAGACCAATGGTCCCTCTATCCTGCATCCAACAGTGGCCAATCCAAGGCACAACTACCTGGCAGAAACCCAATTAATAGCAACAGTCCATGCTACCAATCCAGGGGCAAACAATGGCTTCTCTCATGTCCATCTCAATAACAGTCTATTTATTTTTGTTACATTTGTACCCCACACGTTCCCACTCATGGCAGGCAATGGAGGGTTAAGTGACTTGCCCAGAGTCACAAGGAGCTGCCTGTGCTAGGAATTGAACTCAGTTCCTCAGGACCAAAGTCCACCACCCTAACCACTAGGCCACTCCTCCACTATGGACTTTTCCTCCAGGAACTTGTACAAACCTTTTTTTAAATCTAGATATGCTAACCACTGTTACCACATCCTCTGGCAGTGAATTCCAGAGTTTATTTTTTGAATTAAAAAATATTTCCTCCAATTTGTTTTACATCTATGAAGCAAAAAGCCATGTAGATACACGTGATGCACTTTTTTTTTCCTGGGGTGAGAGTTGCAAAAATGCTTCAACTGAGGTGGTGAAGCATAGAGGAGAGAGAGAGAGAGTTCCTATCTGCAGGTCTTCTCGTGGGCTATGTGGGCACTGCTGCTGCACAGGGTGCAAGGAAGATAGGGGTTGGCACAAAACTCACTACCCATCCATTGTCTCTTCTGCTTTGACCATGGCACAGTGGGTGGGATGGGTGCTCTAGGGGGCATGCCACATAGCGTGTGATTATGGCTTGGGATATTCCTGCCTATCTGTACAAACTTTCCCTAGTTTGTAAATTTATTAGAATTCAAAAACAAATCAAAATACTGGTAGCTTTTTATTCTCAATGTAAACCATCAATCCCCTCCAGCTTGGCCATTATGACAGATGTCCTTAGCCACAAGACACAGAATACAGCGCTCCTCAGATTTTTTTTTTTTCAACAACAGCCTGCAGATATCATTGGATAAGGAACAGTCAGGGTTCTTGCCCTCCCAGGAGCTAATAAATATTGCCTCCAATGCTTGTTTTTCTGATTTGAGGGACATGGGAGTACATTTGGTAAAGGGCAACCAAAGAGAAAGATGGGAGGGGCATAAGCAAACAAGAACGACAGAGGCTCAGTGCTACAGTATATAGTGCAATTGCTGTGTGGCAGTGCATAAGACAGTCGATAGTAAATTGAAGACATAAAATAAATAGAAGGTATCTGTAATCTGATTTTGTATAGAAAACTCTAATTAGCCGACAACAGTTTCAGCTCGGTGCCTGACCCCACCATACAGTTTGAGTCTATCACTGAAATGCTAGTGCTCCCGCTTTGGGAGCTGCTCACTAATGTAATTCAGAAGCTCATTACTATGGTAACGCACAAGCTTCACATCCCTGCAGGCCAGACTAAAAGGGTGGCCATGGAGATTAACCCAATTATGATCTGTAGACTCAGTGATATAGGAAGACCATGAAAGCTTTTGGGAATGAATCAAAGCAGGTAGCAAATTGAGATCACTTGAATCTAATTTTAAAAGGCTTCTCTGCTGTGGGCCAGACATGACCCAACACTTCCCTGGTGTTTCATGCTGCACTTTATGCTATTACTGATATTCAGCAGGTCTGTTCAGGTCAGTGTAACAAAATGGAGGAATAGCCTAATGGTTAGAGCAGTGGGTTGAGAACAAGGAGAGCCGATTTCATATCCCACTGCAGCTCTTGGTAATCTTGGCTAAGTAATCTAATCCTCCATTGCCTCAGGTACAAACCTAGGGTCCCTTTTACCAAGCTGCGGCTAAAGGGGGCCTGTGCTGGCGTTAGCGCATGCTTTTGACGCACACCGAGACCCCCTTTTAGTGCAGCTGGTAAAAGAATAGTCTTTCTTTTCTGCAGGTAAGTAAAGTACTTGCCACATGGCCATTTCGGGGGGGGGAGCACTTACCGCCACCCACTGAGGTGGTGCTAAGGGCTTCCACGCTAACCTGGCAGCGTGTGGCACTGCCCAGTTAACACCGGGTACAGCCCGGTGCTGGAAGTGACGGCATATTGAGGTGGGTAGTACTGCCGGGCTGGTGCGGTAGCCCGATGGTACTTCCTATTTACCGAACGGTAAGCCCACGTTGGGCTTACTGCCGCTTTGTAAAAAAGGCCCTTAAATTGTAAACCTTTCTAGGAATAGAAAAATGCTTGCTGGAGCCGAATATATTCCACTTTGATGGCTTGCAGGCACTATATAAGAATATAAAGGGTTGATATTCAAAACAATTTAACTGGCCAGCGAAGGCTCATGACTTTTTTAATCTGTTGTAGGGCTATCTGCTGATTTTCAGAGGCACTTAACCGGTTAGTGGCACTGAATATCAGAACTAAGGGCCCTGTTTACTAAGGTGCGTTAGTGCTTTTAGCCTGCACACTTAACTATGTAGGCGCCTATAGGGATATTGTAGGCACATACATGACTAACGCGCGTACATGATTAACACGTTAAAAACGTTAATGCGCCTATAACGCTGCTTAGTAAAGAGGGCCCCAAGTGTTAAACTGAAAACTGGCTATTTTGTGGGTGGTCCAGGGATGGACTATTTGGGCTTCACAAAACACAGTCCTATCTTCATCCAGTTTCACTTAGGTGGTTAAGTGCTGAATATTGCACTTAACTAGATAAGAGATACTGTAGCCAGCCGCTTATAACTGAATATTCAGTGCAGGTGCCCAGATACAGCCTGGGATCGAATATCCAGGCATAACACCAGCAGTGGCCAAAGAAATGCTGATCATTTTCAGCTGAATCACCGGGTAAGTCCCTGGTGGTAAAAATAGCAAATAATTTCCAGAACACCAGAAATAAGGTGTGGTGGGGTGGCACTACCGCCGCCTCCTATGGTGAGCCAGCGGTACTGCTGGATTGGTGCACAGCAAAATGGCGGCAGCTCTACCATTGCTTTGTAAAAAAGGCCCCTAAATCCATTAGCACACTTTAGTAAAATGACCCCTTTATGTAAACTTGTGATGCAGACCATTTTGAAAATATGGTCTTGTTGGGTTTTGTCTTTAGTAGTTTTTTAATCTTTTGGTTTTAATTATGTTAAGTTTCAATAAAACAGTATATTTCTAATTTATTAATAAAATATTTATAAAATTATTCATATTTCCCCTTTTTTGTACTCCTATTGTTTTTCATCTTGCACTGGTTTACCTTAATCTCAACAGAAAGGCCAGCAGCTGAATGGGCCAGCAGCTGATATAGTGAAACAGGTCCCCATCGGAAAACAAAAGATAAGTGCTTTATGCTGTAAGGCTTTGAAAACACAGTAAAAGTTTATAAAAAAAAAAACCGAATTAAAGAATTATAATGTTAATTAAAACCACGGAGGTTTTGAGCCAATGAAAAGTCCAGTCCATGTGTGCCACATGATATTTCAGACAGTGACCTGGGGCAAACAGAGGCTTTCCTCCATCATATGAACGTATGAGTTTCACGTTAGAAAGATCCACTTTATAGATATTGAACGTTGTTCTTTCGACCTGAGTGGTAAAGTCCTTTGTTGATTTGAAGTGATTATAATTTCTTTAACAGGAAAACTATGATATGAGAAACAAACTATATATACCCACAAGTACAAAAAATCAGTTTGCAAACATTAGTAGGAAATGCAATACACTTGAACATTCAGTGTTAAAAAAGGAAACCTCAAAGCTCCAGGCGACGCTCAATGTTTCAACAGCGTTATTCTACCATATGGAGACAGTACATTTTATCATGTTTCAAATAAATGCGGGGGGAAAAGGAACAACAAAAATACTCCAAAACATAGAGAAAAACAATTGTTTCAGGAAAAACACCTGTCAACTGCTATACAGTGTAATTACAAATCCCACAGTGTAAAACTATGTTCCAAAAAAGGCTTCACAAATAAGAAAAAAAGTGAAAAATATAAATTCAACTATTTATCTTCAAATTGTGACTGTCAGTTGAAGTCGGTGGTGTGCTGGAGCCGGCTTGCACCGGCTCGCAAGAGCCGGTTGTTAAATTTTTAACATCTTTCGAGCTGGTTGTTCTGCAAAGAGGTAAGCATGGCAGGAGAGCGCCACAAGCCATGCTTACCCCGTTTACCTCACCTCCCACCACTGGTTGAAGTTGCCATATTGCTTCAAGGAGCATGTTGATAATACTCTCAGAAGTACCAGTTTCCACTCTTTAAAATGACTTGTTCAAATACGTTTCACAAATGTCCAATTTTTGATCAAGTCCTGCCTCAACGTGTAATTAAACTCTGGAATTCGTTGCCAGAGAATGTGGTAAAGGCGGTTAGCTTAGTGGAGTTTTAAAAAGGTTTGGACGGCTTTCTAAAGGAAAAGTCCATACACCGTTATTAAATGGACTTGGGGAAAATCCACTATTTCTGGGATAAGCAGTATAAAATGTTTTGTACTTTTTGGGGATCTTGCCAGGTATTTGTGACCTGGATTGGCCACTGTTGGAAACAGGATGCTGGGCTTGATGGACCTTTGGTCTTTCCCAGTATGGCAATACTTATGTACTTACTAGTAAACAAAGACCCGTTTCTGAGTGCAATGAAACGGGCGCTAGCAAGGGTTTCATGGCTTCATGGCTCGTCGCGGTTTTACCTGGTTCGTGGCGTGCACCGCTGTTGTTTCCATTGTAGCTCTGTGTGGGTGGCGGTTTTCGTGCCCCGCCCTCGACGTCATCGCGTTTTGACGCGAGGGCGGAGCAGAGCTACAGTGTGGAAATCCGGAGTTTGTGGCCTGAGTAGATCGTTGGAGGTGAGAATCTGCTCCGCCCTCAACGTCATAACGTTTGATGCGAGGGCAGGGCCCAGAGACTGTGATTTTCGTGGCTTCAGAGCTTTGAACATACGAACCTTGGCTTCAGTGACGTCAGCAGTCAATAGAACGTTGAGGGTGAGTTTTATATATATAGATGTACTTTATTCTTTGAAATATGAAAGGGCAGTTCTATAACTGGGCAGTTCTAATTAAGTGCCTGGAGGGTGTGTGGTAGGAGTCTAGTCTACAATGGAATCTAGGCATTGAGGTGCCCTTTTACTAAGCTGCAGTAAAAGGGGGTCTGCACTAGCATCAGTACGTGTTTTTCACACACGCCAAGACCCCCTTTAATCAGATTGGGTAAAATGCTGGGTTTAAAAAAAAAAAGAAATGGTCGTGTGATAAGTGAACCACTTGCCATGTGGCCATTTCAGGCGGAGCGCTGCCCGATTACCACTGGGTAAGCCCTGGTGCTACAAAAATAGAAAATATTTTTGTAGCACCTGAAATAGCATGCGTTGGGGGTGGGAACTACTACTGGGCGCCTGCGGGTAGCCTAGAGGTAGTTCTGGATTGGCACGCGGCAAGCCTACTGCTGAGTGGAGGAGTGGCCTAGTGGTTAAAGCACCAGTCTTGCAATCCAGAGGTGGCCGGTTCAAATCCCACTGCTGCGCCTTGTGATCTTGGGCAAGTCACTTAACCCTCCATTGCCTCAGGTATAAACTGAGATTGTGGGCCCTCCTGGGACAGAGAAATATTCAGTGTACCTGAATGTAACTCACCTTGAGCTACTACTGAAAAAGGTGTGAGCAAAAATCTAAATAAATAATAAACCTAAAAGGGCCCATTAAGTTCCCTAATGGAATATTAGCATAACCAGCTATCAATAAGCCTAAAATGTAGTCATGTGCATTTATGACAGCCATAGAACTTCTGCAAGTGTGCACACCTAAGGGTGGCAGATATGCATGTTGGTCCCACCTATATTCCACCCATGCTATGTTCCTTGTATGCTCCCCTTGCAGATTTGTAAGTTAAGTGGGCACTTGCAGAAAGTGCTCAGATACCATACTAGCTTTTCTGTGCACGAGTGTCACATGCATGCCTAAATCCTTGGATTCTATATACAGTGCCCGCAGTTGCATGTGCACAATTGGAGTAATACATCAATTAGCACCAACAATTGGGCACTAATGATCAATTAGTGGCATTAAGGGTTAGATTCTATATATGGTGCCTGAAAATCGGTGTAGAATACATTTCTGCCTAAGCATATTCTAGAAGGGGCGCCTAGAACTACACACATCCATTTACACCAATAGAAATGTGGCGTAAATACAGACACAGATTTAGGAGCAGAAGGACATATTCTATAACAATGCACATACATTTTGGAATGTCCATGAAATGCCTATTTCCCCACCCATAACCACACCTCTTTTGGCTCTGCACATTAGAATGTAGGCGCTGTGCATTACAGAATATGCTTAGCGAGTTATGCACATACATTCTAATTATTGCCAATTAGTGCTTATAATTGCTTGTTAAGTGCTGTTGAAAATGCTGATTGGCTTGTTAAGTCAATTAAGTTACACGCATTGTTATACAATACGCTTGGATTTCAGCATGGAACGCTTGGCACGATATATAGAATCTGGCGGTAATTGGCAACAATTTGGATTTGTGCATGCATCTTGCTAAGTGCTATTCTATAAAGATGCAAGCACAAATCTTTTAGCATGTAACTGAAAAGGGAGCATGGCCATGGGAGGGGCATGGGTGGGACAGAAAAGTTCAAAAAAGATACATACAGTATTATGGAATTTGGGTGATCCTCACCTAATTTATGCATTAGGATTTACACTATCAGGGGCATTTTCAAAAGAGGACGCCCATCTTTCGACACAAATCGGGAGATGGGCTTCCTCTTAGGGTCGCCCAAATTGGCATAATCGAAAGCTGATTTTGGGTGTCCTCAACTGCTTTCCATCGTGGGAACGACCAAAGTTCCCCGGGGGCATGTTGGCAGCGTACCGAAGGCGGGACGGGGGCGTGCTTAAGAGATGGGTGTCCTCGGTCAATAATGGAAAAAAGAAGGGCGTCCCTGATGAGCATTTAGCCGACTTTACTTGGTCCATTATTTTTCATGACCAAGCCTCGAAAAGGTGCCGAACTGACCAGATGACCACCGGAGGGAATCGGGGATGACCTCCCCTTACTCTCCCAGTGGCCACCAACCCCCTCCCACCCAAAAAAAAAATTAAAAAATCATTTTTTCCAGCCTCTATGCCAGCCTCAAATGTCATACCCAGCTCCCTGACAGCAGTATGTAGGTCCCTGCAGCAGTTTTTAGCAGGTGCAGTGCACTTCAGGCAGGCGGACCCAGGCCCACTCCCCCCTACCTGTTACACTTGTGGTGGTAAATGTGAGCCCTTCAAAAGCCACCAGAAGCCCACTGTACCCATATGTAGGTGCCCCCCTTTACCTCTTAGGGCTATGGTAGTGGTGTACAGTTGTGGGTAGTGGGTTTGGGGGGCTCAGCACACAAAGTAAGGGAGTTATGCACCTGTGAGCAATTTGTGAAGTCCACTGCAGTGCCCCCTAGGGTGCCTGGTTGGTGTCCTGGCATGTCAGGGGGAACAGTGCACTACGAATGCTGGCTCCTCCCATGACCAAATGCCTTGGATTTGGTCGTTTTTGAGATGGGTGTCCTCGGTTTCCATTATCGCCAAAAACCGAGGTCGCCCATCTCTGTTGCCGATCTCAACATTTAGGTCGACCATCTTTTAGGTCGACCTAAATGTTGAGATTTGGCGTCCCCGACTGTATTATCAAAACAAAAGATGGACGCCCATCTTGTTTCGATAATACGAGATGCCCCACCCCTTCACTGCGCCGTCCTTAGAGATGGGCACCCTTCAAGATGGTCGTCCCCGTTCGATTATCCCCCTCCACATGTCAGTTAATGTAAATCCTTGCAGCCATAGTTGGGATTCCAGAGCTACATGCTATTCAGTAAATGACACCCAACTCAAAGCTCTGTTTATAGAGTTAAGCACACATTTTTTGGCACTATTTACTGAATTTAGTACAAAATACTATTAATCTACACATTTATGAGCATAGGGCTAGGATATATGGTCCCCGAAAAATCTGCAGGGAAAAAAAATATGCCTAGTTGTATTCTCTAAAGTATGCCTAAATTTTATAGAATAGGCTTGAATTTCCACATGGTATAATGAATAACGTTGAGCGTCTCTCCACATGACCAAATATGGTTGCATCCACTTAGGCCATGTTTTACTTGGCATAAATCCCGATGCCTAGGTTAGGTGCAGAGCGGGTGTATTCGATAATAATGCACATAGATTTTCAAAACACCCACAACCCATCTATTCCACGCCCATAACCATGCCCCCTTTTCAACTGTGTGACTTGGAATTTACGCACAGAATATGCTTAGCAAGTTGTCCGTGTAAATCGTGATTAATGCCAATTAGTGCTAATAATTGCTTTTTAACATCCAATTAACAGTGCTGATTAGCTAGTTAATCAATACATTTGGATTTCTGCATGGAAATTAAGGCGCGATTTATAGAAACCCAGGGATAATGTGTGTGTGAGTTGTAAGCACTTAGGTTATAGAACTGCCTTTTATTTTCCTGGCTTTGTCTTCATGTATTTTATTTCTCCCCACTGTGTGGTTTTCCACATAGCCGCTGAGAGGGGGGAGGGAAGGGGGCAAAATTCCCCAGGCTTGGGCCTCCAGGGGGGACCCGGCGTAGGGGTTTCTCTCTTTCTCTCTCCTGCTCCTGACAGGACCCGGGCGATTGCGTCCCGAGAGGATCAGGAGAAAAAAAACTCCAGCGCCGGGCTCCCTTGCATCACCTCCTAGTAGCAGAGGTGATGACAACGATTTTAGGAGGGGGGGGGGGGGGCGGTGGCAATGATTCTGCCCCGGGCCCGGCGGCGGCGGCCCTGCCCCAGCTCAGTCTCTCAGCAGCCCTGGTTTTCCTAGATTGTTCTGTAGACTTTTGACTTCCTGTTTTGTTTTTTTTATTCTCTTCATGCAATGCATCAGAATGGCAGACAACATCAACCGAAAGAAGCCCTTATGATGACTGGAGTTACAGGAACACCACTGACCTCATACACAGTACTTGTTCACCTGCTTAGATTCGTAATCCTGAAATACTGATGTAAGCAAACTTGCAATTTCCAGATGTTTGTTTTGTGCTCTTGTGGGAATAAAATGTTCCAGACTGACTTATAACAAATCACAAAGTTCAGCTCAAAGCAGTAGTGCTAGTAAGGCAGGCAGTGAAGCACTGGGAAATAACTATTTTATGGCACATTTCATGTTTTTATTGCATATATAATTTTTTTTAAAGATAAAACCCACTCTTTGACCAGTTTGGTGAATGGCTACATCATTAGGAATTCTAACAACCTGGAATTTCTAGAGCTTAGTCAAAGCAGGCCTGCTCTTTGAGGCTTATCATTTATTCATTCTGTGAATGAACCAGGGTTTCTCATTCATAAATCAGTCATATTCTCAGAATGAAAGGATGCAGAGGGGGGAGGAGCAGTAAAGCACACTGTGTTTCTTCCACTCTGCTCATTCACACACTGGACTGCTCCTGCAGAGCTGCAAGGCTATTTCAGGAACGGTAGGCACAATAATTGTTCTATGAAACCGGGACTAGGCCCTGGATTCAGACAACAACAATGAAATGGCCGTCTTACAGATATTACATCAGGCCCTAGAACACCAGTGCAACTTCAACGGGATAACAGAACAGAACAAGCATGACATCTAAGGATGCTGAAACTATATGCTAGCAGAATCCCTTGCCTCGGGCAAACTTACAGAACACCAGGGGCATGGTTACCATTTGAGAAATATGTTTGTCATTGGGACATTTTTTACACACTTATGATTTGAATATGTATGTCACCTGTATGTATGATGATTTTATATACATGTTATGCTTATTATGCATTTTTATTTTGTCAGACCCCTGAGGCAGGCGTGGTTGAGTGCCGAAACACGGCCCGTGTCGGGTCCATTTTATTAAAGACTAGTAAAAAAAAGGCCCGTTTCTGACACAAATGAAACTGGTGCTAGCAAGGTTTTCCTCGGAGTGTGTATGTTTGAGAGAGTGTGTGTGAGAGAGAGTGAATGTGCGAGTGTGTGTGTGTGTGACAGAGGGAGAGTGAGACTGGGTGCGAGTGTGTGTGTGAGAATGAGAGTGTGTGCCATGGGCCCAACTCCCTCCACACCCCCACGTCAGCACCCAAACAACTTAAGACCATCAGAGCTGTGCACTCAATCATGGTTTTCTTCAAAAGTCCTCCCAGCACAAAACCTCTTCCCACATACACCTGGCTGCACCACAACTGCAACATTCTCGTCGTACTGACCATCAGCAATCCTCCCCCTCTGCCGAAGCCCCCTCCTACATTTCCCACAGCTGAACTGCGGGCTCTGCTCACATCCCGCAACAACTGATCCTGTGAGTACTGCCGGGCTCCTCCTCTCCCCTTCTCTGTCTCATTAGTTTTCTGTTTGCTCGCTTTCCGGCCACTCTCGCCAGCTTCTTCTGCTTTTTGTTTTCCTTTTCAGCGAAGTTTAGGGGGTGAGCAGCGGCGGCAGCGACCTGGGGGTGGCGTGGTGTTGCGGCGAGGGCAGCAGGGGCGGGGCCTCGTCCTGTTGTCGTGCGGTTGGTCAGTGCTGTGGGTGACGTACCGGACCTACATGTCGTCAATTGAGAAGATGGAGTCTTACAGAGTGCACAAATGCTTCAAGGCTTGAAGGCTTCACTTTCTCGGCTTCAGAACGTTGGAGGTGCGTTTTATTATATAGGATTGTACCATTGTTCCAGTTCTGGAAGCCCTTTTGTGCTATTTTGTGCTGTTTTACTCTGTGTACGTTTGGACCCTCTCTTTGGTTGCTCTCTACCATTTGAGTGAGCCTGGCAAATAGCCAAGGATTTCTTCCCTATCCACCCATTGCTCGATTCTATCTGTCTGCTTTTGTGGGCTTTAGGCACTTTTACCTCCCTCAGTGGCATTTAACATATGACTGAGCTTTTAATTTGAATTGTATTTATATTTTATTTGCACTGTATTTGTATTTTATGTATATGTATTCTATTTATTGTGTATATGTTCAAGGCCAAAAGGCAAGATATGAAAACAAATAACTTTCACTTCATTTATATTCTTTCTAATTAAAAAAATAAATAAATAAAACTTTTCATGTGCCCTAGGCACTATGCCTATTGTGCCTAATGGATAAGTCTGCCTTGCTTCTACTCTTCAATTTTCCTCTTCCCTTCCCCAATTCACCCTTTCATTGCACCCTCCTCTGGAAGGCCGTGTTGTCATGGGGGTGGGGGAGTGAAGGGGGATGAAGGGGGAGGGAATGGCAGCTATTCTTTGGCTCCAGCAGACCTCTTTTGGGATGAAAGGAGCCAGAAATGGGAATACAATTTAATGTAATATGATGTAATACTTTAAGACATTTTGAGCTACTAGTAAAAAAGCCCGTTTCTGTGAGTGATGAAACGGGCGCTAGCAAGGTATTTGTTTTCTGCAATGATTGTGCTGAAAGTGGTGTTTTTTTATAATTGTGTTGTGTTGGTAATGAATATTTGTCATTTCTGTGTTATGTGCCATTTCATTTGCTATTGTTTGTTTTGTTGTAGTGTTGGGGAGGAGGGTGGGTGAGGGGGACTGTGGCCGTTTGATGTGGTCTTGTGTTCACTTTGGATGGGCGTTGGATTTTATCCCGTGGGTGGGGGAGTGGGGTTGTTGCGTGTGTGAGAAGAGCAGAGCCTGCACTGGTTTTTTTTTTGTTGTTGACGGCTTCGGTGGTAGGGTGCCTGGATCTTGTAGATGTAGGACAACTTTTGAACTGATGGGTTAAAGTGTGGGGGTTTGTAGGTGCAGAGACGTTTGCTGATGGGAGGCTGCAGATAATGTGCTTTCTTAACGGGGAGTCGGGAGGTAATCGGTCGGGAAGGAGGTGGAGGGCGGTGTTCCGACATCGTAGAAGAGAGGCAGGGAGGAGTTGGAGGGCGGTGTTTTGAGTTTGTGAGGTTGTATTAGAGAGGGAGTTAGGCGGTTGCATTTTGGAGAGTAGGGTGGGTGAGGGGGGCTGTGGCCGGTTGACGTGGTCTTTTGTTCTCTTTGGATGGGCGTTGGATTTTATCCCGTGGATGGGGGGAAGGGGGGTGGAGGATGTGGGTTGTTCTGGGTGTGGGGGTTAACCTGGTGTTTCCGAAAGTGCTGATGCCCTTCTTCTTTGTTCGTGTGAAGAATTTATTGCGCTGTTGGCGTTTTTTTAATACGTTGGAGGTGACGTTGACTCACGCTACTGTGCTGTGATTGGGCACGGTGACGCTTCCGGGAGTGGGAGACGTCATCATGTCAGGAGATGGATACAGGAGCACGAACGCTTCAAGACTTTTGTCCACGCAGCCAGCTTCAGAATGTTGGAGGTGCTTTTTATTATATAGGATTAGAAGAGTAGCCACATCAGAAGAAAAAGGGCCACTTAAGTGTCTCTTCACATAGAGAGCAATAGAAGGTAAGGAAAAACAAATGAATGTTGTTCAGACTGCTTATTTAGTCACCTCTTCAGTGGGAGCTCAATGTAGGGAGACTTACAAACTAAGGGGTATGTTTACTAAGGTGCATTAACAATTCTAATGCACCCTTAAATTTAAGGCGTTTTAAACGCTAACACGCCTATACATTTCTATGGGCGCGTTAGAGTTTAACACATGTAGACCATTTACGTGCGTTAAAAATGCTAGCATGCCCATAGCTGCATTACAGAATGGGTTTAGTGCATCCTTACACAGGCCTTTCCCATGCACTTAACCCCAAATTCTATATATTGCACCTTAATTTCCATGTGGAAATCGAAGCATATTCTATAACAATGCACGTAATTGGTTAACTAGCTAATCAGCACTGTTAATTGGACATTAACAAGCAAATATTTGCACTAATTGTCATTAAGATTTATGCGCAGAACTTGATAGATGTATTCTGTAGCGTGGTGCGTGTAAATTCTAAGTCGCATATTTGAAAAGGGAATGTGGCCTTGGGTGAGTGTGGGCATTTCTAAAATCTATGCACGTTATTATAGAACTAGTGGAACCATTTCCTCAACAATGACATGGGCCCTAGGAAGGCTGTCATGTAAGCTTTTTTTTTCTCTCTCTCTCCTGCCCTCCCCTCCATGTCCAGCAATTCTTCCCTCCCCTTCCCTCCATGTCCAGCTATTCTCTTCTTCCCTGCCCTCCCATCCGTGTCCCGCGATTCTTTCCTCTACTGTCCTCCCATCCCATCCATGTCCATCAATTCTCCTCTGCCCTGCCCTCCCCTCCCCTTCGCTCCTTCCCACCCCTCGATGTCCCGCGATTCTCTCCTCCCCTCGATTTGTACCTGAACGTTCTCTGACTGGCTGGCGCTGACTTCCGTTCCATTCATAACATCCCTCCTGACGTCAGCTCACCTCAAGCGTTCCCTTCCCTCTCACTGTTCCGCCCTCTGACGTCATTATGTCTTGACCCGAGGGTGGGACAGTGAGGGGGAATGGAATGCTGGAGACTGGCTGACTTCAGGAGATGTTATGAACTCAGGGAGCCAGACATGGAACGTTGGAGGTGCAAATTATTATACAGGATATAGCTATTCTCCACCAGATTCTATATAGTGCACCTAACATTCTGCGCCAAAATCCAAGTGTATTCTGTAACAATGGACATAACTTAATTTGCTTAACAAGCCAATCGGCATTGGTAACTAAAGCAATAATGAGCACTAATTGGCAATAATTAGAATTTACATGCATAACTTGCTAAGCGTATTCTGTAATGCACTGCGCCTAAATTTTAATGTGCGCAGGCAAAAATGGGTGTGGTTCTGGACGGGGAAATGGAAGTTTCATGGGCGTTCCATAATTTACATACATTGTTATAGAATATGGCCGAATGCGCCTAAATCTACACACCGGGATTTACAGCAAGGGTTTTTGGTATAAATGGAGGCATGTAGTTTTAGGCACTAGGATATCAATTAAGCATATTCTATATACCATGCCTAATTATAGACATCCCTTATAGAATATGCTTAAGTGGAAATGTTTTCCGTGTGGATTTTCTAGATGCCATATATAGAATTTTCCCCTCTGCGCCTAATTTAGGTGCTGGGATGTACACCAAGTAAAAATGGCCTAAATGGACGCTACCAAATTTGGTCTCGTGGCGCGGCGCTTGGAGTATTCAATATACTACTACTACTTATCATTTCTATATTGCTACTAGATGTACACAGCGCTGTACACTTGAACATGAAGAGACAGTCACTGCTCGACAAAGCTTACAATCTGGGATAAGCAATATAAAATGTTTTGTACATTTTTGGGATCTTGCCGGGTATTTGTGACCTGGATTGGCCACTGTTGGAAACAGGATGCTGGTCTTTCCCAGTATGGCAATATTTATGTACTTATGTAAGATTAGAAATTTGGAAAAGTATGGTATATGAATAGAAGTATTAGAAATCACTATGCTGGGGCCATAATAATAAAACCACTCTTCAGAGGACTGGCATGCTGTTCTCCTATTGTAGCATCATGTGGAAATGCCTGCATGTGGTAGGCATGGTAATAAATTGCCAGTTGCCCTGGTTGTGATGCCAGCGTTAAATTATGACGGAGTATAACCTGCACAGAGTGGCGGTTGCAGCTCTGTCCGACTTGTTGGGCAGACTGGATGGACCATGCAGGTCTTTATCAGGGCAAACAGGACGTCAGACTCACAGAAACAGAAGCCTGCGCGGCCGCATTGCTGATCTGCAAGAGCAGGCTTCTACATGGAGTGTTGCTAGTGGAGGAGTAGCCTAGTGGTTAGTGCAGTGGACTTTGATCCTGGGGAACTGAGTTCAACTCCCACTGCAGCTCCTTGTGACTCTGGGCAAGTCACTTAACCCTCCATTGCCCCTGGTACAAAATAAGTACCTGAATATATGTAAACCGCTTTGAATGTAGTTGCAAAAACCTCAGAAAGGCGGTATATCAAGTCCCATTTCCTCTTCCCTTTATAGAAGACTAGCACAAATGGCCATTAAGACATAATAAGCTGTGGAATTTTGAAAGTCTAAGTGCTTTGAAAATAAGCCCCATGATCACTTAAACCAGCCCTATAGCTCGGGTAAACACCCATGCCTACACATTGCCATGTGTAAGGGGGTTTATAGAACACTGCCCCTCACCTTTAAGAAAAGTCCCTCTCTAGCTAGCCTGGGCCATCTTAAGAGCACTGATCCTGCCCTGGGAGGAAGAGAGCCGGAAGGGGCAGAGTCAATACCTGGAAGTTTAAAAGACAAAGGAGGCCCAGGGAAGGAAGAAATTAAGCTCAAGTCCTTTGCCTTTACTGAATACATTTAGCGCCTAACTTTAGGCATTGCTTATAGAATAGTGCTCAGTGGTTTCTTTCAGTGCTATTTATAGAATTTAGCCCTAAGTGTAAAATTGGGCACACAAGTTTATAGAATTAGGAGGTCAATGTCCAAGGCTGCAGAAACTCAAATAAACCTATTAATTAATTAGCTGAGGTAAGCAAATGCTGTAGTAAATAGTACATAGTAGATGACGGCAGAAAAAGACCTGCACGGTCCATCCAGTCTGCCCAACAAGACAAACTCATGTGTGCTACTTTCTGTGTATACCCTACCTTGATTTGTACCTGTCCTCTTCAGGGCACAGACCGTATAAGTCCGCCCAGCACTATCCCCGCCTCCCAACCACCAGCCTCGCCTCGTATAAGTCTGCCCAATCTTGGCTAAGCTCCTGAGGATCCATTCCTTCTGAACAGGATTCCTTTATGTTTATCCCACACATGTTTGAATTCCGTTACCTCAGAAACTAGCACAAATGTGCTAGTTAATGACAGGTTAGTAAATAGGAGCCAAAGGTCCTTTTATTATGCTGCAGTAAAAGGGGGTCTGTGCTAGCATCAGCGCATGAGGCAGTGGGTAAAAGGCTGGCTATTTGGGGGGAAAGGAAATGGCCGTGCAGTAAGTGAACCACTTACTGCATGGCTATTTCGATGGATTGTCCTTATCACCACCCATTGAAATGGTGGTAAGGGCTCCTGCTCTGCCAGATTATCTCTGGTTACGTTCTGGCACTACAAAAATCCCCCAAATTACTGTAGCACCAGAAATGGCACACACTGGGGGTGGAAACTACTACCGGGCTCCTGCGGTATCCTGGTGGTAGTTTTGGATTGGCTCATGACAAGCTTGTGCCGCGCGCCAACCCTTTAGTCAAAGCTTGAGTGGGAATCAGTAGAGGGTGAAGTGACTTGCAGGTCCATAATGACTGTGAAGGTGAGACGTAAGATTTGGACCCTGGCTTCTCTGGTTCTCACCCACTGCTCTAATCACTAGGCTACACCTCCACTCAGTCCAGACTCATTACAGACCACTGAGCTAGACCCTTTCAACAATTCACCTTTTTTGCCTAATCATTGGTTTGAACAGCATTGCTGAAGAAAGTTAAACCAAACAATTTGACACTACAAGCTAATGGGAAATTGAGAGAAATATGTTGTTTCTGAGTCATCAGATGAACCTTGGAACACCACTCCTTACTCTTATAACACTATTCCTTAATGTAATATAAAACAATCTAATATCCTCTGAAAGCCTACCAAATCATCTTCTTCCTAAACATTACGACAGGCCATTTCTTAAACTTACGTCTGTAACTGACAAAGCTTTTGCATTGCAACACACACATTAATTGCCAACTCAAGAGACGCAGATGGACCAGACTTTGTATCCAGTTGCTGTGTTATACTCATGCCTTTTCAGTTTCAAACCAATGATTAGGCAAAAAAGGTGAATTGTTGAAAGGGTCTAGCTCAGTGGTCTGTAATGATAAAATATACTGTTTCATTTTCCAAACTAAGCACTTCACTCATAACCATTTGAGATAAGCTTAATTTTCCTTTGAAACTGAAAAGGCATGAGTATAACACAGCAACTGGATACAAAGTCTGGTCTGTCGTAATGTTTAGGAAGAAGATGATTTGGTAGGCTTTCAGAGGATATTAGATTGTTTTATATTACATTAAGGAATAGTGTTATAAGAGTAAGGAGTGGTGTTCCAAGGTTCATCTGATGACTCAGAAACAACATATTTCTCTCAATTTCCCATTAGCTTGTAGTGTCAAATTGTTTGGTTTAACTTTCTTCAGCAATGCTTATCTCAAATGGTTATGAGTGAAGTGCTTAGTTTGGAAAATGAAACAGTACATTTTATCAAATTGAGTGGAAACAAGTCCAAACCATAAATAAGAAAACACCAGTATGGCAAAATCTGCCATACTGGTGTGTTTTCTTCCTGTTTCTGGTTTGGACTTATTTCCTCTTATTTTGGTCACTACTACTACTACTATTTAGCATTTCTATAGCGCTACAAAGCATACGCTTCCTGCCTCTCGTTTTTTCTTCCTTAATTTTACCAAAATGTCCTGTTTCATTTCCTTCTGATTTGAAATGGAAATCAGCACAAAGAATGAATTTTATTTGTTTTGTGATTTGTTTGGTTAAAAATAAAAAAAAAAGCGCCCAGAGCTGAAAACCAGCAGCCACTGTTATCGAGATAAACCTCTACCTGTTAATTTTCAGCAGCGTTACATATGTGTAAGGGCAATTCTACCAACTGAAGCTAACATTTATGGACTCTTTTGGGCCCTTTTACTAAGCCATAGGTGCCTACGTGTACCCAATGTGCGCCAATTTGGAGTTACCGCCCAGCTACCATGTGACCTCATGGTAATTTAATTTTTGATGTGCATCCACTACATGCATCCGAAAAAATAATTTTTATTTTATGACGCATCAGCTACGCGCATCAATTTGACATTCTATGCACGTAGGTCTTTACCGCCCGGTTAACGCTTGAGACCTTACCGCTAAGTCAATGGCTGGTGGAAAGGTCTCAGACCCAAAATGGACGCAATCGAATTTTTATTTTGCCGCATGTCCATTTTCAGCAAAAAAATTTAAAAAGGCCTTTTTTACAGGCATGCTGAAAAATGGACCTGCGCACTTTTCCAGCTGTGCTAAATATGGCCTTAGTGCGTGGGAAAGACCCACGTAAGGGTGCACTAAGGCCACTTTTCCCCCGCATGTTAATAAAAGGAATCCCTTAATAAAATAGGGTCCCATAACCAGCCCCAATAGTATCATATCAATTAAATTTGCATCTGTTCTGATAAAGGTGTAACAATATGTGTGTACTCTACACATGTTCCCATGTATTTTATAGTCCAGAATAAAGCACAAAGGGCTCTCAAGAGTGGAACAAGTGTGCTTTATTAATGACCCAACACGGCAGTGGCGTTCCTAGGGTGGCTGACACCCGGGGCGGATCGCAGATGCGCCCCCCCCCGGGTGCAGTGCAACCCCCCCCCCCCCGGCGAAACGATGGACTCCCCCCCGGGTGCATCTTTACCTGCTGGGGGGGGGGGTGCAGCGCGTCTGTCGGCAACGCTCGTTCCCTGCTTCCTGTTCCGGGTCAGAGGGAGCAGGGAACAAGTGTTGCCGACAGATGCGCGGCACCCCCCCAGCGGCGAAACGACGGACACCTCCCCCCAGCGAAATGACCCCCCCCCCCCCCGTTCTGAGGCAGAGGGAACAGGGAACAAGCATTGCCGACAGATGCGCGGCAACCCCCCAGCGGCGTGCACCCAGGGTGGACCGCCACCACCGCCCCCCCCCCTTGGTACGCTACTGCAACACGGGCTGTGTTTCGGTTTAACTAACGCCTGCCTCAGGGGTCAATTCAAGCAACACTAGATGTGTGAGTTGTTGTTCAAAAATTGGATGTAGTCCGCTCTAGTAATTAAGTATTGTGCTTTTTTTCTAGACTGCTTGTGCTGTATACTTTGATCCTCTCCGTTGTATGTATTTTCTAAAATAATTTTACCTCTTCTCCATCCAGACTAGGCCCCTATAAACATCTATAGGCAGATTGCATAAATAGAGGCACACTCTTTTTGTGTGTCTACTTTTCACAAATATGTGCAGCTGCACAATATTATAAGAAGCATGGAAAAAAGTTTTTAAAAATATCCTGTGATGTACAAGCATTGTACTCCAATGCTCCTCAAAGTACAGCAGGGGTAATCAAAGGGGTCCATAGGCCAATTGGGTTTTCAGGATATCCCTTATAAATATTCATCAGAGAGATTTGCATATAATGGAGGTGAGAGGCATGCAGATCTCTTTCATGCATATTCATTAGGAATATCCTGAAAACCTGACTGGTCTGTTGACCCCTAGGACAGGTTCAGTAACCCTGAAGTATAGGAGTTCAGGTGATTTATAGAACATAGGAAACTAGACCATGACCTAAGAGAATACACACCACATTCATTTGTTTGTCATAACTATTTTTGGTTTGAACAGCCATAAATAAAAAAAATACATGGTACTGCCATGGGTGCCACAATGACACTTTCAGTGGTGAATTTATATGTAACAGTTTGAAGATACTTGTTTATATGGCTGACTTTGATTTTGAAACATCAAGATATGAGGTTGTTACATTGATGGTATCTTTCTTCTGAGGCAAACTTCAAGCAAGTTAAATTCTCCTGTATAGTAGTTGAATTCTCTAGATTTGAATTTACAGTTCACATTTTCAAAAGATATCAGCTTTACATGGCCTAATTTTTAAAGAAAGTGATAATTTTGGAACCACTTTATACAGGAGATCTGATCATAATGCTTAAGATTTGACACATGTCATCCTTTTATGGTAAAATGGGGGTTACAGATCAGTCAGTTTCTTTACCCAAAAGAAGATGGCCTTCTGTTGTGAATTTCAAAGGGTAAGTGAAAGAAACAGCTGGCTGAATGATTCCTATTGTGAGGATATCCATCAAAGTCAATTAGGGCTGGATATTGTGCTCTCAAGTACAGGGTTCTCATACAGTATGTATATTAGCACACACTAATATATCATCACTAGTGGCTTAGGCTATTCATTGCCACTTGCATGGGGAGGCTCTGCATGATATTTTCAAAAATCCTCCATGCAGAGCATATAAAAGAGGACAAATCATTAAAGACAAGGTGATGTATTCAGCATAGCCATTTGAATGACAGCATTAACTACCCTTAGGAAATTCAAAATGCAATAAATGTCAATATTGTGTCAAAAGGTATTAAACAGTATCATTCTACGATGGGTCAAAATTTTAAGATGATGCAATGTTCAGCAGCTAACTGCATACAGATAGGACTTGTGTTTTATGCGGTTCTATTTATTTATTTGTTGCATTTGTATCCCACATTTTCCCACCTATTTGCAGGCTCAATGTGGCTTACAATATTCTGCCCTGGTTATTGCCATAGCAGAGTAAAGATACAATTAATAATTACAGAAGAATATATGTAACAAATGAGATAAAGCATTAGTTATAACGGGATCAATAATAAAATGACAGTTAAAGTTGTAATGCACTAAAGTTCAGGTGATGGGTCATTGTGGTATGTTCTATTGAAGAGATAAGTCTTCAGTGATTTCCGAAAGTTGATTAGGTCGCTTATTATTTTCACATCAAGTAGTAATACATTCCAAAGCTGCTTCCTATGTAGGAAAAACTGGATGCATGTATTAATTTATATTTTAGTCCTTTGCAGCTAGGGAAGTGAAGATTTAGGAATGTGCGCGAAAATCTTTTAGTGTTCCTGGGTGGTAGGTCAATAAGGTCTGACATGTAGACCGGAGCATCTCCATAAATAACTTTATGAATCAAGGTGCAAACCTTGAATATCAGCATTTAACTGCTTAAAAATCGCTGGTTTTACCTTAGGCGGTCACTGAGTATATACAGCAGCACTAAATATGCCCGGTTAGATCTGGACAAGTGATTTAAGCTTGGCAAAGATTAGGTAGGAAAGCCAGTGTTAGGCAGATTTCTACGGTCTGTACCCTGATCGAGCTGAATACATTTGAATGGGCTGGAGTGGAGCTTTTCTGGGGCTTTGACAACAACTTCAGAGATTTTAGAACAAGGCCAGTGCCGGGCAGACTTCTGTGGTCTATACCCTAAAAATGGCAAGGATAAATCAAGATCCGGTATGCATATGATGTATCACATCATACCATATATAATGAGTTTTTCTTGTTGGGCAGACTGGATGGACCATACAGGACTTCATCTGCCGTCATTTACTATGTTACTATTTTACTATGTAAACGGCCAGGAACTCCTCCTGGCCATTTAAATTGCTTTGAATATCCACCCCACTATTTTTAGACTGTGTATAATGATGTAACAGTATAGATGTATTTTTACTAAAACAGAAAGGGGTGATAGCATGCACTTCATGGTGGTCCCCCAGTCATCCCAAGCATTCATCTGATCTAGGGGTATAGCCACAGGAGTGTAGCTGATGGGGATCTCCCAAGGCCTACTACCTGAGTAAATCCAGAACCCAAGGTAGTTGAGAAGTGAAAAAGAGCAGCAGTCAGAGGCATCACTTTGAACCACTGATACAGGCACTTCAAGCCTGTTCAGTTCTCACAGGAGCATTTCCTAATACTGATCTCATGAGATCTTTGGTGAATTGCTTTAAAAAGGCAGTAAATAAATAACTAAATATAGATATAGGTATATATAATACATTATTACAGATCACATGAGGTCAGCATTCGACAGTGGCGCAGGGATCAGCGACTCGAACACCGACAGCTATGCGTATTTGCTTCTCAGCTGACTTGGGCTATGGATTTGTTCAGCTGCTGGGCCTTGAGAATCCCCACATTCTTTAATATTTTTTATTTGAATGTTTGTGATAGTGGGAGGAAGAAAGAGGAAAGGGAAAGCAAGTGACAGACACTGGAAGGAGGCAGAGGAAATAAGTTGCTTGCTGCCTAGTGCCCACCCATGTTAATTATTTTCCCCCTCCCCCACAAAAAAAAATCAGTTTTGCCTACACCACTGCTCTGATCCCCATGATCCCCCCTTTATACTTATCCCGTAGCTATGGATTAAAATAAGTCAAGAGTGATTCTCAGTCACTCCTCAAATACAAAACTGCAACAATGCACGGCATCCTGTGCCATCGAACACCACACAGATTTGTGTTGTAAACATACTCCTGTGTTTTTGAAAAGGCTATCTGATTGATATTTGCTTACTGAACCTATTAAGTACCCTGTTTACTAAGGTGTGCTAGCGTTTTTAGCACACGCTAAATGCTTTAGACACCTATATATTTCTATGGGTATCTCTAGCATTAGCGTCTGCTAAAAATGCTAGTGCACCTATGACCTTGCTTAGTAAACAGGGCCCTAAGACCCCTGATGCAGGCATGTTACCAAAACATGCACCATGTCGGGTCTTTTAATAAAGCCACATTGAAAAATGTTACTACAACTTAAACTCAATTCTTGTTACAGTGTTGGGTTTCCCTGTTATATAACTACTAAGAGGTGCCAAAAATAAATTTAAAAAAACATGAGGAGACGTTAAATGTGTTGAACATTTGCCTGGACCCTTTACAGTTTATAATAAGGAATGAACATGGAATCAACTCTCTCATTGTTGAAAATCTTATTGCACATCGTTAATAAATAGAATTGCTTTAAAACATACTAAAACCAGATTAAAAAGTGTCAGATGTTGAAATGCCCTCTTATGTACAAAGTGCAGTGTTCTTTCAAAGTATTTAAGCTAACAATTGCACTACAATGTTAAGGTTAATAGCTATTTTTATCCAACAGTTTCAACTAATCTTCTCCTTTGAGATATGTAAACTAGAATTCATTTTAAACAATTCCACGAGCCAATTCAGATATGACCAGTAGCTTCAATCAGATAAGTATTTTTTTTTTTTAATTTTCTTACTTTAATCTTACTTTAATCTTTTATACTCTTTTGTTAACCCCAAATTTCCTTTAAAAAGGACTAATCTTTTGTTTTACTGTTTTGTTTTGCAGGTTTTATCACCAGATATTTCAGACCCTCTCAGGTAATTGTAAAAATCTCCTCCCCAGCACTATTCAAGTTACATCTTAGAATTCAGCCCTCCTTAGATGTGTAGGTGCAAGTGCAAAGGTAGTTGCCACTTATCTGGATCTGTCTTGAGTAGGACTTTGGCCTTGCTTGCGTGGGGGCCCATGATGTCTTCAGAGCATGCCGTTCCCAGCAGCTGGTCACCTGCCTTTACAACCTCCCTCACTCTTGTGCACCAATTGGTTCCCTAAATATAGGGTATGGGTTCATATTCTAGCTTACATTAAAATAAAATCAATGTTATTTTCCCTAAGAAATTCCTATTCTTTACTTGGTACCATAATCTAATGGAGCCAGGTTGTTTCAGCTTCTCGGCCTACACTTCCAATGCAGCCTTACCACAAACTCTCACTCCCGGTTCCAGACCAGCTGTTTCTTTACACAGTCTGTTTCAAATAGACTTTTTAGTCCATGTATTTCCAAAGTGGACCACCTATTTCATGCACTCAGAGAAACTCTTTTTTAATTCTTTGTCTGTCACTTTAGATTTCAATTCTGTTTTCCAACTTCCATTCCACAAAGGCCAAGCCTACAGACACACACAGAGTCTCTGAACATAGACTCTCCACACAGTCTTATACTGACAGGCTATTGCTAAACTTAAACCCTGCTCACCCAATTATCACAGACTTAGATAATGTTGGGATTCTTACATTTAAAACAAAACAACCACAAAGGAGGACTAACCCTCACAAAACCATGAGAAGTACAAAGAAAACATTGAGATGGATTCAAGGAGGATAACAATGACGTTTTTATTGGGGGTTGCCTTAAAATACGACCCGACACGGCTGTGTTTCGGCCCGAAGGCCTGCCTCAGGGGTCTTGATGGATATACATAAAAAAAGATATGGATATACATTGTCTGTTGACTAAAATAATACATAAAGAACTTTTTGGCAATAAGCATACAAAAACGAAACAGTACAATAATATGACTCTTAAGATTACAATCACAAAATATACTGATGCATAAAGAATATATAAATCAATAAAAATACATAAAGTTAATTCTTAAAAATTATGTGAAATTTTGAACTATAAAAGGAACATCAACTTATAATATGATCTATAAATTACATTTTTTTAAATTGAAAACATTGAATTGTTGTGGTACCTCTGTTGTTGTAACGTATTACTTAACAACAGAATCCTAAAGCAAGGACCTGGCTGTAAAATCCTTTGGTTATGAAATATGAAAAATGAATGCATACACTTATATATCATAACATATGAACTGTATTAGAATAACATTAAAATAAAATGAAATAAAAATAAAGTAAAATAAAATGAAAATAAAATAGTGATACTTAAAACTCTGTGTGTCTTTGCTGATTACCACATATATAAAGATGCAGTTTGCTAATAAAATAGCTAACACAGACCTGGGGGGGGGGGGGGGGGCAAGGGCTACAAAAATCTCAAAATTTAAATAAACAGGGCATCAAAGCTCAGGGAGCACTGGTCTTACCAAATATGTCAGTTTTCCCAAAGTAATTCTCAGATATTATCATTGGCCTCAGTAAATTATCAAACTCCAGAAAAAGGAGAGCAACCAAAATAAACTCCCAAGCAGGGAGAAAAAAGTTTCTCACCAAAAAATCAGACAAAAATAGCCCAAACTCACACAGTCTGTTTTAGTCATCAAAAAACAAAAATTTCCACATCAAATCCCCATTAGTCCACTAGATACTGCTGGTAATTCATGGATTATATCAAAATACAGTTCCACAGATACTACTACTACTATGAATAGGCATCCTATCCCCATACCGGATCATCAAAACCACTATTGTTCATTTCCAGTGCTGTGATGCATAAACATTTTCCAACTGTTCAAGACCTCGACAATGGTCACTTGTTTTGTGAACCCCCTGCTTCAGAAGGTGGAACCAAGATTCAAGAGCTTTTATTGTTGTTGTGTATGCTTTGTATGTTACGATCTTTCCTGTCTTATATGGAATTTCTTTCTGTTCCTAATTTGTTTTATGTAATAGTATTATTGTTCACTACTTGACCTTTTATTAGCAAAAGTGGTATATCAAATGCCAAATAAACATAAACATTCCGCCTATGACCCTTCCATTTCCATTTCTCTTTATTTGCATGTAAAATTACATGTAAAATTTAGGCATGAATTCCACGTCTAAATTTTATGTATATAAATGCTAACTAAATCTAATTAGTGCCAATAATTGCTGGTTACAAAAACCAATTATTGGTGCTAATTTGCTCATCATTCAATTAAATTGTGTCCAAATTTGTATGTCAATTTTTGGAGACTTGTATAGAATTAGAAGGTCAATGCAGTAGCATTTACGGCCTCTTAAATGGGAAGCAGTAAGTGCTGCCATGTTAATGTTTTTTGCCAGTCCTGAGTGCTAATAGAAAAATTAGCATGGGACTGGCAAAAAGAAAAACAAAGAAAAAGCCCTATATTTCAGTGGTGCTATTCCCATTTTATGCTACACCTTAGTAAAAAGGCTTCTAAGGGCAGTAATGTGTTTGTTGTTTGTGGCAGTCTTAATTCAAAAAGTTAGGCCAATTGTTTGTGATTGTACCTGTGGATGGGTCTTGTTGAGAACTTCATGCAAATAAATTGACCTGCCATTGAAATCTCAATACCTAGAGTGGTCTGCACTTATTGCATCTGTTCTCAGCCTGCCTAAGGGGCCCTTTTACTAAGTTGTGGTAAAAACAGTAAAAGGGAAACTGGAGCACAGCAAAAATGGCCACCACCGCTAGTACTAGGCCCGTTTCCCTTTAACTGCAGCAGGTGAAAGGAACCAAAAATGAAATGGCCGTGTTGAATGTTTGCACTTGCTGTGGGACACTTCAGGGGAAGCACTTACTGCCACCCATTGAGGTGGTGGTAAGGGTTCCCGCGTTAACCCGGTGGTAACTGGGCAGTGTGTGACTGTCTGATTACTACCGGGTAACCCCCCTGAGCAAATATTTCCGCTAGTGCCGGAAGTGGCATGCGCTGGGGGTGGAACGACTGCCGGCACCCGTGTTGAGCTGGCGGTAGTTCCGGGTTGCCATGCGGCAATCCCTTAGTAAAAGGGCCCCCAAGTGAGTAAGAAAGTGCTACCCAAACTCTATATCTAATCTGTACCATCACAGATGAGTATTCTGTCCACATAGGTGGTCCAGACATAGGAGCCAACTTTTCAAAATGATTGGGGGTGCTAAGATCGATGGAAATAACCCCTCCCTGAACACATGCAAGGAATTTTCTCAATATTGGGGGTGCTCAAACACCCACAGAACCCACAGAGCCGGCTCCTATGGGTCCAGAGGGCGGCTATGAAATTAGTAAGCAGTCTTGAATGCAAAAATTATAGGGACAGGCTTATGAACCTCAACATGTATACGCTGGAAGAAAGGAGGGAGAGAGGAGGCATGATAGAGACGTTTAAATATCTCAAGGGCATTTATGTACAGGAAGAGAGCCTTTTTCAAAGGAAGGAGAGCTCTGGAATGAGGGGGCATATGACAAAGTTAAGAGGGAATAGTCTTAGGAGTAACCTAAGGAAGTATTATTTCACAGAAAGGTGGTGGAGGTGTGGAATGGCCTCCCAGTGGAGGTGGTGGAGACGAGGACTGCTCCAGAATTTAAAAAGGCATGGGATAAGCATGTGGGATCGCTTACTAACAAGAAGAATTAGGGGTTACAGAGAATGGACAGACCGGATGGGTCATATGGCATTTATCTGCCGTCATGTTTCTATGTTTCTATTTGGGTCTGGTCATTCTTTACAGCAGACTGATTCACCTTACTGGTGCTGTAAAACATCTGCTTAATCATGATTACTAAATAGCCCTGCACCTTATGTCAGGATTAATCCCCCCTTACGCTGGGTTCCACTGAGATAGCCTGGCAGCATTTAATAATTTTTATAGCGATTCATGGGATGAAACCTCTGCTCCCTGAAGAACAGGAAATGAAAGTCTAACAAAATATAATTCAAGGATGAAATGTATTTGACACTTGCAGCAATCCCTGTTGAGAATATTTCACTTACAGTTGCTGTCAGTTTTTGAACAGAGAGAGGAATGTGGATTATCATATTTTCTTCATGCAGAAGTAATTATATAATATCTGGTTTTACTTCTGGCTCTTGTACAGAGATACGTATGGGGGCATTACTGGAAGCATATGGATCAATATTCAAAGGGACTTACTCTTTTAGCAGCTGTCACTTATCCCCTAAATTCTAAAAAATTAGGTGTCCAACTTTATGCTTACTGGGGGATTTTATATATGGCAACAAAAGCTGCACACGCAAATCAGCGTGCAGTGCTGATTTGCGTGCACAACTTAGTTAATCAACAAACATATGAATAGCCATACTGGGTCAGACCAATGGTCCATCTAGCCCAGAATCCTGTTTCCAACAGTGGCCAATCCAGGTCAAAAGCGCCCGGCAGAAACCCAAATAGTTGCAACATTCCATGCTACCAATCCCAGGGCAAGCAGTGGCTTCCCCATGACTGTCCCAATAGCAGACTATGGACTTTTCATCCAGGAAATTGTCCAAACCTTTTTTAAACCCAGATAAGCTAACCCCTGTTACTACATTCTCTGGCAAAGAGTTCCAGAGCTTAACTATTCATTGAGTGAAAAAATTGAAGATGGGCAGGGAGGGGGCTTGGCGTAAGGGCTCGGGAAGGTTGTTCCAAGCATAGGGTGAGGCGAGGCAGAATGAGCGGAGCCTGGAGTTGGCGGTGGTGGAGAAGGGTAATGAGAGGAGGGATTTGTCCTGTGAACGGAGCCCCCTCCCTGCCCATCTTCAAGTCTTTGCATAAAGCCCACCTCTTCAATGCTGCGTTCGGCACCTAACTCTTATCGTTCAGTAAATCCTGACTGCCCCAATTTGACTGCCCCTATCGGACTGACCGTTCACTTGTCTTCTAGATTGTAAGCTCTTTGAGCAGGGACTGTCCTTCTATGTTAAATTGTACAGCGCTGCGTAACCCTAGTAGCACTTTAGAAATGTTAAGTGGTAGTAGTAGTGAGAGAAAAAATATTTCCTCCTGTTTGTTTTAATAGTATTTCCATGTGACTTCACTGAGTGTCCCCTAGTCTTTGTACTTTTTGAAAGAATAGAAAATTGATTCACTTCTATTTGTTGTACACCACTCAGGATTTTGTAGACCTCAATAATATCTCCCCTCAGCTGTCTCTTTTCCAAGCTGAAGAGCCTTCTCTTTAGTCTTTCCTCTTATGAGAGGAGTTCCATCCCCTTTATCATTTTGGTGACTCTTTTTTGAGATACGGTGACCAGAACTGAATGCAATCTTGAGGCATTGGATATTGGTGAGGGAGACTAACCTGCTTATAATCGAACGAGAAAAACGCCCAAGTTCCGACCTCAATCGGGAGATGGACGTTTATCTCACAAAAATGAATAACGCGGTATAATCGAAAGCCGAACTTCGATGTTTTCAACTGCACTCCATCGCGGAAGTGTACAAAGTTCACAGGGGCGTGTCGGAGGCGTGGTGAAGGCGGGACTGGGGCATGGTTATCACCCGAACAGAGATGGGTGCCTTTCGCCGATAATGGAAAAAAGTATGCGTTTGTAGCTAGAATTTAGGGCACTTTTCCTGGACCCTGTTTTTTCACGAATAAGGCCCCAACAAGTGCCCTAAATGACCAGATTACCACCAGAGGGAACCGGGGATGACCTCCCCTGACTCCCCCAGTGGTCACTAACCGCCTCCCACCACAAAAAATGATGTTTCACAACTTTTTATTTTCACCCTCAAATGTCATACCCACCTCCCTGGCAGCAGTATGCAGGTCCCTGGAGCAGTTGTTAGGGGGTGCAGTGGACTTCAGGCAGGTGGACCCAGGCCCATCCCCACTACCTGTTACAATTGTGCTGCTTAATGCTTAGTCGTCCAACCCCCCCAAACCCACTGTACCCACATGTAGGTGCCCCCCTTCACCCCTTAGGGCTATAGTAATGGTGTAGACTTGTGGGCAGTGGGTTTTGAGGGGGATTTGGGGGGCTCAACACACAAGGGAAGGGTGCTATGCACCTGGGAGCTCTTTTACCTTTTTTTTTGTTGTTGTAAAAGTGCCCCCTAGGGTGCCCGGTTGGTGTCCTGGCATGTGAGGGGGACCAGTGCACTACGAATCCTGGCCCCTCCCACGAACAAATGCCTTGGATTTATTCGTTTTTGAGCTGGGCGCTTTCATTTTCCATTATCGCTGAAAAACAAAAACGCCCAGCTCACAAATTGTCAAATAAAACATGGACGTCTATTTTTTTCAAAAATACGGTTCGGTCCGCCCCTTCACGGACCCGTTCTCGCAGATAAACGCCCATGGAGATAGACATTTTCGTTCGATTATGCCCCTCTAAAACACCCAACTCCCCCAGTTCTAACTTACCCAAAAGACCTTCCCACCATGTTGGAAATAAGAGCAACACCAACTCTCCTAACTTTCCACTTCTTGTTATAAATAATTACTCCACCCCCCCCCCCCCCCCCGCCACTTATAACTCAGAAATCACTGCAAACATTGTTGGGCATAGTTGAGAGTAACTCATGCCCTCTTTTCCCTGTAACCTCCATATTAATCAGAACAGAATGAGCATTAAACAACAAAAAAAGAAAGGCTGCTTATCTCAAACTCCAGCTTCTTTTCAACTTCCCTTATCTTCTTCACCTCAGTCTCTTGCCTGCCCCCCCCCCTCTCCCATCTACCCTTTTCCATTGCACACTCCATTTCCCATCTCATCCTATTTTCTCCAACTAGGGTAATTCTATAAAGAAGACACCAAGATTTAAGTGACAAAAATGCATGTAATGAATGTGAATACTGGCACTTAGATGTGCATGTAAACACATACCCTCGTAAATCCACTCTGCGTACTATTTGTAAAATGGTTTCTAATTAAAATGGCAGGTAGTCTGCAGGTAAATGATCACATGGGAGAAGTTTGGGCATAATGTGGGTGGGGTGCACATTTATATAATCTTATAATCAACACCCATACTTAAGTGATCCAGGCACAATGGCTTATACCAGCCGTAGACTATAAGCAAGATTTTGATTATAAGAATAGGCTTTACGTAGGCGCATTGTAGGTGCCTCTTTATAGAATTACCCCTAACCCCTGCCCCCCCAAACTTCTTCAGCTCCAAAAAGCTCAGCGTCAACTCCCAAAGGACTTAAAAGGGGGAAGGCACCTTTGTTACACTTCTTCAGTGTGCTGCCATGGCATGTCATTGTACAGCAACTAGATGTCAAAATAGTCTCCACTGATGACATTGAACTGGGTGGAGTCCCAGAAGAGTAGTGGCAATCTTAATAACCTAGGTGAAGGTAGGAACATCAAGTTATAGGAGAGTCAGCTCACCTTGGCAGTTGGCTCACAGTGTCTGTCTCTATTCTAAAGAAACCAACAAGCCCCAACTTGCCCAGTGTTTATGGTGCTCTCTTGCTTCAGGTTAGTCTTTCAGAGAATGGTTCCCAGCAGTTATACCTTGGAAATAGCATCCTTTGATGATGCACGTGTGTGGGGGCGTGGAGGCAGGGGAAAGTCCCGGGGGGGGGGGGGGGGGAGGGTAGCAATGATTCATTAATCCAGTCAGTTCAAAACAGATAGAGGCCGTTTTCCTAGGCCATGTAGGTGTCTGCTCGTGCCCAACACACGCCAATTCGGAACTACTGCCCAGTTGGGTAGTAATTTCATTTTTTACGCACGTCCACTACATACACCGGAAAATATATTTTATTTTCCTGTACACACGGTGCTAACCGGGCGGTAATCGGCATTGAACGTGTGCTGACAATTACTGCCCAGCCTGATTAATATGTGAGACGTTCCCGCTAAGTGAATGGGTGGCAGTAAGGTCTCAGGCCCAAAATGGACGCACAGCAATTTTCATTTTGCCGCACATCCATTTTCGGCCCCCCAAAAAAGGCCTTTTTGCAGGTGCACTGAAAAATGGACCTGTGCATGTCCAATACATGTGTGTATACCAGCTCAGGCCATTTTTTGGCACACCTTAGTAAAAGGACCCCTTAATGAGATTTACATCCATTATAAAAAGCCAGAAATACATTATGCATAATATAGGTATGGTGGACCTTAACACCAATATAAAAGAGGTTTATTTTAAATGAATAAGCTGCACAGGACTTCTTGGCAGCTAGGAAATAAATGACATGATTACATTTATGTTTATAAAAGTAAACACATTTTTTGCAGAAAATAATCCTCAATGGGGCTGAATCAATCCCAAAGTGAATAGGACAACAGAAAAAAGACTTGGTTGGTGCAGCACATTTCTCTGAGCGCCATTCTGGTATTAAGATCATACAGTCATGTTTAAAAGAAATGATTTATATGACAAATACAGCCCACATAAAATTCTTTAACTAGGCAGTATTTGTGAAGACTAGTCCTGGCTAGCAAAGGACAGGTAGGTCAAGGCATGTAGGCAAGTTCGCAGCACACACTAAGAGGTATCAAACAATACTACTGTATAATAATGATGTTTGCCTATCATATTTCATTTATCACAGTAATGTTTACTATCAATAACTGTGGAAATAAAGTCAATATAAGAAGTAGAACAAGTTTGTTCTTTATGATTTTGTTTTATTTTCAGTACAAGTTGCATATTCTGTAATGCATTAAACACAAACTCCCATGCTTTAAAATGCAGTGAGCCAGATGTTGCTTAATCAAGGTGCCATGGAAGTACAATCCTCATACCAGCTGTGTTGCTCAAGATGGCAGCTGTATACAGAATCCTGCACAGAAAAAGGAATTATAGGGACACACTTAATCCCTGCAGTGCCTCGAAATTTTTCTGGCATTCTTATATTTCAGAAAGCCAGTCCACAGATCTTTCCTTCAGAAATTTCTGCTTTTACTGTAGCAGCATAAGGAGAATGGGGCCATACTATTTTCCTGGCTTAGGGCAACAGCTATAATTAAGGTATAATGGAGTAATTCTATAAAGTGGGTATTAGCATTTAGAAGGGAAGTTATCAACATGGGCTATTGTTAAGACAGGTCTTTCCCATGTGCTAAGCCTATTTCCAGTGCAACCATAAAGGAAGCAATGTTCTATTTGTTGAATTTCTAGCCATGCGCTAATATCAGAATTAGTGTGCGGTCATTTTTAAAAAATCAATTCAGGAGCACTTACCGCCTCCTATGTACAAACCGGTTAGCACATGAGTGATGTCAGTACCTGAAATGCCCCTTCTAAAAAATAAATAAATAAATATCGTAAGAGGGACAAGATGGTGTCTAGAGCGGTTGTGCGTACCTGAGCTCCTGACCCTCCACGAATACGTCTGATGAAGCAGAGCTTTTCTCCAGATTTTTCATGGGGAAAAGAAAAATGAAAACCAGGGTACAATCCTCCTCTAACCCTGGAGGAAACCCTACTCTCCAACAGATGACTCTGGAGACGTTTGGCATTCAGACACTGGAAATGCTGATGCCCGCTTGGATTGGATCTGCGCTATCGCTGGCGGATCACAGCATAGAGGGGGCTTCGTTAAGCCCTCCCTCAAACACAGCTCTCCCACAACCTGGAAGTAGTTCAGTGCTGGCAGAGGAGCAGTGATGTGAGTCGCCCAAAGTGGAGTTGATCTCTCAAGCAGCTGGAGGAGGACCTGCCCCTACCTCAACCCCAGAAGTGGTGACAACAAGGGATATGTGGGCAAACCAGTGGCATAGCCAGACAGCCAGTTTTGGGTGGGCCTGAGCCCAAAGTGGGTGGGCACAAAAGTTTCTCTGCTCCGCCCTACCTCCACCTCAAAATATAAATACTTTAGCTAATGAGGATCCTCAAGCTCAGTCAGCTGAAGACTTTCTCTGAAGGTGGCCAGAACTCTCTTTTACCAAGCTTGGCAGGCAGCAGCAATGACCCTAAGCCACTGATGCCAGCACCCCACACATGCTTAGCTGTCGATGGCTCAAGGATGCTGTTGCCAGAGCTTGGTAGAAGGGAGTTCTGGCCGCCTTTGGAGGAGGTCCTTAGCTGGGGATGCCTGGGAATCCTCACCAGCTATAGAGCAAGGGTTAGGACTGTTGTTAGACCTACTTGGCCCAGGTCAGAAAATAAAGGAGGGCTCCCCTCCCCAATTCCCTCTCCTCTTTGCCTCCCCTCCAATCTCCCACCTGCCATTACTATCACACCAACAGACCCTCACCAAATACAGAACAAGGGATTACAAATTAGAAATAAAAATATTTAGACAAAAATTGAAAGGGAACCCTAAGAAGTTAAACATAGCATTACTGCAACACTGGAGACATAAAACAGAGATGCATTTCCTTTTCTACAGAACACAATAGAAAGACATTTGCTATGCACATTTCCAAAAGCTAACATATTCCATTTAAAACATTCAAAATAAAATGTTTTGTTTCTACCTTTGTTGTCTGGACATTTTATTTTTCCATCTTGCTGGTTCCAATTTCTGTTTTCTGCTTTCCTCTCTGTCATCTGCTACTTCTTCTTCAAGCGGCTGCAGTCCATTTGTCTTTTCTCCTCTCTCCTGTCAGTTCCCTTACTATTCCTGCCTCTGACATATTGATCATTCCTTTTTAGCTCTTTTCTGCCTCTCTCTCACCCTTCTTTGTCTCCTTTTTACTTTTCAACTACCTATCAAATTTCCATTTTCTTCTTTTACCCACTAGCTCTCCCATTCCCCATCTTACTCCTCCCCATCCCTACTTTCTCTTTTATCTTTAATCTACTCCCCATTACCATATTTCTACCCTCTGTAATCACTATCTCTCATGCATGTCCTTCCCACCCCCTCCTCCCCCTCTTGGCCTCTCCCACAGGGTTCCACCATTCCCATCGTCTTCCTCCCTCCACCCTTCTAACCAGCATCTGATCGCCTCCCCACCCCACCCTGGTAGCCTTATATTTTCCTGCCCCTTCTCTCTTCATTCCTGTCCTCTCCCCATGGCCCATTTCCCCCCCCCCCCTCACCACCTACTGTGTACCTCTCCCTCCCTCTCATCCACCCCCATGTCTATCTCCCCCTCTCATTCCCACTGTCCACCATCTCTCTCTCCCTCTCCCTTGTGTTCTGATCCAACATCTCTCTCCCCTTCCAATGCATTTCTCCCTTCCTCCCCTCTACCATCATGTCTAACATTTCTCCCTTCCCTCCACCCCTATGCCCACTATTTCTCCCTCCTCTCCACCCCTATGCTCACCATTTCTCCCCTCATCACCTATCCCCTCTCTATGCAGCATGTCTCCCTCCCCTCCACCTCATACACAGCCAAGACTTCTCCCTTCCTCACCCCTCCACCCCTTTGCTGCATCTCTCCCTTCTTCCCCGTGCATCTTCCCCTCCCTCCCTCCCACCCACCCACCCACCTACCATGCCTCATCTTTCCATCTTCCCTCCCCCCTGTGCAGCATCTTTCTTTCCATCTTCCCTTTCCCCTGTGTAGCTGCTGTCCCCCGTCTTCCCTCCCCCATGCGATATCTTTTCCCCATCATCCCTCCCCCCCCCCCCCCCCGTGCAGCTGCAGCAACTTTCACTTCATCTTCCCTCACCCTCATTGCAGGCCCGCCCAGCAGCACTGTTCCTGGACCCGACTGACAGCGATTCCAGTTGCAGGCTCCGCTCGCAGTCGCAGCGATTCCCATGTGCTGCTTGCTGGCTGCCGCTCAACAACCTCCTTGCGCTACTAAGCGCTAACCCGGAAGTCTCTCCTCTGCAGAGGAGAGGCTTCCGGGTTAGCGCTTTAGTAGTGCAGGGAGAGTGTTGAGCGGCAGCCGGCAAGCAGCGTGTGGGAATCGCTGCGACTACGAGCGGAGCCTGCAACTGGAATCGCTGTCAGGTACACTGCTGCTGGGCGGGCCTGACCCCAAATTGGGTGGGCCCAGGCCCACCCGTGGCTATGCCCCTGGGGCAAACAAACCCTCATCTCCCACTAATCTGGGAGCTGCCTCCATGGGAATCGGGGGGAACAGAAAGCCTGCCGTGGTGACCATGGATGCCCTGTGGGACGCTATTCAGGGACTGAACTCTTCTCTTCTTCGGGAAACAAATTCATTTAAGGAAGAAGTTTCTGATTTGAAACAATCCCAACAATCTCTGTCTGGGAGAATTCAAGAACAAGAGGGGAAAACTGAATCACTAGAAGGAGAACTTAAAAAATGACAGAGTTTTGCAGTGACAGTTATTAAGGAGAAGGATATTCTGACTAGGAAGCTGGAATATTTAGATAACCATGGGAGGAAAAATAATGTCTCAATTTTCCTAAATCACCTCTGATTCCTGCTATAGAAATGTTGAAAAGGTACTTTGGAGAAATATTGGGAGTTCCGATGGAGGGTTTTCCACCCATTGTTAGAGCCCAATATATATCTGGAATTAGAACTCCAACCGTGGAACCTCAACCTGAATTAAATCTAACTAAATTTTTGGAGAGCTCTTTAGAGGTAGTAACAGAACGAACAACTCTTCTGATAACTTTTGCACTGCAACCAGACAGAAATAATATCTTTCGATTATATTTCAGACATATGAATGCAATGTTCTTTGGTGCCAAGGTCCAAATATTTCCTGATTTAATTAAAGACACACAAAAAAGAAGACGTGAATTCTTGGGGTTAAATCCAAGAATACTCGCTTTGGGTGGTACATACATATTAAGATTTGCATGTAGATGTTTAATGTCTTTAAATACGATAAATTATTTGTTCTTTAATCCGAAGAAATTGCAGGAATTTATAATATCCAAGGAAGATGAAAGAGGTTCTACCCTGAATGCTCATACAGGTTAACATATGCTGGACAAATTGGCTGTGAGTGTTGGCATCTCCCTGCTCTAATTGATTTGATTTATAAGTCTTTGATTTTAGATATTTCCTTGTATCTTGTCTCATTATTGTGGACTAAGTTAAGAGGTGAATTTTCCTAACCTTGTTTAAGGAAATAATTTCTTTTTATGTTATGTTCCAGTTATTTCATTGCATTTATGGTAAATGAATGTAATATTGAAAATGTATAAAAATAAATAAATAAATAAATGAATATTGTGAGCTTAGTGCGCAGCTGACAAAACTAACACAGAATGCTTTAGCACATCAGGCCATTTTTCCTGTTTTAAGCATGTATTAGCGCTTAACGTAGTAGCTTAGTGAAAGGGCACAATTTACCTTTGGTAAAACCTTGTTGTCTCAGATCTTGTAACCTATTGGATTCCAGGAAATTCACTACCCTTTCCTTCAGCATTGCTTCCAGTACTTTTCTAATAACCGAAGTGAGGCTTTCAGGCCTGTAGTTTCCAGCTTCTTCTCTGTCACCACTTTTGTGAAGAGGGACCACATCCGCTCTTCATCAATCCCACAGAACCTCCCTTGTCTCCAAGGGTTTGTTAAACAAATCTTTAATAAGCTCCCATGGATCCCATCTAGTCCCATGGCTTTGTCCACCTTTAAATTTTCAAGTCTTCCATTAATGGTGCTATATCCACTCCATTCTCATATGTACCTTTGCAAGTCAATCGTGGTCCTTTCAAGGATTTTCTTCTACGAACACAGAACCTCATCATTACCCACATAGCAGTTCACAGCATCTTTCAGTCTCACAATTCTATTTTTAGTCTTTTTTCTTTCACTTTTATACCTGAAAAAATTATTGTCCCCCCTCCTTACATTTCTAGCCATTTGTTCTTCCGCTTGCACTTTCACCAGATGTATATTCTTGGCTTCTTTCAGTTTCATCGGATATATATTCCTCTCTGTGTTCCTCTTCTTGGGTTTTCCTATATTTCATGAACACCAGTTCTTTAGCCTTTATTTTCTCAGCCACTTGTTTGGAGAACTATATCAGTTTTCTTTTTTCTCTTGCTTCTCTCCTTATGTAAAGGTTAGTAGCCATATTTATATAGCTCTTTTTAGCCTAGACCACTGCCTTCTTGTATATGTTCCCAGCCCACCAGCTTTTTCTTCAGGAATTCCCCCATTTTACCAAAGTCAGCATGTTTGAAATCCATGTAGAATATTTATTTTGTTTGACTCAATTCCCTCTTTAACATATAGCACCCCCCCCCCCCCACTCCAATTTGATCTGCTCTATTATTGCAATATAATTTGTACCCTGATACACTGTCCAGATGATTGTCCTCCTTCCACCAGGTCTCTGTAATGCCTATTATATTTACCTTATTATTTTGTGCTATATATTCCAACTCTCCCATCTTATTTTTTAGGCTTCTAGCATTTGTATATAGACACTTCAAATTGTGTTTTTTCCTAGCTGCTTTGAAGTTGACAAGGATAATTTGCATCCTTTACTCTGTTATCCCATTAAACACTCCTGGCTTTCTTTCAGCATTATTAAGTAGAGAGGTGTGGTAGCCATGTTAGTCCACTCTTAAAGGTTATCAATAGAAATCAAACAAAATAAAACATGGAAAAGAAACTAAGATGATACCTTTTTTCAGTATGTTTTTACTAGCAAAAAAGGTGCCGGTACTCAAATGCTAGGCCACCCTTCAGGAGTGAGGTGATCACTGAGGGATCCACCCCACAATAGCCAGGCCCCCTGCAACCAGTCACAGAATCTATGACAAGACAGAATTGGTGTGTAGAACCTGAGCTCTTTCATTAAAACTTAAGGATCATAGGTCAATTTTAGCAGACAACGGAAAAGGTGCTGGTACTCAGTACCCCCAAGTACCCCCTCAAAAAAAGCCCTGCCTTTTTTATTGGATATAACTTAATACATTTCTTGATTAGCTTTCGAAGGTTGCCCTTCTTTGTCAGATCTGAAATAAGCAAATGTGGTAGCAGATAGTATATATAAGAGAAACATCAAAGCATTACTTTGACAGTCTGACAGAGTGGGAGGGTGGGGGTATGCATGGGGACATCAAAGCATTTCATTGATATTCTAACAGGATGGGTGTATATATCATTCAGTGTAGAAAATGTAACGAAGGATGCTATATTGGAGAAACAGACCAGATGCTTAAGACAAGATTCAATCTGCACAGACATCACATGAAAATAGCCGGTGCCAGTCAGGCCCCCACCCCTGTGGGCCAACACTTTACAAGACCAGAACACTGCACCAGTGATTTCACAGTAAGAAAACTGAAAGGTAACTTTAAAACAATACAGGAACGTAAGACCTTTGAAGTAAGAATGATTGAATATTTTGACACCCAACAGACAGGACTTAATAAGGATCTGGGTTTTCTAGCCCATTATAAACCATAAAGTTGTATTTCTCTGTCTATTTCTCTGTTTATCACCCTCCTCTCACCTACCAACACCCATCGTGTTAGAATATCAATGAAATGCTTTGATGTCTCCATGCATACCCCCACCCTCCCACTCTGTCAGACTGTCAAAGTAATGCTTTGATGTTTCTCTTATATATACTATCTGCTACCACATTTGCTTATTTCCGATCTGACGAAGAAGGGCAACCTTCGAAAGCTAATCAAGAAATGTATTAAGTTATGTCCAATAAAAAAGGTATCATCTTATTTTCTTTTCCATGTTTTATTTTGTTTGATTTCTATTGATAACCTTTCAGCATTATTGAAACCTCTCTATTGGGATTCCCTAAATGTCCTATTTCAATAGTATCCGCACTCCTGGGCGACTGTCAGCTCCCCCCCTTTTTAGTTTAAAAGCTGCTCTATCTCATTTTTAAAAGTCAGCACCAGCAGCCTGGTTCCATCCCAGTTGGAGCCCATCCTTCCAAAAAAAAAAAAAGGCTATCCCTTCCCTAGAATGTTGACCAGTTCCTAACAAATCTAAATCCCTCATCCTTGCACCATCGTCTCAACCATGCATTGAGACTGCAGAGCTCTGCCTGTCTCTTGGTTCCCGCGCATGGAAAGGGGAGCATTTCCAAAAATGCTACCCTGGAGGATCTGTATTTCAGCTTTCTACGTAAGAGCATAAATTTGGCTTCTTTCCTCTGTCATGCACCAAGACAGCAGGCTTCACCCCAGCACTATCTAAAATTTTATCTAGGTGATGCATGAGGTTTACCACCTTTACACCAGGCAGGCAAGTGAACAAACAATCCACCTGCATGCTTATTCTTGCTGTACACCACCACCTTGGGTGATTTTTTTCAGAAAGGCGGTGTATAAATCCTAATGGATACGTAAATAAATAAATAAAAGAAGTTAAATGTAACTGTTTTTTTAAGTTTGGACAAATTCCTGGAAGAAAAGCCCATAAAGTGTATTAAATTGGACCTAGGAAAAACCAAGGCATATGCCCGAGGTTAAGTAGCATGGAATCTTCTACTTTTTGGGACTCTGTCAGGTACTTGTGACCTGGATTGGCCACTGTTGGAAACAGGATACTGGCATGGGCATAGTTTGACTGTTTCATTTGGGGGGGCAAAGGATGGGGCGGAGCATATTAGCATATTCATTTGCATATATATATGCAAATGAATATGCTAATATGTTTCTATCCATCCCCTTCCCCATTCTATCCAGCGTCTCCCCTCTCCCCCTTCCCAGCATCTGTCTCCCATAAAGAACACGTGGATGCAGCAGCTCACAGGTTTGAATGAACGGCGACGGCTGCGTGGGGGAGTGGAAGCAGAGATTTACCAAATGGCTTCCTACCTTCCAGTGGACTAGACAGGAGCGAGGAGCCAGCATTTCCCAGCGGCGAACAGGCGGATCGGCGAGCGAGCGAGCGGAGGTTGTAAAAGCAGCAAGCAGGCACGTTCGTCTCTGTCCGCTTCCCTGCCCTCTCTGAGTCTGTGTCCCGCCTTCCTTTGAGGTCATTTCCTTTCGAGCGGGACACTGAGAGGGCAGGGAAGCGGACAGAGACGAGCGTGCCTGCTTGTTGCTTTTACTCAGTGGTGCCCCGCCTGCCAGTTCGCCGAAGCAACGTCGGGTAAGTTGCTCGTCGTTTGGGGGGGGGCACTGCCCCCCCTCGCCCCCCCAGTCTACGCCCATGGATACTGGGCTAGACGGACTGTTGGTCTGACCCAGTAGGGCAACTCTTATGCTCTTATGATTTTCTGGATTATATTATGGATCATCTGTTCAAATGTCATGGGAAACCTACTAGGTTTTAGCATTCTGTTATAAAAGAATTGGTCTTAATGGAGCCACGGAGGTTGCTGTATCCCATAGGGAAAGACTACTTTTTACTCCTTACTACATGATATATATTCACAGCCTATTTCGAAGTATTTCGAGGTTTAACTCAGTCTTTAGTCCTTAGCCGCCTTGTGGGATATATGCAGGGTGCAAAGATATGCTCCTGAAAAAATTACAAACTACCCAGAACACAGCTGCTAGACTCATTTATGGTAAATTGAGGTTTGAAAGCTCAAGGCCACTGCGTGAGAAACTGCACTGGCTCCCTGTAAAGGACCGAATAACATTTAAAATTTGCACTTTGGTGCATAAAATTCTCTATGGCAAAGCCCCTGCATATATGGACGCCCTTGTCAGCTTACCACCTCGAAACTCTCACAGATCAGCTCGCTTGTACCTAAATCTGCATTACCCAATCTAGAGTGGCCTCAAGTATAAAACCACTTACGCCTCCACCTTTTCCTATATTAGCGCACAACTGTGGAATGGTCTACCTAAATTTATGAAAGTTATCCCTGATCATCCGACCTTCAAAAGATACCTTAAGACCTACTTATTCGGAAAGGCTTACGCTCTTGACCCGCCCCGCACCGCTGCCTATTGAATTCTATTTTCTATCCATATTTTCCCACCTCTGCTATTACTCACTTGTCCCTTTCCCTGTTTGTTGAAGATTTGATGTATGCTTTTGTAAATTACTGTAAGCCGCATTGGGCCTGTCCTTGGTTGAGAAAATGAGGGATATAAATGCTGTAAATAAATAAATATCTCCGTCAGGGGGTCTTTTACTAAGGCACGCTCATGTTTTTAGCGCGCACTAAAATTGGGCACATGCTAAATGTTATAGACGCCCATAGGAATGCATTGGCATCAGTAACGTTTAGCGTGCGCTAAAAACGTGAGCGTGCCTAAATAAAAGGGGGTCTCAGTGTTTTCAATGCTGCATGACTCTGAAACAAAAAATATTGTTGTTTCTGATGATGCAGCCATCACACTAATGATTCAGTGGTCTGCTGTTCCTACTCCATTAAAAACTTGGCAATTTAATTCAAGCCTGCTGAGCAATATAGATTTTCTCCCTTCTCTCAAGCAAATTTGTATAAATTATTTTTGAGAGAACAGTAGTGAAGAGATACTACACTGATAGCATGGTGGGATGCTTTTAAGGCTACCATTAGAGGTTGTATTATAAATTATGCAGTATGCTTGAACAAAGAAAAATCCCATCAACTGGTGGAGTTGAACAGGAAATTAATACCTTGGAGTGACAGCATGAAAGCACCAAGGACAATTCTGTACTTTTGCAATTACACTAACTTAAGTGGAAGAGTAACCTAGTGGTTAGAGCACTCGGCTGATAGCATGGGAAGTCCTGGTTCAAGTCCCACTGCTGTTCTTTGTGGTCTTAGGCAAGGCACTTAACCCTCTATTACCTCATCTACAAGCTTAGGGGCACTTTTACTAAACGGTGGTAAAAGGTGGCGTCAGTGCATGGGATTGCCACTCGCCGCGGCCAACTTTTACTGCCATGGGTAAAAGTTTTAAAGAAGGAAGTAAATGGCCATGTGGACCCAGCTCCAAATACTGCAATCAAAGGTTATGTAAATACTGCAGAATGTAAGCCTCCTACCTTTGACTATGGTCAAAGGCTAAGGTTCTCTTGAGAGACTCTTTCCTCCTGCCCAGGCTTGGAGTCTCTCCTGGAGCACCCAATCCCTCAGTTTGGGGCCACCTTCCTGGATACCTCTGTATCAGGGCCTCTCTAATCTGTTCAGCCTCAGATCTTTTAACGCTCTCTTGGCCTGAGCCCTGCCTCTCTGAATCAGACTCAGCTCCTGCCTTGGCAGACTAGCACCACCTGCTGCAAGGTGGCTGAACTGTCTTAGCCTCAGCCTCCACCTCGGCAGACTAGCACCACCTGCCAAAAGGGGGCTGAACTGCAGTAGTGATGGAATGTTTCCTGCCCCCACGTCACTCACTTCCTCATATCACATAATCAGATACAATCTTTGGCTACTGAAGGTGGGGAGAGCATGAGTAAAAATGCAGGTGTAGCAAAAGCATTTGTTGATCAATACACTGTCCTGTATAGTTCTGAGGTTAATTGAAAGTCAGAAGCTGTTCATTTTTTCCCCATTCCTTTCCTAATAATACCTAACATTCTATTTGCTTTTTTAGCGGCCGCCGCACACTGAACAGAGGGTTTCAACGTATCATAAGCGATGATGCCTAGATCCCTTTCCTAGTCGGTGACTCCTAATGTGGAACTTTGGATTAAATAATTTGGGTTCCTCTTTCCCACATGCATCACTTTGCATTTGCTCACATTAAATGTCACCTGCCATTTAGATGCCCAGTCTCCCTCACTAGTTACTCCCATCTCTAGATCATTTAAACTTTATCTTACTGATAGTGGGTTATAACCAGTTCTTTATCTCTCCCTTCCATTGGGTTTCCCTGTTCTTCTCCTTGGTTCCTTGACCATTTGTGATACTCCTATCCTCTGTCTCAAGCAACTAGTCTAGTCTAGTCTGATTTGGCAGTAAATTGTAAATTGGTGTTAATGAATTAATCCACATAATGAACTGATCCAACCCATACTTATCCCCCTCCCAGATGAAAAAATATCATCCAAAAAAACATTTACAGATCTTCACATGGCTAAACCAATGAGAGGGATAGATCCAATGCTCTTCAAATTTAGCTACCATTAATGTCATGTGACTATTGATGGAGCTAATGTAGCTCCAATAGCTATCCCTCAATTTTGCTTGTAAAACTGCCACTGAAAGTAAAAGTAGTTAAAAGAAATAACTAATTTTGCCAATTTAATAAGATAAGATGATGGAATTCTTTGAGGAGGTACACTAGCATCTAGTTTCTGTTCAATCAGAGACAAAGCCATATCTTGAGATATCATAGAGGGGCATAATCGAACGTCGCCGGCGATCTATTTTGGCGGCGGCGCTACAGCTGGCCGGAACCGTATTATCGAAAAAGATGGCTGGCCATCTTTTTTTTCGATAATACGGTTTAGCCTGGCCAAATGCCAGAGTTCGCCGGGGTTGAGATGACCGGTTTTGTTTTTCAGCGATAATGGAAAAAAATGCCGGCGATCTCCAACCCGGCGACATCCAAGGCATTTGGTCGTGGGAGGAGCCAGCATTTGTAGTGCACTGGTCCCCCTCACATGCCAGGACACCAACTGGGCACTCTAGGGGTCAGTGCGGTGGACTTCAGAAAACGCTCCCACATGCATAGCTCCCTTACTTTGGGTGCTGAGCCCCCCCCCAAAAATCCACTACCCACAAATGCACAACACTACCATAGCTCTTAGGGGTGAAGGGGGCAACTACATGTGGGTACAGTGGGTTTTGAAGACCTCCCATTACCAGCAAGTGTTACAGGTGGGGGGGGGGGGGATGGGCATGGGTGCGCCTGCCTTAAATGCACTGCGGTACCCACTAAAAGTGCTCCAGGGACCTGCATACACGCAAGCCTCTAGGACTTGTTGCTGCTGTATAACCATGGCACACTAGTTGACACCTGCAGACTAATCTCTTTAAAAAAGTCCTTTATTTGATTAAGCACGTTTACTCACAATTAACTGCAGATCAGAGGTTGTGCCCCACTGGCAAATAGTCTCCCTGGTACTGAGATTAGCAGTAGGTCAGAGCTGGCAGAATGTTGTACAATGCCCTCTTTCAGCCACATTCAAGGTAATAACTAAGTTCTCTAATGTGGGTAACACATGAAAGGGATCTAAAACTGGCTTACAAAAGTGGCCACTACCACATGGACTACCGGAAACAAAATAGGGCACACTCTGACCCAGTTAGCAGAGGGAAAAGCACCATGGGAGTAGAGCCCACTACCCTACACCCACCACAATGCATTGCTGATGTGACTGTGCAGTACACCTAACAGAAAAGGTGTCACACTCACCCGAGAGCCACATCACAACCAGGGAAAGGCTGTCAGAGGATAGAACACATTGTGCTGTCATGGAGGTGGGTACGGCATTTGAGGCTGGCATAGAGGCTGCCAAAATATGTTTATAATTGTGTTTTTTAGTGTGGGAGGGGGTTGGTGACCACTGGGGGAGTGCGGGGAGGTCATCCCCAATTCCTTCCAGTGGTCATCTGGTCAGTTGGGGCACCTTTTTGAGGCTTGGTCGTGAAACTAAAAGGACCAAGTAAACCCAGCGAAATACTGCTTAACGCCGCTTTTTTTTCCATTATCGGCAAAAGCCGGCCATCTGGTAGCCACGCCCATGCCCGCCCATGTCCCGCCTTCGCTAAGCTACCGACATGCTCCCTTGAACTTTCACCGACGAAGCGACGGGAAAGCGGCGATGCTGTCAAAAATGCCACTTTTGATTATACCGATTTCGCCGCTTTTAAGAAATCGCCGGCCATCTCCCGATTTATGTCGGGAAATGGGCGGCGATCACTTTCGAAAATAAGCTTGATAGTATACAAGGAAGTGACATCCAGCAAAACCAGTATACTATTACCAGTTAACTGGACATCAGACAATATTTTCAAAAAATGGGTAATGTCTTATAAATATGATCTTACTGTTTTGACCTAAGTAGCAAAGAATAATCCGACAATTTACCTAAAGGTTTTAGCACCATATTTCTTAGAGAGACAATGGTCTTCCAGTGGGTTTATCCACATCCTTATGCACTTTAGGTACAAAGTAAATCCTTGAAGTATTTGGATGAGATTCACATAAAAAGGCCATCTCCTTAGCAGTAATCAGATTATTCAAAAAATGCATCTCCTACTATCTCTCTGATTTCCTCCTGGAGCTGCAAAGTGGGGTCAGTGTGTAGATGATGATAAGGCCATGATAAGCCTCATGATCCTCCAACTGACGGTGAGCTTCAGCAAAACACATGTTTACTGGCTGAACCATTATAGCCCCGCCTTCATCAGCTCTCAGCTTTGTTATTCCTAAGATCATTTAAATCCCTCCTCTGATCCGTCAAGATGTTGTTCCAAGATTTAACAAATTTGAATTTCGTTTCCAATAGATTCAGTTCATGAGGAGCACACATTATAATTGTAACAGAGCCAATGATGAGTTAAGCAAGATACAGGAATGAGTATCTGTGTGGAAAAAGTTACCACCGAGGCTCTATCAATATGTGTTTATTGAGTTTGGGTATATTGTAAGGAGGTTGGAGGGTCTAAGCAGCTCAGGAGGAGGTATGGGGCCAGACTACATTCCCCACAAGGCCCTGAGAGAAGGAATTGGGGTGGTAGGTCCCAAAACCCGGTATGGCCCCCACGTGGAAGGGAGGGGGAAAAGGACTGGAGAGAGCAGCTGCGATGGCAGGCGAGGGCCAGAAGGGGGAGCAGGGATGACAAAGCTCAATACCCGTGGGTTAGAAATCAGTACAAGATTCCTTCCACCTGGAAGGGGGAGGAGGTCTCCAACCAACAGCCTAGCAGAGAAGCAGAGTTAATGGAGTGTTTGGAGGAAGGGGAGGCTGGAGAGACCAACACACCAGGTTTGGAGGAACCAGTGGACATGGACTGTAATTGTACTTTGGGGCAGAGTTGCAGGGACTGAAGGCAGTGGGTGGTCACAGGAGTCAATTAGCTGTGTTGTGGGCGGTGTACTGCCATTCTGCAACCACCCAAGCGGAAAGACTGTTAAAACTGAAACCCAGGCTGTTGAACTGGGGGGAGAAACTTGGATTTAAAGGGAAGTTTTTTTCTTGTTGCTTTATTTTGGAAACCGAATGGGACTTTAACCCCTTGAACTGAGATTTGGTGGAGGAGGGGAAATAAACTGTTGGGAACAAAAAGCTGTGTTTTCTGGAAGGACTTTATTTGTGGACTGCTAAAGGGAGCCTACCACCCCTGAAGGTTTGCTACCGGGATTACAGTTATTACAGTGGCATCCCAGATGGGACTCGATTGAAGCTACCACAGAGCAGCCGGAGTGAAGCTGACAAGGCCACCCTTAGCAAAGCGAAGACCAGCGGTTACCCCAGGTAAGAGGTACCTGAAGGGGGATCAATGCTGGATTGAAGTGTGAAGCTAAGGGGGGAACTCAGGGCATGCCAAGGAACCCAAGCGGGGTAGTGTAAAAGGGGAGTGGAGGGAGAAGAGCAGTACAAATTAGTAATTAAGAAAAAAAAAAAAAAAGTGGTATCGCACTTGGTGTTTTTGGTTTTCTTTTCAGGGTATTCCAGACCAGGCAGGATGGAGCAGAAAGAAATGCTTCACTGGATGGCTGCGCAGTTTCAGAAGCAGCAGGAGGGGTCTCAACAGGTCTTGCAGCAAGTGGTGGAAGCCGCCAAGGAACAGCATGTACCTCTGCTCCAGGCAGTGCAAGGTCAGATGCAAGCCATAGGGAGCCTGTTGGATAAAGTTGCAGCCCTGGGTACAGTGGCCGGTTTACCCATGGGGGTAGGAACCCCCTCCATTTGGACCCTTCTCTTTGGGACGAATGGGGAGGGTGATGATGTGGATGACTTTATTGCTACATTTGAGAGGATCGCCAGGGCAGTGCAATGGCCGAAAGAACAGTGGGCTGTTCGACTGGCAGGAAGCCTAGCTGGGGAAGCTCTGGCTGCATACCGGGCCATGCCTGCGGACAGCTCCATGGATTATGAGCAGGTAGTGGTGGCCATTAAAAATAGATTAGGTCTTACTAGAGACCATTATAGAAGACTTTTTAGGGAGACTACTACGGGGAGGGAAGTGCGGCCCCGGGCTTTTGCCCAGAGACTGAAAGACTTAGCCTATAAATGGCTGGAGCCGCAACAGAAGACTGCAGAACAGGTGGTGGAGGAGATTATAGTGGAACAGTTTTTGTTTGCCATACCCACCCCATTGCGCGAGTGGCTCATTAAACAAGGGGTGCGCTCATTGGAAGGGGTGATTCATGGAGCTGAACTGTATTTTGAGGCAGGGAGACATCCTACTAACCCCTTCCTCCCTAGTAGCCAAGGGAGTAGGGGGCAAGGGGGAAGTACTCATGCCAATACGGGGACTGGGGGAAAGAGGGAGGAGGGTCGTAGGGACCCGGGTCCCAGTCCAGGGGGAAGAAGGTGTTTTAGATGTGGGAAGCCCGGCCACATGCTGAAGGAGTGTAGGGAAAGACTAGGTTTTGCGGGACATATGGGAACAGACCCTGAGGATTTCTTCTTCCTGGAGGTTCAGGTGTGGGGGGGGGGGGGGGGGGTGACAGTTAAGGCCCTGTTAGACTCGGGGGCCAATCAGTCGATGATGTCCCGGGTCTTGTGGAATAAGATCCAGAGCACCGCCATGGGGGAAGAGGGCGGACAGTATGTAGGAATGATTCAGATTAGGTGCACACATGGGTCTTCAACCGCCTACCCTGTGTTCAGGATCCAACTAGGGAGCCCTCTGGGGAGAGGGTGGCTTAATGTGGCGATCCTGCCAAAACTGCCTTTTGACCTCATTTTGGGGAGGGAGTGGGAGCTGTTTGTATGGGGGTTGAAAGGGGTCACAGGGTGGGTGACTACTCAGGCTCAGAAGGCTCGGGGTGGGTCGCAGGATAGGGGGGAGGATTCGGTAGGGCAGCTCTTCCCTTTCCATGAGGAGATAATGGGAGAAACGGGTAAAGGGAGGAAGGCTAGAGAAACACGGCAGGCGGAGAGGCATAGCCGGGCTAGGGCCCTAAGGAGGTTGGGGGAAGGAGAGGCTATGCCATGGAGGCCACAAGAGGTGGTGGAGAGATTTCCCGCTTTTGGCCAGGAGCAGAGAGATGACTCGGTATTAAAAAGGGCCTGGGAACAAGTGGAAGGGGGGCCTTCAGGCGGGTTTCCCCGGTTTCGGATGGTGGAGGGATTGTTGTACCGGGAAATACAGGATCCGGTGGGGGGGCCGGTGCGAGGCCAGCTGGTAATTCCCAGGGTCTTTAGGAGCCTTATTCTAAGAGGGGCCCATGATCATCCTTTGGCAGGGCATAAGGGCTCCCAGAGTACGTTGAAACAGGTGCTGGAGCATTTTTATTGGCCTGGCGTACATAGGGAAGTCCAGAATTATTGCCAAAGTTGTCCATCCTGTCAGCGGTTGGTGGACCGATACCCTCCCAGGGCACCTATGGTACCATTGCCTATTATTGGGGAACCTATGAGAAGTATGGTGATGGACATTGTGGGACCCCTCATCAGAACACCTAGGGGTTTTGCATACATTCTAGTAGTCATGGATAGGGCCACTAGGTTTCCCTGGGCCTTCTCAATGAGAAATATACGAGCTACGGGTATAGCAACCGAATTGGTCAAGCTTTTCTGTGAAGTGGAATTCCCCCGAGAAATGCTTACGGATCAGGGGTCCAATTTCAAATCTAGACAGTTAAGAGAACTGTGGGAAGCTTTTAACATATGCCACATTACCACAGCTGCCTACCATCCCCAGACAAACGGGATGGTAGAGCGATTTAATAAAACCCTTAAGCAGATGTTGAGGAAAGGCTTGAAAGGGAAATATGAGGATTGGGACCAGTTGTTACCCTATGCTTTATATGCATGTAGGGAGAATATTCAAGCATCCCTAGGGGTATCCCCCTTTGAATTGGTCTTTGGCCGATTGCCGCGGGGCATTCTGGACATAATTCAGGAGGCATGGGTAGAGAGAGAGGAAGAGCCCAGGGAGGTTAGTACGTACCTGAGGGAGTTAAGAGCAAGGATTCAGCGGGTCATGGCGTTTGCGCAGGACACCCTGGGGCAGAGCCAAGAGAGCCAGAAAGGGTACTATGACCGGGGCACAAAAGTAAGGAAATTTCAGGTGGGAGATAAAGTGCTCGTCTTGGTGGCCTCAGACCCCCATAAGTTTACTTCTCAGTGGAAGGGACCCTGCGTGGTAACAGCCAGAGTAGGCCCATGGACATATCGGGTAAGGCATGCGAAAGGTAGGATTCAGACCTACCATGTAAATATATTGAGACCGTGGATAGAGAGAGAAGGGTTTGTGGTGGTCCCTGAAGAGGAGTTGGGTCCTCAACTAAGTGATGTACAGGAGGGGGGGAAACCTGTTATTGGTGAGTCACTATCCCATGGGCAGAGGCAACGGGTAAGGGAAATGATAGAGGAGTTTCAGGATGTTATCAATCCCCTACCTGGGGAAACCCATTTGGTGGCCCATGATATCGCCACCGAGCCTGGTAGGATTGTAAGGCAGAGGCCCCATAGAACACCAGAATTTAAGAGGAAGGAAATTATAAGGCAGGTACAGGAAATGATGGACTTAGGTATCATAGATGAATCAGTTAGTCCCTGGTCCAGTCCAGTGGTGTTGGTACCAAAGAGTGATGGGTCTCAGAGGTTTTGTATAGATTTCCGAAGGGTAAATGCCATATCCCGGTTTGATGCTTATCCCATGCCCCGGATAGATGACTTACTGGACAAACTGGGGCGTGCTCAGTATTTAACTACCTTAGATCTTACGAAAGGGTATTGGCAAGCAGGGGCGTATCTGGAATCCGGCGGTAGGGGGGGCCAGAGCCAGAGAGGGGGGGCACATTTTTGCCTGCCTCCCTCCCCCCCCCGCCACCGCCGCCGCCTCTCTCCACCCCCTCCCCGCCGTCAACCCTCCCCCGTTGCTTACTTTTGCTGGCGGGGGGCCCCAACCCCCGCCAGCCGAGGTCCGACCCACAATCTCCATATTTCGTCTTCCTCCGTGGCCATGTGCTTCAAGGAAGTAATGCTGCAGTGCTGATTCGTTGAATCCAGTTCGGCGTCTGACGTGCTGCGACGTCAGACGCCGAACTGGATTCAACGAATCAGCACTGCAGCGTTACTTCCTTGAAGCACATGGCCACGGAGGAAGACGAAATATGGAGATTGCGGGTCGGACCTCGGCTGGCGGGGGTTGGGGCCCCCCGCCAGCAAAAGTAAGCAACGGGGGAGGGTTGACGGCGGGGAGGGGGGCCAGGGCGAAATCTGCGGGGGCCCAGGCCCCTGTGGCCCCACGCAGATATGCCCCTGTTGGCAAGTGCCGCTGACAGAGGAGGCTAAGCCCAAAACAGCCTTTGGCACCCCTATAGGGTTATTCCAATTTAGACGAATGCCATTTGGGTTAAATGGGGCGGCAGCATGCTGCCAACGATTGGCTGATCAGTTGCTGAGGTGGCATTCGGACTACGCTGCTGCGTATATGGATGATATTGTCATTTTTAGTTCAGATTGGGAGTCCCATTTGCCCAAAGTCAAAGCGGTGCTAGAATCCCTCAGGCGGGCGGGCCTAACAGTGAACCCAAAGAAATGCGTGTTTGCTAGTGAAGAGGTAAAATACTTGGGATACATTGTGGGAGGGGGAGTTATCAAACCCCTAAGGGATAAAGTGCAGGGAGTGCGTGATTTTCTACTGCCCCACACCAAAAAACAATTGAGGGTTTTTTGGGGGCTGATAGGATATTATCGCAGATTCATTCCTAGATTTGCGGAGAGGTCAAGCACCGTTACTGACATGCTGAGGAAAAGGTGCCCTAATGTCCTAAAGTGGACAGAGGCAGGTCGTGGGGAGTTCCAAAGGTTGAAAGACCTCCTGTGTCAGGAACCGGTCTTAAAAGGAATAGATTTTGAGAGGCCCTTTCTGTTACAAACAGACGCCTCAGAGACTGGCTTGGGGGCTGTGTTATCCCAAGAGTTTGAAGGGGAGGAGCACCCTGTCCTTTTTCTGAGTAGGAAACTGCACCCGGCAGAGCAGCATTACGCTGTTATAGAGAAAGAGTGTTTGGCTATAAAGTGGGCTATAGAAACTTTGAAATACTATCTGCAGGGCAATCCTTTTGTTTTGATTACTGACCACGCACCTCTGAAATAGCTCCAACAAATGCAGGGGCAGAATGCCAGACTCACCCGCTGGTATTTAGCGTTACAAGCTTTTTCCTTTGAAATACAGCATAGGGCGGGGAAGCTTCACGGGAACGCTGACGCCCTGTCCCGAATTGCAAACTCCCCAGCAAGTAGCCTGGAGGAAGCGGGGAATCGCAATTATTTGAAGGGGGAGGTGTGTAAGGAGGTTGGAGGGTCTAAGCAGCTCAGGAGGAGGTATGGGGCCAGACTACATTCCCCACAAGGCCCTGAGAGAAGGGATTGGGGTGGTAGGTCCCAAAACCCGGTATGGCCCCCACGTGGAAGGGAGGGGGAAAAGGACTGGAGAGAGCAGCTGCGATGGCAGGCGAGGGCCAGAAGGGGGAGCAGGGATGACAAAGCTCAATACCCGTGGGTTAGAAATCAGTACAAGATTCCTTCCACCTGGGAGGGGGAGGAGGTCTCCAACCAACAGCCTAGCAGAGAAGCAGAGTTAATGGAGTGTTTGGAGGAAGGGGAGGCTGGAGAGACCAACACACCAGGTTTGGAAGAACCAGTGGACATGGACTGTAATTGTACTTTGGGGCAGAGTTGCAGGGACTGAAGGCAGTGGGTGGTCACAGGAGTCAATTAGCTGTGTTGTGGGCGGTGTACTGCCATTCTGCAACCACCCAAGCGGAAAGACTTTTAAAACTGAAACCCAGGCTGTTGAACTGGGGGGAGAAACTTGGATTTAAAGGGAAGTTTTTTTCTTGTTGCTTTATTTTGGAAACCGAATGGGACTTTAACCCCTTAAACTGAGATTTGGTGGAGGAGGGGAAATAAACTGTTGGGAACAAAAAGCTGTGTTTTCTGGAAGGACTTTATTTGTGGACTGCTAAAGGGAGCCTACCACCCCTGAAGGTTTGCTACCGGGATTACAGTTATTACAATATCATACACTTAAGTTCTTTGTCAAAGTATGTCTTGCGTTGGGTTTTATCGATTGTATCCTATAGAATTTTCATAGAATATTTTGTTTTCAGTTCTACCATGTATGCTGGTCTTTTTACACTGAAGAATTCACAGCAGCAGATTATCAGATCAATATTCAGCCAGGGAAGTCAGTCTTGTTTAAATCCAGATATTCAGTACTAATATCTGGATTGGTTGGTGATGGATATGTGGATTCAACGCTGACCACTGGCACAATCTAGATATCAATGATATTTAACCTGATCTAGGGGTCCTTTTACTAAGGTGCGCTGAAAAATGGGCTGCACTAGTGTAGGCACGTGTTTTGGGCGCAAACAGATCCATTTTTCAGCACACCGGTAAAAAAGACCTTTTTAACATTTTTGCTGAAAATGGAGATGTGGCAAAATAAAAATTGGCGCAGCCATTGACTTAGTTGTAAGATCTCACGCAGTAATCATCTACATGCATAGAATGATGATTACCACCTGGTTTCCGCCACGTGCAGTAAAATAAAAATTATTTTTTGGCGCGTAGCAGACGCGCATAAAAAATGAAATTACCACCTGGGCTTCGCGGTAGCCACGTGGTAACTCCAAATTGACGTGTGTTGGCCGTGCATAGACATCTACCTGGCTTAGAAAAAGGACCCCATAGATAGCTAAAGTAGGGACAGCCTTATTGCTGTCTTAACTTTACCCAGATAATTATTTAGTTAGCAGAGCAGAAAGAATATTGCCTCTAACCAGATAACCTACAGGCAGTATTGTTCAAAGTATTTGGTTAAGGCAGGTAGGGCATGTATATATTTTTTAGTGTGTTCTTCACTGTACTTTTGGGGCCCCCTCCTAAATTTGCTCCCTGGGCCCCAGCATGCTTTATACCAGCACTGGCAGTATAGCTGCATTAATTATTTTAATGTGCCTAAATGCTTTTGAAAACTGTCCTCATTAAGATTAAAATATTGAAATACAGATATAGGTGTAGATCCACTAATGACATTCTATTCTGAAAACAGCTTTCCCATCTCTTACCGCCATATCTCGCCCATGTGGTAGTAGGCTATACAAGTCAAAACCTGGAAGCCCGAAGGCTGGAGCAAAATCTGCTTGGGAGTTGGCTGCTTGGGTAGACCTACTCCCATATGCACGCACCCAAATATACTAGTTTTGTACTTTGATCCAAATGAGGGAGTCAACTTTGGTAGAACTGATGTACTGTACTTAACTCTCAGCTTCGTTTAAGCCATGGCTCTTCTTAATTTATACTAGACAGCTATGACTAATAAACAACAGAACTCATTGAGGGTTCAGCCAAGGTGAACTAATTTCTCCTTTAATAGTCCTGTCTATGCTAAAGCATGTAAGCTTTACTAAACTGCTCTTTCCTAACATAGATTAATAGCGGCCAAGATTCCTTAATATCTGGTGACTATATTGTTATATATAGTGCTCAAAAAAGACAGACACCGAAGCTGCTTGCTGTTCAGTTCCAGGAGCTCACTTTCCTAGGGACACACAGTCAGAACATTTTCTTTTGTTTTATTTTTATATTTATTTCTGTTGTTTCACTTTGGGCCTCATTTTTGAAAGATGCTGCTCTCACACCGAGTTAAGCATTAGTCCTTTTACCCCTAATTCTAAAACTGTTGCCAATAATTGTGCACCCAATTTGTGCGCACAATTTAATTAACAAGCCAATTAGTGCCCATAATTGGTTTTTTAGCAAGCAATTATTGGCACCTATTGAAATCAATTAAATTTAGGCACGTAATCCGTGCCTAAATTTTACGTGCGTCCTGGAAAAGAGGGCATGGAATGGGAAAGGTCTTAGGCATTTTGAGGTAGAGCATGCGTGTGGATTCTAGTTATGTGTGCGATTATAAAATAAAGGGATTCTGTGTATAAATTTAGGCAGGGCATTTGCACCACATTTTGGTTGGTGCAAATAGACACACCTAAATTTACACGTGAACCCTGCATTTAAGTGCTATTCTATAAACTGGGCCTAACTTTAAATGTGGCTCTCTCTCTTTCTCTCCTTTCCTATCCAGCACTGATCCATTTCTCTCTCGCTTTCTCTTTCCCATTCCAGCATTACCCCATGTCTCTCTCGCCTTCTCCATCTAGCATTTCCCCATTTCTCTCTCTCTTTCCTTCCCCATCCAGTATTACCCCATCTCTCTCTTTCTCTCTCTCTCCTTCCCAATCCAGTATTACCCATCTCTCTCTCTCTCTCTCTTTTTTCTTCCCCATCCAGCATTACCTCCACTCACTCACACTCTCTCTCTCTCTCTCCTTTCCCTTCCAGCATTACCCCATCTCTCTTTCTCTGTCTCTCCTTCCTCATCTGGTATTACCCGACTCTCTCTTCTACACAATTCCGCATTACTCCTGCTCTCTCTTCCCTTGTCCTCCAACCAGCATCACCTCATCTTTCTTCTCCCCCATCCAACATCAGCCCTTTTCCACCCTCTTGCAGTTTTACCTGGTCACTGTCTGTCTGGAAGTGGTATGAGCACTACAAGCAATGAGATGATGTGCAGGATGGTTTTCCTGTGCACATCACCGCTCCCTCTGCCAATCATGCCCCCTCCAACGCACCAGGGGGAGTGGTGGCCCATACAGGAAAATGGCCCCACGTGTCTTCCCATTGCGTTTATTGCTGATACCGCCAACCTGGGAAGAAAGTGGCAGCAGCAATAGAAAAGGGATGGACTCCTTTGGGGCTGGGAAGGCTTAGCTCCCCAAGCCTCAAATATAGAATATCTAGGTGAGCCACAGTATAGGCTGCTTGTTGAAGTTGGAGCAGGCCTGAGAGCTGCAGTGAAACTTGTAAGTAGGGCGGTCCAATGCAGAAGGCTTGCAGTGGCAGTGATGCTGCTCAGATCTGAGAGGCAGAGTGAGCGGAGTCCACGTGGCAATTAACAGGCAGTCAGAAGTTATCTGTCATTTAACTTTTGGCTGACTGCTGATTGCTGAACCTGGGGGAAGGAGATAGAGCAATGGCTGGTGGTTCTAAGAAATATTTGGGGGTGCCATGGCACCTGTGGCTCCCCCCATTCCGACATCTATGGTTTAGTCCATTCTGTTAAAGTTATCTGAATAAATCATGCACAGATATAGCTAGCATAAGATGTCCGGTTGAATTGTGTGTTCATGGTGAATACTACAGTGGTTAAAATCATTAACCCCATAATTTGAAATATTTGCTTATCTCTACTCATCAGAGCATGCCATAATTTAGTGCCAAGTGAAAAACATTAGACCAAGATAGCTGGAAAATTTATATAGATAGATAGATATAGATTGAGATATTGAAAGGAAAAACAAAATCATCCTGAATTGTCTTATTAAGACAATCAAGAATTAACAATTTCTTCTACTAATTTTAAAATTTGCATAACAGCTGAATATCCCATCTATTTCCAAAATTGATTCAGCAGAAACACGGGCATGTGCCTTTTCCATTGCAGGGCCAACAGAATGCAATAGGCTTCCAAGTATCTTGAGGCTGGAAACAAATGCTACGACTTTTAAGAAATGCTTGAAAGCTTATTTATTTGGGACTAAGGGGGTCCTTTTACTAAGCTGCAGTAAAAAGCAGCCTTAATGTACCCTTACATGGATCTTTCCCATGCACTACAGTCATTTTTACCACAGCCGTAACAATGGCTTTTTTTCCCATTTTTTGCAGTATTGATCATGTGCTAATATTGCCATTAGCATGCGGCCATTTCTGAAAATTACCACATGAGCACCAGGGGTGTAGCCAGACTTCGGTGGGAGGGGGGGGTCCAAAGCCCGAGGTAAGGGGGCAAGTTTTAGCCCCCCCCCCCGGTGCCGCCAACCCCCCGGCCACTTTTGACCCCGATGCCGACGCCCCTCCCCGTCCCTTTTGACCCCTTCCTCTCGCCACCGCCAGGTACCTTTGCTGGGGGGGGTCCCCAATCCCTGCCAGCCGAAGTCCCCTTCAGCGCCGGTCTCTGGCATGTTCGCTGATCTGAATTCTGTTTCTGTGAATCCTGACGTCCTGCACGTTCCTATGTGCAAGACATCAGGACTCACAGAAACAGAATCCAGATCAGCAACGCGCCAGAGACTGGCGCTGAAGAGGACTTCGACTGGCGGGGGTTGGGGACCTCCGACGGCGGCGGTGGAGGGTTGGTGGCGGCGAGAGGGGAGGTCGAATATGGCGGGGGAGGGTCGGCGGCGGGGGGTGAAAGCAGGGGGGCCAGGGCTAAATCTGTGGGGGCCCATGCCCCCATGGCCCCACCTAGCTACACCCCTGGTTGAGCACTTGCTGCCTGCCACCTATTTTGTAAGCGGTCAGGGCTCATGTGGTATCTATATGTTAACCAATCAGCATGCAGTAATATAGCTGTGCTAATTGATTAGCGCAGGAACACTCATTCTCTGCCCCCAACAAATCCCCTCAAAAAAGGACATTTTTTTTAGCATGCAGTTAGTGGACACACATTTCGAAGTAACTACAAGATGCCTGAGCGCATCCCACGGTACTCCATTTTTATCTGTTTTAGACGCACTTTAGTGCCTAATGCAGCTTAGTAAAAAGGTTCCTAAGGGTTCATATCAGGACAATATACGAAAGCTATGGCACATTGCAAACTATGCATGACTTAATTCAGCTGCTTATTGATAATGAAAGATTCTCTGTTTTTCATTGTCAGTTAATTTTGTTCTTGTGAATTAATTGTAAGGCTGCTGATGTTTTGTATATTGTTTGTTATTGGATTATGTATGTAACTCAGGAATGGGTTCAGGAAAAAAGTCATAGGGAAATGTTTTTACAAATCACATCACTTTTAAATAGGCAGCAGTACAGCAAATCATTACACTTGTCTGTTGAAACACAGTCTTGACATATCGTAACACATTATCCACACTTGTACCCTTCAGACTCTGCATTTATACCTCTCACAATTATTGTCACAAATGTACAATTTGAACTTCTTCTGTGCATGTGCACTCAGACCTATATTCACATTTCACTAAATCTATAAACACCCCACATTTTCCAAGAAAAAACATGTAAGGCCCCCTGAGAATCCTTATTAAGCAACTTCTTCCTGTAGAATGATTATACTATGCAGTGCGGGGAAGATGAATATACCATTTCTACCACAGCACACCCATGGGAGGTTGCTGCTATAGTTCATTCCTTCTTTCACATTAATGAAAGACCTTGAGTGACTGTAGATTTTAGAATAGGATTTTGAAAGAGTAGGAAGTTGTACATTTGCTCATCTCTTTTGATTTGTGGCCCAAATCTTTCTGGAGGAACCTGGACATTGTGTGGAAATCTTTGCTACAATTTCCTATTCAGTGGCTAGTGAGTCATTTCCATCTGCAAGTATGTTTTGTAGAAGGAAGTTTTGCCCACCTTTCCTTACAACAGAAAGAACCCCAAAAGCAATTAAGACATGTAAGACCTTCCCCCAGAGTTTATCTCTCAGAAGGAAGACCCTATTAATATTTTTCATTATGGAAGTAAGGGATTTTTGGAACCAGTTTAGCCACCTCTGTAGCCGTCAGCTCAAGAGAACAGTCTTCAAAAATGTTGGGACATGTATAATTTTTGCACAGAAGTTTTGAAGAGAGAACCTGAAACCTACAAGAAAGGAAAATACTAAATCAATGGGCTGCTGTACCCCCAATGTTCAGCTCATGCATCCAATCAAATACAATGTCATTATTAATTGTGTCAAATAGTGCTGAAAGATCAAGAAGGATCAGGAAATGAAAGGCAGCTGATGAGTCAAAAGGCCGTTAGCTACATGTCATCAAGGAGGGAATTAAAGACAGCATCCTTCCTGAACCCTGTACAGAAATCAAACTGTGCTGGTTCCAATTTGCCAAGTGACTTCAAGAACTCTGTAAGTAAGTAGTAACACAAATTTCTATTATTTGTGATTAGTCAGTAAGTTAGAAATTGGCCAGTAGTTGTTCTGAAGCCTGGCATCTTAGACAAGTTTTTCGACCACCAGTTACACATGTGATGGCTTCAGAACATCTGGAAATCTCTTCATGGAAAGAGAAGCACCCCACAATGGAAGTGAGCCAAGATATCAAAGGCTCTGAAAGATGACTCATCAACCAAGCTGGACATAGATTTAAAATACAGCAGCCCATTTCCACCTAGGTGATCAATTTTTTTCATTTCAACTAAATTGGGTAGAATGAGTGGCAAGCCCTGATAAACACAACTGTAGAGTGAAATAGGCTAGCTGGAAAAATCAACACAATATTCTGTAGAGTGCTCTGAATCATTCCATCAGGTAGAGTGGTTGCTATGTTAGTCAACTTGAATATATAAAAATAAAGGTTAATAAATAGAATAAGAAGGTCATTCGTGAAGCATCTCTATGCGGAAATAGCATTTAGATGCGTAGGTGGTGTACATATGCACAAAGTGATTTCGGAAAGCCACTCTATTTGCATTTAGATGCAGAGATTTCAAAGGAACACAGTTTCCAGTGGTCCAACAAAATATGCATGCAGTTTCCAGTGGGAACAGCTCACATATTTTACAAAACCTGTGTGTTGCTTTTTGTACCTACTCAAAGACACACACAAATGCAAAGTAGCAGAACGTTTGGACCTGGGGTGTCCTCCAGTGAGTCAGGGGGCAATTGTGCTCACATCTGTGATGCCCCAAAACACCAACGTCTGGCATTAGGGAGTAGCAACCAGGGCAATTGCCCTGGGCTCCAGTGCCACAGGGGCCTCATGTCTCAGTTTCTGTCCTGGGCCCTTGTATGTCTAACACCAGCTCTGAAAACACCTCAGAATTATTTTGTGCAATGCCTTCATTTTTTCTTTTGTGCATGTAGGTTTTTAAAATGCAGCACTCATGAATTTAAAGGTCAGCAAATACACATATATATTGTAAAATTATTACATGAGGATAATTTTATAAGAAACTGTCTAGTTTTGGGCACCAAGAGCACTGTTCCCTCTAAGCTAAGCGGGAGTCCTTCAACTACAGTCCTGCCTGTGAGGGGCGCTGTTTCACTATCATGTTTTCAATAGTGAGGGATAGGCAAGTTCTGCAGACTCCAGGGAACCTGCTTGTCCCTAGAGATTGAAAACAGAGCATTGAAGCACTACACCCTACTGGTAGAATGCAGTTGGAGGACACCTGCTCAGCTTAGAGGGAACAGGGGCCCTTTTACTAAGCCGTGTAAGCACCTATGCATGCCAAAATGGAGTTACCATATGGCTACCGTGTGGCTCTTGCGGTAGTTTCATTTTTGGTGCACGTCCAATACGTGAGGCCAAAAAAAAATCATTTTTATTTTCTGCCATGTATATCGGACGTGCACCAAGTAGCATTTGGCGTGCGTAGGCCATTACCGCCCAGTTACCGCGTGAGACTTTACTGCTAGGTCAATGGCTGGTGGTGAGGTCTCAGACCCAAAATGGACACGCGGCAATTTTCATTTTACTGCACGTCCATTTTCTGCAAAAATTAAAAAAAGGCATTTTTTGTAGGTGTGCTCAAAAATAATTCTGCATGCACCCAAAACACGTGTCTACACTACCGTAGGCCATTTTTCAGCACATGTTGGTAAAAGGACCCCATAGTGACCGAAAGTGTATGTAAATGGTGGTATTTTATTCATGTATGTTTTTAAGTGGCCACTTATATGCAGGGTCGTAGCCAGACTTCGGCAGGAGGGGGGGGGTCCAAAGCCCGAGGTGAGGGGGGGCACATTTTAGCCCGCCCCTGGCGCCACCAACCCCCCGCCACTTTTGACCCCCTGGCGCCGCTACCCCTCCCCATCCCTTTCGATCCCCCCTCCCACCACCGCCAGGTACCTTTGCTGGTGGGGGTCACCAACCCCACCCAGCCGAAGTCCCCTTTAACGCCGGTCTCTGGCGCGTTCGCTGATCTGGATTCTGTTTCTGTGAATCCTGACGTCCTGCATGTTCCTACGTGCAGGACATCAGGACTCACAGAAACAGAATCCAGATCAGCAACACGCCAGAGACTGGCGCTGAAGAGGACTTTGACTGGCGGAGCTTGGGGACCTCCGCCAGCAAAGGTACCTGACGGCGGCGGTGGAGGGTTGGTGGCGGCGAGAGGGGAGGTCGAATGTGGCGGGGAGGGTCAGCGGCAGGGGGGTGAAAGCAGGGGGGCCAGGGCTAAATCTGCGGGGGCCCATGACCTGTGGCCCTACCTAGCTACACCCCTGCTTATATGTATAAATGACCTCTTATAAAATACCAAACCAGTATAAATGTGCACACATTGCACAGCAAATATTTTTACTGTGGCCCTGTCCACGGACAGAGTTGGACAACACTTGGGAAGTATTAGCAAGTGCACATATTGATTATGAAATATGATAGTTTATGCGCATACTTGCAAAATGTAGATGCAGGCATTTACCACCAGTTCTAGGCACAATTCCCTCTAAGCTGGATGGGAGTCCTCCAACAGCATTACTGCCAGTAGGGGGTGGTGTTTTAAATATTGTGCTTTCAATTGCTCGGGACAGGCAGCTTTCCTGGAGTCCTGCAGAGCTTGCCTGTCCCTCACTATTGAAAATGTGATAGTGAAACAGCACCACCCACTGGCAGAACTGTACATGGAGGACTCTCGCTCAGTTTAGAGGGAACAGTGGTTTCAAGGGATAGCTTAAGTGATCATGCCCCTAAATTAAGGAAGCTTATCAGCCACTTGTACTAGCATTTTATAAGGAAAAGTAGGCACCTCATGCTTTTCTTTAAAGAATAGGCTTAAAATAGGTGCCTTACACAATGCTTTTAGTAGATGCTCTGTATAAAAATCATCCTCTTATGCATGCACATGGCAACACCTTTAGAGCTCTAGGGGGTCCTTTTACTAAGCTGCATAAGCGTCTACGCGTCCATCAAAATGGAGTTACTGCCCAACTACCACGTGGTTGTTGCAGTAATTTCATTTTTGGCGCGCGCGTCCGATACGCGTATCTGAAAAATATTTTTTATTTTCGGGCGTACGTAACAGACACATGCCAAGTGGCATTTAGCACACGTAGGTCATTACCACCCAGATTCTTTACCACTAGGTCAATGGCTGGCAGTAAGGTCTCAGACCCAAAATGGACGTGCTGCAATTTTGATTTTGCCGCACGTCCATTTTTGAACCCCCCCCCCCCAAAAGGCCTTTTTTACAGGCATGCTAAAAAAATGGATCAGCGCACCCCCAAAACCAATGCCTACACTACCGCAAGCCATTTTTCAGTGCACCGTAGTAAAAGGAACCCTAAGAGGGGCATAATCGAACGAAAACGTCTATCTCCATGGGCGTTTATCTCCGAGAACGGGTCCGTGAAGGGGCGGACCGAACCGTATTTTCGCAAAAAATAGACGTCCATGTTTTATTCGACAATTTGTGAGCTGGGCGTTTTTGCTTTTCAGCGATATTGGAAAATGAAAGCGCCCAGCTCAAAAACGAATAAATCCAAGGCATTTGTTCGTGGGAGGGGCCAGGATTCGTAGTGCACTGGTCCCCCTCACATGCCAGGACACCAACCGGGCACCCTAGGGGACACTTTTACAAAAACAAAAAAAAAGGTAAAAGAGCTCCCAGGTGCATAGCACCCTTCCCTTGTGTGTTGAGCCCCCCAAATCCCCCTCAAAACCCACTGCCCACAAGTCTACACCATTATTATAGCCCTAAGGGGTGAAGGGGGGCACCTTCATGTGGGTACAGTGGGTTTGGGGGGCGGTTTGGAGGGCTCCCATTTACCAGCACAAGTGTAACAGGTGGGGGGGGGGGGGATGGACCTGGGTCCACCTGCCTGAAGTCCACTGCACCCCCTAACAACTGCTCCAGGGACCTGCATACTGCTGCCAGGGAGGTGGGTATGACATTTGAGGGTGAAAATAAAAAGTTGTGAACCATCATTTCTTGTGGTGGGAGGGGGTTAGTGACCACTTGGAGAGTCAGGGGAGGTCATCCCCAATTCCCACTGGGGGTAATCTGGTCATTTAGAGCACTTTTTGGGGCCTTATTCGTGAAAAAACAGGGTCCAGGAAAGGTGGCCTAAATTCTAGCTACAAACGCATACTTTTTTTTCCATTATCGGCGAAAGGCACCCATCTCTGTTCAGGTGATAACCATGCCCCAGTCCCGCCTTCACCACGCCTCCAACACGCCCCCGTCAACTTTGTACGCTTCCGCGATGGAGTGCAGTTGAAAACGTCCAAGTTCGGCTTTCCATTATACCGCATTATTCGTTTTTGTGAGATAAACGTCCATCTCCCGATTTAGGTCGGAACTTGGGCGTTTTTCTCGTTCGATTATAAGCAGGTAAGTGATGCAACTCTTTAAACACTTCAAAGTCCACATGATGATTCATAAAATTATCTACGAAGAATCCCCAGCCTACATGTACAGTCTGATCGACCTTCCATCCAGGAATCACTCTAGATCTTCTCGAACTTATCTAAACGTACATCTTCTCAACTTTAAAGGAATCAAGTACAAAACATATTATGCATCCAATTTCTCCGTTTTGGGCAGCAAGCTCTGGAACGCCTTATCAAGATCGACCCGAATAGTCAATAACCTTTTACCCTTCCGGAAGCTGCTAAAAACTCACCTTTTCAAGCAAGCCTACACAAATGACTTAACTTAAATTAGGAATCCATCTGGGATACCTGAATCTGACTATTTGATTCAACTTGAAATATGCTTCCTCATTTATCCTTTTGAATTCATCCCTCTCCCAACCATCATTATTCATTCTTCCTTAATTTACAACATATTATCCCAATTTACACATTCTTCCCACTCCCTCCTCTACCACCTTCCTCCCTTACCCATCTTACTTACCCACATTTATTGCCCACCTCTTTATATACTATAATTAGCTGTTTTATCCTTTTTGTTATCTTGTATACCTGTTATATTATGTAAGCTGCATTGAGCCTGCTATTAAGTGGGAAAGCGCGGGGTATAAATGTTACATTACATTACATCTGCATGTGCAGATTTGTAAAATGAGGTTCCCACTGTATGTGCTGGCAGATACACATGGCATTCCTGCATGTCCATACAGTTTCTTAATTTTACAAAAGGCTTCTTATGCCACATAGCATTCCTGCATATCCATACAGTTTCTTAATTTTACAAAAGGCTTCTTATGCCACTGAGAGACTTTTGTAAAATAATGAGGACATTTAGCATCTGCTGACTTGCACTATTCCCTCTAAGTTGAGCAGGAGTCCTCCAACTACAGTCCTGCCAGTGGGGGGGTGCTATTTCACTATTATACTTTCAATAGGGAGGGACAGCAAGCTGTGCAGGACTCCCGGGAACCTGCTTGCCCCTAGCGATTGAAAAAACAATATTGAAGCACCATCCAGTACTGGTAGCAATGCAGTTGGAGGCCTCCTGCTGAACTTAGAGGGGAAAAGTACTGACTTGGACACCTCAATTCCACAATCAATAACTTAAGCAAAATGGGGGGCTTCCAATATATTTAGTCCAATAAAAGGGTACCACCTTTGCTTCATTTTTAAAAAATTTCAGTCCAATATTCAAATGAAGTTATACATATATCGGCAGCTAGATAATATGTAGGGCTCAGTTTTCTAAAGGGTGTTACACCCTTAATTTGTGGTTAGCACACTCTAATAGGCTACCGCAGAGATGCATATCAGGATGTGCTGGACGTCAGGACTCACAGCACAGATCAGCGAACGCGCCGGAGACTGATGCTGAAGAAGACAAAGGCTGGCAGGGGTTGGGGACCCCTGCCAGCAACGGTACTTTGCGGTGGTGGGTCTAAAGTGGCAGGGGATGGTCGGCGGGGGGGGGGGGGGGTGAAAGTAGAGGGGGCCAGGACTAAATCTGTGGGGGCCCATGCCCCCGTGGCCCCACCTAGCTATGCCCCTGGTGCATAACCTGCAAATAAAACGACAGAGAGGGCCCTAACGCCTGCTGCATTCAATCGGGACTTAATATGCAGGGAAGTCCTGCATTAAGCTCAGATTTTACCAGTTTAGTAAAATGACTCCATAATTTTGCTATCTATTTATTATACAGATAGAACTGGTCTAAAGATAGGTGGCAAGGGATAAACGGATAGTACTGGTAAACTCACATCACTAGCTATATATTCAGTGCCACTGCCTATACAGATAGTGGCACCACGGGTGTACACATTGACTTAGGGACTGGCACTTAAATTAATATGGTCACTGTGCTGTCTGAAAATCCAGCCCTTTATTTTTATTTATGAACCGCCCAAAGGTTAGTGCAGCGGACTGAGAGCCTGGGGAACTGGGTTCAATTCACACGGCAGCTCCTTGGGGCTCTGGGCAAATTACTTAGGGGGTCTTTTACTGAGCGGTGGTAAGCCCAACACGGGCTTACCGCATGCTAAAATGGAATTACCACCGCCCCAACGGAGCTGCTGGTGGTAGTTCCAGCTGGAGCGCACATCATTTCCCGCACTCCAAAACGGTTACAATGGATGGCGGTAAGGACTCCCCACTGCATGGCCATGCGGTAAGGGTTATCTTACTGCATGGCTTTTTTTTTTTTGGGGGGGGGGGTGCTTTTTACCTGCTGTGGTAAAAGGCGTCCTGCACGCGGAAAAAATGGCCCCTGCTGCTACCACAGGGCCCTGTTCCCGCAGCTTAGGAAAGGGACCCCTTAACCCTCTATTGCCCCATGTACAAATTAAGTACCTGTATATAGGGGTGAAAAAAATAAGTGCTTAAAGTTAGAAATGTTATGTAGCCATACTGGGTCAGACCAATGGTCCATCTAGCCCAGTATCCTGTTTTCGAAACAGTGGCCAAGCCAGGTCACAAGTCCCTGGCAGAAACCCAAATTGTGGCAACACTCCATACTACAAATCCCAGGGCAAGCAGTTGCCTCCCATGTCTGTCTAGCAGACTATGGACTTTTCCTCCATGAATTTGTCCAAACCTTTTTTAAACCCAGATATGCTAACTGCTGTTACCACATCCTCTGGCAAAGAGTTTAGAGCTTAACTATTCATTGGATGAAAAAATATTTCCTCCTATTTGTTTTAAAAGTATTTCCATGTAACTTCCGCGAGTGTCCCCTAGTGTTTGTACTATCCAGTTAGGCGTGGTTTATAGAATAGTGCTTAAACCCAGGGATTGTGCCTAACTTTGGGTGCAGCCATTTGCAGTAATAGAAATGTGGTGCAAATATATGCACCTAAATTGGTGCGTATTATTTATTTATTTATTACATTTCTACCCCGCGCTTTCCCACACACAGCAGGTTCAATGCGGCTTACATAGTAAATAGAATTACAAAGTATTGTATGGAGCATATTAAAAACTGTAATAAACATGGTAATAGTAAGGTTTTTAAGAATATGTGAATTGAACATGGAAAGGTAAACAAGGCATGATAGGCAAAAGATTGGGAGGGGTATGGTGTAGGGAAGATGGAGAAGAGAAGACTGGAGGATGAGTATAAGGAGTTTGGGAGACATGGTTTAAGGTATAATCATCTTCAGAGCAGGAGTTGTGTGGGTGGGCTTATAAGGTTAACTTGGGTCGTTAGGTATATCCTGAATTCTACAACAATACGTGTAAGTGCTGATGCCACACCTAAATTTACATATGTAAGTTCTAATTAAATCTAATTAATGCCATTAATTGCTTGTTAAAAAGCCAATTATTGGCACTAATTAGCTCATTATTCAATTAAATTGCACACACACCCAAATTTGTGTGCGCAGTTTTTAGCAACTTTTACAGAATTAGGGGATAGTGTGTGTAAACCACGTTGAATGTAAACATAGAAAGGCAGACTATCAAACCCCATCCCCTTTCCCTTTCCCATTTTTAACCTAAAAGATTCAACAAAGAATGTCAGTGTGGGAGGACAGAATTCCTCTGAGTAATAAATGAGTGGCTGCAATAAAAGAATTGACAAACTTGAGTTTTCTAGATCTGAACAAAGTCATCTCAATATCAGGAAGAGAAAAATCATGTATTAATGGGAAATGAGCAGTGGAGGCTTTAGCACTGTTGCATAAGGCTTGATTTTGAAAGCAAAAAGAGGAAATAAATCCTCACACAACATATGCAAGAAACTGCCCACAAGACAGATACAAATTCCCTCATTAAGACAGACCTCAAAACAAAACCCAGAGCTGGTGCTGTAGGGAGGCTTCTTACCTGGCAGCAAACAAGTTCCCAAAGACCATGTCAAGGTTGCCCTAATGAAGAGCTGTGAAACTTGAAAAGATCAGTGGGAGTGTGTTTGCTGCCAATGGGTACCCTCCCTTCCCCATCGACTGTAGCTTTACTTTGAAGACTGTCTTAAATAAAGTTTGAGCTTTTTTAAAATTTAGTAAACCAGAGCCCTGTACGCCCATATGGAAGGGAGAACTATTAATCAAGTACTTTTCAGCATTTGGTGGTACTGATCTGACAGGCCAAGGCTAGTCTTAAGAAGCTAATTTATCAAAGAATCCACCAGCTCCCCCTCCCCCATAAAAGAGATAATTCTTGCAAAACAAAAAGGAGAATAGTTATATTCAGGGCTTTTTTTTGAGCGGGTACTTAGAGGTACTGAGTACTGGCACCTTTTCCATTGTCTGCTAAAACTGACCCATGGAACCCAAGTTTTAATGACAGAGCTCAGGCTCTACACACCAATTCTGCCTTGTCATAGATTCTGTGACTGGTTGCAGGGGGCCTGGCTATTATGGGGTGGGTCTCTCAGTGATCACCCCATTCCTGAAGGGTGGCCTAGTATTTGAGTACCAGCACTTTTTTTGCTAGAGAAAACACACTGGTTATATATTACAGTTTGATTTGTAATTATACTAATACAGGGAGGGTAATTTTCAAGTCTATTCTATGGGGAAATCAGTGCTTTACCTGCGGAAATAGTATTTTATAAAACCTCCCACCCTATGTACAGGTAAAGTGGAGTACATAGGGGGCAATTCTACAGTATAACTGGGCACCTCTATTTTGATACCCTGAGGCCCTGTGGTAGGAGCCTATTCTAGAACGGAACGTAGGTGCCGTTATAGAATGCTAAAGTAACTCGTATCAATGCATCTAACGTCAGCCATAGAAATAGTTTTAAATGCAGGTGCCTGAATAGGACAAGGAAGCTTGAAATTGCAGTATTCTGTAAAATCCACGTGTAAGTGGAAGCCCCGCCCTATATCCCTCCTAGTTTCGGAGTAGATGGTAGACCCATGGGAGGTGTGAATTGGGAATTTGAACATGGAGAGACAGAGGGAAGATGCATCGCTTAGCTGTATTTTCAGTGGTGCTGCACATGTACTGCATACCACTGAAAGTATGTTTGGCCAAGATGCTTCAGGTTATACCTGGTTTTGTCACGTCCAGACCAAATATATAAGCTACATGTATAGGTGCTGATTACCGGTGTCTATACACGTAGAGTATATGTGTACTTGAGCATGGAAGAGAAGTTCTAGGCTGGCACTATTTTTCTGATGTATGAAACTATATCTGTACTTTTGCTGAAAATAGTTACGCAGAGCTACTTGGACATTTCATGCTATGCTGAATGTCCAAGTACCTTTTGAAAATTGACCTATGTAAAATAGCCTGTGAATAAATTGCTTTCTTATTTCTTGTGACAACCACTGACCGGTGTTCAGAGTAATGGGATGCTCTACTTCTTGATTGGAGCTCTGAGAAGGGCCTCCCCCCCTAACTTTGGATGCCTTGGTGGAGGAGGGGGTGTTAGCCTCGAGCAACAGATTGCCTTGAGCCACCATTAAGTCCCAATATCTGGACAGGGGGGCAAGAAAGATGGAAGGCAGTGCTGCCCTAAGATGGGTCAAAAGGGTGCACCAAAGCAATATCTGGCTCAGGGCACCACAACCCCTTGAGCTGGCTTTGGGGAAGAGAATGAGCTGGACTGGGTGATGAGCAGGTGGGGAGGGATGTTTCAGTGATATTCAGGAATGCATTAAAGGCCTGATTTACTAAGTTTACTTTTTCCCTTGGACAAGGAAGACAAAAAACAGCCTTGGTAAATCAGGCCCTGAAGGAACTGACATAGAACTTAGAACGCCCCCCCCCCCCCCCCCCCACGTGCTCCTCATTTCAGTGGAGACAGTGGTGACAGGAGAAGGGAGGTTGAAAGAGGTCTCACCCATTGGCTCCTAAGTTTTTGGCTGGCTCCTAAATCACAAGAAAATTTGTCAAGGCCTGCTTTACCTGTATTTACATTTTTTGCAGAAGCTCAGCATGAAGTGGAGGAATAGCCTAGTGGTTAGTGCAGTGGTCTGATCATCTGGGAAAATAGGTTCAATTCCCACTGTAGCTCCTTGTGATTTAGGGCAAGTCACTTAACCTTCCGTTGCACCAGGTACAGAAAGGCAGTATATCAAATCCTATCCCCTTTCCCTCATCCGTAGTGGTTGAGCAACAAACATATTGTCAATATTCAGACTGCGGGAGGCAGGCCCAACTAGTTCCCACAGTTAGCGGTGAGACCGGATATTCAGTGCTAGGCTAGTTCTGGTGACTGGCATTGAATATCCAGTTTAGTTTTGGCTGGTTTAAACATAACCAGTCAAGCCAATATTTAGCATTGGTCAGTTGAGTTTAAACCAGGCAAAGAGAGGCCTGCTATTTCTGCAGCCCAATTTGGTCACCAAACTTATGCGCTGAATATAAGCAGATAACTGGTTATATTGCACAATATAATTGGTTAGCCGCTAAGAACTGACCAGGAATATTCAGCGGGAGATAACTGGCTGAATATTCATGGATAGCCAGTTAATCACTATTTAACTGGCCAGGAACCGTTCCTGGCCAGATAAATAGCGCTGAATATCGGGTGGATGGTGTTTGGTATGTAAAGGATTGCTTCATTTGCCCATATATACTACAAAAGCGCATCATGGTATTTTTTAATGAACATTTTATTAGGTGGAGTGGCCTAGTGGTTAGAGCACCAGTCTTGCAATCCAGAGGTGGCCAGTTCAATTCCTACTGCTGCTCCTTGTGATCTTGGGCAAGTCACTTAACCCTCCATTGCCTCAGGTACAAGCTTAGATTGTGAGCCCTCCTGGGACAGAGAAATATCCAATGTACATGAATGTAACTCACCTCGAGCTACTACTGAAAAAGGTGTGAGCAAAATCCAAATAAATAAATATTAGGTGAAACATTATAATGTTAGAAAGACCAAAGGAAGAACAGAAAAAGTTAGACCCTCTAAGTTTTAATGTTCCTTAGCTACTCAGATGGTGCTATCATCACTATAGCAAGGTTTTACTACAGGCATCTGGCTCAAAAACTACAAAAATTCAAAAGAGAGCTGAGGTAAACTAGTAAGGGTCACAGAAAAATCCATTTCCACCTCTGAAAGCCCAAATCCTTTCCTGTGGGCAAGAAAACTTTCCCAGACACCATCAGATCATCTTGTGAAAAAAGGTGGAGTTGGCTGAAGCTATCAGGGTGGATAGTAAACACCTAGCATAAAGCATGTAATTAAGAACACAGCTGACTAGAAGAAGCATATATATGCCTAGGAGTGGGCGAAAGTAGGTACAGCTAGATATCCTGCATAAAAGTTACACCTATTTTATAAATTAGAACACAGGAAGCTGCTAAGTGAACTTACAATAGCAGCCAAGAGAAAATCACTTCTCAGGATGACCAACTTAGCACCAGAAGAAACTGCCCTCTGGTGAAGGAAATGATTCAGCATTTTAAGTTATTTATGGGCCTAGCTCCACCAAAGTGGCATGATACAAACAAAAAGTGTGGCAGGACATTTACATTTATTTCCTTGTTTTAAAAAAATTTTATCTTTATAATTTCAACAAATAAAGGGGTTCTTATACTAAAGGGCATTAAGATCTTAGGGCCCCTTTTACTAAGTCTGGAGTGTACAAGGGCCTACCCTAAATTGAATGTTTGGCTTTGCCAATGGGGGACATGCCATAGGCATAGGGTGGGAGGGAGGCGATTTAGAGCGAATACTTAACTTCAGAGAACAATATTGGATCTTTAAATACTGTGGAACCATGTGGGCTTAATCGTGAAATTGAATGGTCAACACTTATTTGAGATTGTCTAAAGTATTGTAGCTAAATATTTGGTTTTGTATATCCTACCTACTAGATAGCAGTCGTTCAGCCCTGGAATTTTGATTGGTGTTCTTTGTCACATGATGACTTGAATAAGCTATAAAGCTTGTCTAGGAAGAACTGGCGGCCATTTTAGACGCCGCCAGCTGGAAGCACTCCTGGTTAGTAACGGTCAAGACAGGAATTGAAGTATAATAGTCTTGATAAAAGTTAAATACTAATTTGATATGATTTGTTTATAGGAGACTACCTTGAAACAGCTTATAAGCGAAACATGGATCTATGTCGGTGACAACTGGTCTCCCTCATGTATTCATTGAAGAAAGCTAAAAGCTAAGTATTAATGTTAAACTTCTTGTGAATGATTCTTATAACGCAAATTGAAATTGTGAAAAATCGCTTTGATACTAAAATGAGGAATAATAGTGAAAAGTTTTATATAAATAAAAAACAGTGAAAAATTGTAAAAAGATTGGATTGATGAGGATTGCGTTATCGCCCCTAAAAGGTATGCTTGGCTCATTGAAATGTTTAGCCAAAATGGAGGTGGATACGCTAGTCTGATGGATCCTCTTATGACTTTCTGATTCTGCTGACCTGTAGAATATAAGATAGAAGTGTGAAGAAGCTGAGCATATTGAGAATTACTGATAGTTAGCTCCCTTCAATTCTTATAATTGTATATAGTGCCTGACTGCTATAGGCAGAGAGTGGGCATTCTTGCATTATCCAGCTAGTGGATGCTAACTGCATAATGCAGAGTTAATATGGGAGCATCTAGTGTCTCCTAAACAGGAAGTGGTAAGTGCTCCAGCATTAACTCTATGCAGCTGCCACACACTAATGACAACGTTAGTGTACAACCTCCAATGAAATATGTTTTTTAAAACCCCCATAAGTGCTGCGTTAAACCTGAGCTTAGTACTTGGAAAACTCCCTTGTTAAAATGCATTAAGGTCAGATTTTACTGCACTTTAATAAAAGACCCCCCATAATTTCAACATATAGTCTATTTGTTGGAAAGAATAGGCAGCAAATATTAGCAATATTACATTTCTTCTCTAGAAAACTCTGATAAAAAGAAACAATATATTACCATTAGATTTCAAACATAACAAGACAGAAGCAAAAAAAAAAAAAAAAAAAACCTAAGGGAAAACAAGAAAGGTATAGGTATGGGACATACTCAGTCATAGATGTAGCAAAACAGTCAACCTACATCATCAGTAATGGTATATTGGCAAATGTTTTAGCATCAAGGGAACAAAAAGCATAATATACCCCAAAATATTTAACTAAGCATTCTTAGGGAGACCTATGGAAAAAGGAAGCACCAAGAATATAGACCTCTTGACATAAAGCAAGAAATAATTTCCTCTTCCGTGTATTCTTGACCACTGGTAATACCCAAATTATGTCACTCATAAATAAAGAATTTATATTGTGAAACTATATTCACATTATCAGGTTGAGGTCCTGTTCCTGGAGGAGAAACCTAGTGCTTAGAACACCAGGCTGATAGTCAAGGAAGCTCAGATCAAATCCTGCATCTGCTCCTTGTGATCTTGGCCAAGTCTTTTAACCCTCCACTGTCTCAGGTACAAAATTAGATTGTAAGCCCTCTGAGGATAGGGAAATACCTATCTCTCTCTCTCTCTCTCTCCATAAAAGAAAGATGGAATAATCAAGTAATACTAAAACATCTAAGCATGATGCCATCTCTTGGAAGAAGCTTGATCCCTGCAGGCTAGTAGAGAGAAAATTCTGTCCGCCGGTAGGAAGATACTATAGGAATCTTAGCATATCCCTTAGGTATTTCTTAAAAAGATCTCTAGGTCTCATGCCAGTATTCTTGGGGCAGAAATTCCAATGTCTTGTGAAGTTCTCTAACTGCTTCATCTTCCTATTTAAAACAATATTATCTTGAGCAAGGCTAGCATTACACTTTTTGATTTCACCAAGATCTTTCCTCCTGGCTACCCAATCCTGCTGAGTCATAAAACTCATCTCCTGACCAAGAAAATTTAGTCCAAAGAAATATAAAACTAAAGAAGAATGAAGACTAGCCAACACTCCCTAAATAGTATCTAGGGTAACCACCACTGGTTTTACTAAGGCCAGTTTAACAATACTTGCTGCTGGATGCTTATGATCCAGGCTTCAAGCTAAGTCCTCTGACACAACTGAAGCCAGGCTCAAAGGTGGCATCCACCGCATTCACATGGTCACCTTTTACTCTTTCTACTGGGCCAGCATTCAGCAGCTCTCCCTTGCCCTTCTTTAACAACAAAGAGTTATGTCATCACGCTCATAACAACGCATAATCTTTAACAATGTGCATAACGTAATTGGCTTAGAAGCCAATCAGCATTGTTATATTATCTTGTTTTATGCTGATGTTTTTCCTGATTGTTCTACTTTGAGATTGGGTGACTTCTAATCCATCATGAGCCTGTGAAGGTTAATCAGAACATACATATGTGGCAAAGACCATTTTAAAATGGTGCAGCTATTTACACTGGTGCGTACACAAGATCACACATACATCACCATGCATAGGGAAAGGGAAGGGGTGTGTGGATTTATTTATTTATTTTATTTATTTATTAAGATTTATATACTGCCATTTTGAAGAAATTCACTCAAGGAAGTGTACGACAAGATCAATTTGGACATAGGCAATAGACAATTTAAACTAAAAAAAAATCAAATAACAGTACATATTATGGCATAGTAAGCTACTTACAATGTCACAGAATGCAGAGTAAAACATCTTAACAGCATAGGGCAGTGTTCAAGACCCGGGAACCAATAGCGGACCCTGGAAACCTCTGGGGTAGCCCTCATCAAAATTCTGATTTTTCTTTTTTTCCCTGCTACTCTCTGCCTCTTTATCAAGTTCACAACAGACAGGGGGAAGTGGATGGGGGAAGAAACGCATGCTTGAAGGACAAGGTAGTTCTCATTAGACAAATTGAATGTATTTGGAAATGTCCACCTTTTTGAGGATACACACAATAAACTTTTTGAAGACAGGCAGGCAGAGTGGATGTCATTGACACACACTGATCAGCAGTGTTGAGGTCTCATGTGGGAAGGTATTGGGTGGCTCGCCTTCAGCTCATTCGGATCCAAAGTGGTCCTGACTTGAAAATTAATGAAGACCACTGGCATAGGGTGTAAGCAAAGTTGGAGCATATCGACAGAGAAGATAGAATGACAGGGGTTTGATAGAGAATAGGGGAATAACTTAAAGAAAGCTGCACTTGCACAGTCATAACTCATAGGGGTTTACATTCAAATACAGTAGCTATTTTTCTATCCCTGGAGGGCTTACAACCTGAGACAATGGAGAGTTAAATTCCTTGCCCAAGGTCACAAGGAGCCACAGTGGAATTTGATCTGCGACTTCCCTAGTCCTTCTCAGCAGGCTGCTGTAAGCATTTAGGCTATTCCTCCACTCCTTACATAGGCATTCCCAGGGGATAGATTGGGTGGACTGGTGGTGGAGTTACAATGTATGTGTATATTTTATTAAATTTGTAGATGTAAAGTACATGCTTCAGAGGAGGTGTAAATGCTTGCTATTGGGGCTAGTTCTGGGAGCCTATTTTATGAAAGCACAGATCTCTTTTGTGCTGCTTGAATAAAGGCATTCTCCTATAAAATTAACCCCCTACCCCACCCCCACATACACACATCATGTTTGCACTGAAGTCATGGACTCTTATTTCTGGTATATTTTTCAGGAGCAGAGGCATTGCACTAATTATCTCCCTTCCCTCTCATATCCCCCCAGGCTCCCTGAAGTCAATACAATACAATACAATACAAACTCAAGCTGTCTGCAGTGGTTCCTATTGATAGGCGCCGATAAGCAATTACAGACATATCTGAGGTCTTACCACACTCACTTGTGCCCTATATACAGGCTTCAAATAGAACAAAGTTAAGGGTTTCATCTACTTGAGCTGTCGTCCCTATTTCCAGGCCAAGATTAAATCTGCATAAAATTGTTTAACGTTGGATTTCCTAACATATGAACAAAACTCAGTGTACCACTGTGCATGATTTACTACATAATGTAATATGTTTGTATGATGTTTCTTGCCAGTCTGAAAGACCTACAAGGGGAAGAATGTGTTACTATCTGTTAAAACAGAAAGACTCTGGCTTGCATTTCAAGCTTATGGTTGTCTGTTGAAAAAATGGGAAAAGTCCACCATGGCAAGACCGAACTACAATTTTCAAAGGCCTCTAGAACTATTTTATAATTTGCAGGTAGTATATTCTTCTGACTTCAGATTGATTGCATGCTTCTTTCTACATGTGAAACCATTTCACTCATCATGAAGGTAATTTCCTGCAGCTTAAGGGGCCCTTTAAGTAAGCCGAGTAAGCGCCTACGTGCGCCCAACATATGTCAAAATGGAGATACCGCACGGCTACTGCGTGGCTTTTGTGGTAATTTCATTTTTCCAATATGCGCGTCCAAAAAATAATTGTTATTTTCTGCCACACGTATCAGACGCATGCCAAGTGGCATGTGGCACACGTAGGTCATTACCGCCTGGTTACCATGTGAGACTTTACTGCTAGGTCAATGGCTGGCAGTAAGGTCTCAGACCCAAAATGGACATGTGGCAATTATCATTTTGCCGCATGTGCGTTTTTGGCAAAAATTTAAAATAGACCTTTTTTATAGGTGTGCTGAAAAATGATTCTGCGCGTGCCCAAAACCCGCACCTACACTACCGCAAGCCATTTTTCAGCACACCTTAGTAAAAGGACCCCTGAATCACTAGTGGGTAAATATATATATAGATATATACACAGAGAGAGAGAGAGAGAAAGAATGAGAATGGATTAGCTGTATTTTTGTATTCCTAAATAGTTTTTTTAATGATTGTTTATGCACTACTGCTATTATGTAAGCCACATAGAGCCTGCCTTGGTGGGATTATGTGGGATATAAATGTTCGCGATAAATAAATAAATACAATTTTGTACAGCAGTAGCTTGTTAAAGAATTCAAACAAAGCCAAATCAGTCAGGGACACATTTTCAATATACCCTAGCAGCAAAAGAAGGTACCTTTTTAATAAGCAGCGGTAAGCACTAGCACATGCATACTGCAGCAAAAAAAAGTTCTTATCAGAGGGTGCACAGAGGTGTCCTGTGGTAATTTTTCCAAGTGCACGCACTTTTCATGCACTAAAAAATAATTTTATTTTTTTAGCACTGGGGGTAGGTTGGGGTGGACAGTAGGTGTATTCTGCAATAATCAGCACTGCTACATTGCCACATGCTAACCAATTAGTGTGTGATCAGCATGTGGCTATTATTTATTTTATTTTTGTTACATTTGTACCCCGCGCTTTCCCACTCATGGCAGGCTCAATGCGGCTTACATGGGGCAATGGAGGGTTAAGTGACTTGCCCAGAGTCACAAGGAGCTGCCTGTGCCTGAAGTGGGAATCAAACTCAGTTCCTCAGGACCAAAATCCACCACCCTAACCACTAGGCCACTCCTTAATGCTGGAAATATAAAAATCAGCCATTTTACCCATGTCGTAAAAATGGCCTTAGTGCATGGGAATGACAGATGTAAGCACTTTTACTGCAGCTTAGTAAAAGGGCCCCATACAGATCACCATTCAGTGGCACAGCTTGAATCATTAATGGATATGTTTATACATGGAGTGGCATAATCAAAAGGGATGCCCAAGTTTTGTTGAGGATGTCCTCGCAAAACGTCCCGATGGAGGAGCGGGGAAACCCGTATTATCGAAACAAGATGGACGTCCATCTTTCGTTTCGATAATATGGTCGGGGATGCCAAATCTTGAACTTTAAGTCATTCTTAGAGATGGTCATCCCTAGACTTGGTCGTTTCTGATTTTCAGCGATAATGGAAACCAAGGACGTCCATCTCAGAAACAATCAAATGCAAGCCCTTTGGTTGTGGGAGGAACCAGCATTTATTTCTAGTGCACTGGTCTCCCTGACATGCCAGGACACCAACCGGGCACCCTAGGGGGCACTGCAGTGGACTTCATAAATTGCTCCCAGGTACATAGCTCCCTTACCTTGTGTACTGAGCCCCCCAAACTCACTACCCACAACTGTACACCACTACCATAGCCCTTACAGGTGAATGGGGCACCTAGATGTGGGTACAGTGGGTTTGTGGTGGGTTTTGGAGGGCTCACATTTACCACCACAAGTGTAACAGGAGGGGGGGATGGGCCTGGGTCTGCCTGCCTGAAGTGCACTGCACCCACTAAAACTGCTCCAGGGACCTGCATACTGCTGTGATGGACCTGAGTATGACATTTGAGGCTGGCACAAAATATTTTAAAAGATTTTTTTTGAGGGTGGGAGGAGGTTAGTGACCACTGGGGGAGTAAGGGGAGGTCATCCCCAATTCTGTCTGGTGGTCATCTGGTCAGTTCGGGCACCTTTTTGTGCCTTGGTCGTAACAAAAAATGGACCAAGTAAAGTCGCCCAAGTGCTCGTCAGGGACACCCTTTTTTTTCCATTATGGGTCGAGGACGTCCATGTGTTAGGCACGTCCAAAGTCCCGCCTTCGCTACGCCTCCAACACGCCTCCATGAACTTTGGCCGTCCCTGCGACAGAAAGCAGTCGGGGACGCCCAAAGTCGGCTTTTGATTATACTGATTTGAATGACCCTGTGAGAAGGACGCCCATCTTCCGATTTGTGTCGAAAGATGAGCGTCCTTCTGTTTCAAAAATAAGCCTGATGGTGTCCAGAAAAAGCGAGACTACAACATTTTTCCAAATAACCCCAAAGCAAATGTACTATTGTTAAAAATAATTACTATTATTTACAGGTGTTACCTCAAGATGCTTTAAAAACTGGATGATCCCTGTTTTCAAAATGATGTCATTTAGGAAGTAACCACTAAGATCTTTTTCTTTTTTTTTTTTTTTTACCAAAATGGCATTTAACGAAGAAGATAAAGTTATGATTAAATTTTTGTGACAAAATAAGGCATACAGTGCACAGGGAGTTTCCTAATAAAAGTTGGACTAAGGTATTTTCAAAGGTCATAGATGGAGGAGCATTAAAAAAGATTCTAGATGTTTTGGGAAAAACATTCAAAACTCCACTAGTAAACGGCCATTTTCAAACCAGGAAAATGTCCAACTTTTTTTTTTCAAAAATGACCATTTGCTAACCATTTTTATGCTCAGTGCATCAATCTTTTAGGATCATTTATGAAAATAAAAAGTCTAAGGTAAAAACACACAAAATCAAACCATTGGGATGTATAGGAGGAGCCAGCATTATTAGTAGACTGGCCACACAGACATCCCAGCAGAGCAGTGGGACACCCTAGGTATTGCTGCAGTGAACTTCACATACAAGGTCTCAGGTACACATCCCCCAGTCACCTCCTTATAAGACATGGACAGCACTGAATTTATGGAGGCAACACTGGTGGCAGTCAGCAAAATGCTAATCAACGCCGGCTGAATATCAGGCCCTAAGTTCTCACTGTGTGGTACTGAGATGTCTAAAAGGAGGACAATTCTATAACAACGTACATAGAGGGAGCTTATATGGCACCCATTCTATAAAGGAATGTAGCCAGCCAATATTCAAAGCAACTTAAATGCCAGGAGAGGTGTGGGGCTATCTGCTGATATTTTGTAGTACATGATATGAAGAGAGCTGCTGAATATCACCACAGACCGCTCCTGCACTATCCGAATAATGCTGAGGTGGTCCGTGGGTGGAGCTTGGGCGGAGCCTAGGAGGAGCTGTGACTTAAGAGTATAAGAACAGCCATTCTGTGTCAGACCAATGGTCTATCTAGCCCAGTATTCTGTTTCCAACAATGGCCAATCCAGGTCACAAGTTCCTGGCAGAAACCCAATTAGTTGCAACATTCCATGCTACCAATCTCAGGGTAAGCAGTGGCTTCCCTCATGTCTATTTCAATAACAGACTATGAATTTTTCCTCCAAGAACTAGTCCAAACCTTTATTAAACCCAGATACCTAACTGTTGTTACCACATCCTCTTGCAACAGGTTCCAGAGTTTAACTATGCCTTGAGTGAAAAAATATTTCCTCCTATTTGTTTTAAAATTATTTTCATGTAATTTCATTGAGCGTCCCCGGGTCTTTGCACTTTTTGAAAGAGTGAAAAATTGATTCACGTTTACCCAATCTACTCCACTCAGAATTTTGTAGACCTCAATCATATCCCCCTCAGCTGTCTCTTTTCCAAGCTGAACATAGTAACATAGTAGATGATGGCAGAAAAAGACCTGCATGGTCCATCCAGTCTGCCCAACAAGATAAACTCATATGTGCTACTTTTTGTGTATACCTTACCTTGATTTGTACCTGTCCTTTTCAGGGCACTGTCCTTTTCAGACCGTGTAAGTCTGCCCAGCACTATCCCTGCCTCCCAACCACCAGCCCCTCCTCCCACCACCGCCTCTGGCACAAACCGTATACATCTGCCCAGCACTATCCCCGCCTCCCAACCACCAGCTCCACCTCCCACCACCGGCTCTGGCACAGACCGTATACGTCTGCCCAGCACTATCCCCGCCTCCCGCCACCGGCTCTGCCAGCCAATCTTGGCTAAGCTCTTTAGGATCCATTCCTTCTGAACAGGATTCCTTTATGTTTGTCCCACGCGTGTTTGAATTCCGTTACCGTTTTCGTTTCCACCACCTCCCGCGGGAGGGCATTCCAAGCATCCACTACTCTCTCCGTGAAAAAATACTTCCTGACATTTTTCTTGAGTCTGCCCCCCTTCAATCTCATTTCATGTCCTCTCGTTCTACTGCCTTCGCATCTCCGGAAAAGGTTAGTTTGCAGATTAATACCTTTCAAATATTTGAACGTCTGTTTCTCCTTTCCTCCAGAGTATACATGTTCAGGTCCGCAAGTCTCTCCTCATACGTCTTGTAACTCAAATCCCATACCATTCTCGTAGCTTTTCTTTGCACCGCTTCAATTCTTTTTACATCCTTCGTAAGGTACAGCCTCCAAAACTGAACACAATACTCCAGGTGGGGCCTCACCAACGACTTATACAGGGGCATCAACACCCCCTTTCTTATCCCCCTCAGCTGTCTCTTTTCCAAGCTGAAGAGGCCTAACCTCTTTAGCTTTTTCTCATATGGGAGGAGTTCCATCCTCTTTATCATTTTTGGTTGCTCTTCTTTGAACCTTTTTTAATTCTGAAAAACGATGACCAGAATTGAGTGCAATTCTCAAGGTGAGGTCCCACCTTGGAGCAACACAGAGGCCTATGGGTGTGGGGGTGAGGAGTGTTTGGACCTGCATTTAGCTTTCTTCGGGGCGGGGGGTAGATTGGAAGAGGAGAATTATGTTCAGGGGGTGAGAGGGGAGATCAGAAGGGAGTGCTGTTCTGGGGTGTGGGAGCAGGAATTGGAAAGGAGGGGGCTCTGGACCTGTGCAGAAAACCTTATGCGGGCCCCAGTCAATATTCAGCTGGGACCTGCATAAGTGTCTTATGTGTGTCTTGGCTGAATATCGTCCAAGACCAGCATAAGCTCCAGTGCCCTATTTACTTTAAAAGATACTAGTGTAACAGGCGAAATACATACCTATAATTTAGGTACACCAATCAAAACCTAAGGGATCAAACCCCTACTAAACAGTAACTAAATCAAAAATAATGGGGTTGAAAACTTTACACAACATATTCCATACACTTAAAGAGCTTAGGAAATAAATTAAATTAAACAGAAGACACCTCAAATACTCCCGGTAGGGGACCATAGACATAAAATAAAGAAACCTCTACCATATTGGAAGTCCCATTACTATCACCAGTGTGGAAGACTAGGTGAAAGAATGAATCTGTGTAAAAAAAAAAAACTGCTAATAGGAGAAAAACAACTGATTAAAATAAAATTCCCTACCCCCATCTATCTAAATAAATCCCCAATGCAGGAGTACATGTGTAAAAACTTCTGTAAAAACTTGAAAGGGTTCTGCAAAAGTTTCAATTCAATTCCGATAACAAAAAAAGCAAGCTTGCCTACACTTATCTTAAGAGGAGAACAATACTGACTCACGGTTCCACAATCCCTCATTGAATTGTGTTGCTCCTACAATCTACTACTGAAGACCCGCCCGCTCCGTGATGATTGGAATAGACTGTTCTTCTGCAATCCACCTGGCAAGACATGCCGCTTCATACCCCCAACACGGGCTCTTATTTTCCAAATTCCCTTGCTTCGTTACAAGGGAACCATATGTAGAACTTTTCATCCTTTATAAACATGAAACAAGATGGCTGCGGGTTTAAAAAATTAAAGGGACCGATGAATGGAGCATTATCAAAACACATGCCATTCTACATTTCTATTTAACCCATGCGGTTCAACAGTGTCTAACTGAAAAATCCACTGCTGTTCTTTCTTCCATAATGCTTTTTTAAAATCCCCTCCCCTCCATCCCAGACAAAGCTGATCAATTATCAAACATTTCAACTCATCAAAACAATGATATTTAAGCTCACAATGTTTCACCAATGGAGCCTGATAGTCTTCAGTACTGAGGCAGTGAGGGAAAGTGGTGAAGCACCGTGACTTTGGAATTTGAAGGGATGTTTCACTGTGGTCAGGCTAGTTGAGAAACAGAGTCTATAGGGAAGCTGAGGTCAACTAAATCATACTTTTGCAATTTAGCAAGCACTCATCCTGATGAAAGGGGGATTAGAAATACATGGTATAATGTTACCAGTTCCTAGATGAAATTAACACATCATGTGTGATTTGTAGTAGTACAGTATTAATTAAACTGATTCAATTATTTGCTAATTGAGCATGCTTTCTAAAGTCAAGATGTTTAGCTACTACTAGACGTACGCAGCGCTGTACACTTGAACATGAAGAGACAGTCCCTGCTCGACAGAGCTTACAAACAGGACAAACGAGAGATAAGGGAATATTAAAGTGAGGATGATAAAATAAGGGCTCTGAACAAGTGAATAAGGGTTAGGAGTTAAAAGCAGCATCAAAAAGGTGGGCTTTTAGCCTAGATTTGAAGACGACCAGAGATGGAGCTTGACGTAAAGGCTCAGGAAGTCTATTCCAGGCATATGGTGCAGTAAGATAAAGGGAACGGAGTCTGGAGTTAGCGGTGGAGGAGAAGGGTGCAGATAAGAGAGATTTACCCAGTGAACGGAGTTCCCGGGGAAGAATATAGGGAGAGATGAGAGTGGAGAGGTACTGAGGAGCTGCAGAGTGAATGCACTTATAGGTCAATAAGAGGAGGTTGAACTGTATGCGGAAATGGATAGGAAGTCAGTGAAGTGACTTGAGGAGAGGGCTAATATGAGCATAACGACACTGGCGGAATATTAGTCGTGCAGCAGAATTTTGAACAGATTGAAGAGGAGAGAGATGGCTAAGTGGGAGACCTGTGAGAAGCAAGTTGCAATAGTCTAAGCAAGAGGTGATAAGAGTGTGAATGAGGGTTCTGGTAGTGTGCTCAGAAAGGAAAGGGCGAATTTTGCTGATATTATAGAGAAAGAATGACATGTTTTAACAGTCTGCTGAATATGTGCAGAGAAGGAGAGGGAGGAGTCGAAGATGACCCCAAGGTTACGAGCTGATGAGACAGGAAGGATGAGAGTGTTAATTTTAAACATTTCTGTGTGTAAAACAGTTTTATATGCAGAAATAATCTTATATAGAATTATCTGGACTATATGAGGGTAATTTTTAAACAGGGCACCTAAGCTAATTTTAATGACTTGAACATGTCAGTTTTTGGAATGTATTTATGCTGTTTTTACGTTTAGCAGAGTGCAGAGGGAAATGCTTTGCTGTTTCTATTGGTATTGCACTGAATCCAGAGAGGGGCATTTTCGATATGACATCTAACATTTTGCTGAAAACATCTCACAAAAACATCTAGCTCACAGCCATAATCAAACCTGAAAAATGTCTAGATTTCTGGTCCAATTATGGCTTTGTGCTAGACATTTTCATACTTAGCACATCCATCAGTAAGTACCATTAAAAACAAACCACAAAGTCCCAGGGAAAAACGTAGAAAAACAAGCTATAAATATGTCTGTCTGGCAGCATTCCTAGTGGACACACAGACATCCCAGCAGTGCAGAGGGTCAGTGCAGTGGACTTCATATAAAGGGGCCCAGGTACAAATCCCACCTAAATGTCTTACCCTCCAGGAATAGTGAAAACACACTGTACCTAAAGTTCCACCACTACAATAGCCTTGAGCTTGTAGATCACTTATATATTTAGGTACAGGTGGTATTTCTAGGTTCCAGTAGTAGCTCAAGGTGAGTTACATTCAGGCACAGTAGATCTCTGTTCCAGGATCTAAGGGTCCCTTTTACTAAGCTGCACTTACTACTACTACTACTTAGCATTTCTATAGCGCTGCCAGGGTTACGCAGCGCTGTACAAGTTTAAACATGGGGAAGGACAGTCCCTGCTCAAGAGAGCTTACAATCTAAAATGGGCTTAGCACATTCTTATACAGGCCTTCCCTGCATGCAAAGTCCATTTCTAGCGTGACTGTCAAAAGGGTTTTTTTTCTCTATTTTTTGAATATATGGCTGTGTGCTGGTAAAAACTTCAGGTATAAATTGGGGTTATTTTGCCACTCAGGAATATCAGGCTGCTAAGCCATGACAGGCAACCTGACATATTTGTGGAGGCTAAAACCCCTCTTGCACTCCCTCAAAATCATGGCCTCCCATAGTGACCTCCCTACCAGATACTCTCAAACCAGATGGACCCCAACCCCTGCCCTTATGAAGGCCTCCTGGGTCTACCTTTATAAAATGCAATGAGAATGAGTCTTTGCTAATGAAGGACAATGTTGGACTACTTTAAAAAAAAACTTGAGAATTTGGGGCTCAATATTGATCCCATGGTGACTTTTACAGTGCTGACTGCTATGGGCAGAAAAAGAGCTGGATATTAATGGCCAGGCCTAGTCTAGGCTCCAGCACTGAATATCCAGGTCATTGGCAGCCGCCAGAAGTTATCCAGGTGCCAGCCAATATTCAGACTAATACCAGGATAAAAAAACTGAATTAAGTTAAGATAGTCTGAAACTGAACACTGAAAAAACACACTGCCTTATCCTCTCATCTCAACATAACAACTACAAACCTGCAACCATAAACACCCCAGGACACACACTCCCTATTTCAGACAGCCTAAAAATACTCGGAGTCACAATCGACCGCAACCTCACTCTCGAGAGCCAAGTAAAAACCGTAATAAAGAAAATGTTCCACTCAATGTGGAAACTCAAACGAATAAAACCTTTCTTCCCGAGGGATACCTTTCGTAAATTAACACAATCAATGGTCCTAAGCCATGCGGATTATTGCAACGGAATCTATGCGGAATGCAAAGAACAGCTCACAAAAAAAACTCCAGACCGCCCAAAACACAGCAGCCAGACTGATATATGGTAAAACACGATTCAAAAGCCCTAAACCCCTTTGAGAAAAGCTGCACTGGCTCCCAATCAAAGAACGGATCATCTTCAAAATCTGCACTTTGGTCCACAAAATCATCTATGGCGTAGTCCCAGGATACATGACAGACCTTAGAGATCTACCAACAAGAAACAGACTTGGATCAGCACGATCATACCTAAACCTACATTACCCAAACTGTAAAGGGCTAAAATACAAAACAACTTATGCATCTAGCTTCTCTTACATAAGTGCACAGCTATGGAATGGACTCCCATATGCAGTGAAAACAATACATGACCACCTAAATTTCAGGAAATCATTAAAAACCCACCTCTTCAAAAAAGCTTATCCCACCGATCCAACATAAATCCTCACACCCAGCATCACACCATAATCATACTGGACAATTTACTCTACTCTTTCCCCTCGGCCACATGGCGCCTGAATCACTTCTACCTCATCTGACCTCAACACAATCTTATTTATTTATTTTATTTATTTATTGCATTTGTATCCCATATTATCCCACCTCTTTGCAGGCTCAATGTGGCTTACAATATATCGTGGATAGTGGAAATGAGAGGAGAGTTGACATTTATTGTTACAGAAGTAATTTTGGGTTGCATGGTAATGAAAAACATGATAAAGATATAATGTGAGGCGCTCTTAACATTGCTTGCTAGATATATGTGGGGATTTCATATGTTTTAGTCATTGTGGTATGTCTTGTTATCAACCGAAATGGCAAACGCCTTTACTGTACTTTGTAAGCCACATTGAGCCTGCAAATAGGTGGGAAAATGTGGGATATAAATGTAACAAATAAATAAATAGTCTTTTGCTGTCCTGTCTTCATCCAAGGACTACACAGTTAGGGGAAAATTCTATAAGTGGCACCTAAAAATTGGCGCTGAAAATTTTAAGTGCTGTGTGCTAGTCTATGAAGGGTACGAGTCCTTTATAGAATAGGGCTTAGGCCAGTGCTTCCCAAACCTGGTCCTGGAGGTACCCCAGCCAGTCAGGTTTTCAGGATACCCACAATGAATATTCATGAGAGAGGTTTGCATGCACTGCCTCCATATCTCTCTCATGAATCTTCATTGTGGATATCCTGAAAACCTGACTGGCTGGGGTGCCTCCAGGACCAGCTTTGGGAACCACTGGCTTAAGGCATAAACTACACCTATCTTTTTAGATAAAAGCAGGTGTAAATGCTGGCACATAAATTAGGCATGGGTCAGCTGAATTTTATAATTACGCACAAAAATGTTGGAACACCCTTAAAAGACCCCTAGCTATGCCCCCCCCCAAATTTATACGTGTTAGGATTTACATGAGGATGTTATACAATACGATCTACGTGTAAATTCTAATTAAGACCAAATAAAGCCGATAATTGGTTGTTAGCCAAATATTGGCGCTGATTGGCTTGTTAAGAAATTAAGTTGTATGCGCAAATCGGCTATGGGTGTGTGCAACTTTACTGACCATTTATAGAATCTGGGGGTTAATAGACTGAAAATCACTGCTAACTGGGGAAGTCCCGCCTCTGTCCTGACTCCGCCTCCAGACTGCCCTGGGTAGTGCTATAATGATCTCTCCGGATTTTCAGCAGCAAGCTCGAAAGTTACCAGCCACTATCTAACACCCCATGTTAGCTTTAACATGTGACCATTTCAAAAAATGAATACGTGAGCACTTACCATTACCTATTTAGGAGGCACTAAGGGCTCCTGCATTATGGATGCGCTAACCGGTTAGTGCGGCAGTAATGAAAGCACGTTAGTTGATTAGCGCATCCATGCCCATTCTCTGCCCCTGACATGTCCCCTCCAAAACCAAAAAATAGTGCATGAAGATGGCAAATCTAATGTAGAACACTTAAGCGCATTCTGCATTAGGCTATTTTTGCTGCATTAAGGGGTCCTTTTACTAATTTGCAGTAAAAAGGGCCTTGTTGTAGCAGTGGCACCTGGATTTGCTGTGCTCCGAGGCCCCTTTTACCACAGAAGGTAAAAGTGAAAAAAATGAAATTACTGTGCAGTAAGTATTCACTTGCCGTGCAACCATTTCGTGGGGAACCCTTACCTCCATCCACTGATGTGGTGGTAAGAGGTCCCACGCTAACCCGGCGATGCCCAATTACTGCCGGGTGAATGTCTGCAGTAAAAATTAACAAAACTTTCCGGTCACACCAGAAATGCCACATGTTGGGGGAAAAGCTATCACCGGCGGCCATGTTAGGCCGGTGGTAGTTCCGATTTGCCGTGCGGCTACTCTCTAGTAAAGTGCCCCTAAGTGCACATTAGCACCTACCACAGCATAGTAAAAAAGCCCTATGTTTGTACTTAAGACAATGGAGGGTTAAGTGACTTGTCCAAGATCACAAGAAGCCACAGTGGGATTTGAACGGTGTGTAGCACTGCTGTTAGTGCAGTGCTGGAGTTTGGTGCTGGGAGCACCCTTGTTAGTAAGTGTTTAGGAAGCACCCTTTGTTGTTTGGGTATTTGGCTTTCCTGCTTGTTTCCTTGTGCTTTCCCTGCTTTTCCTCGTGACCTGTGTTTAGCTGCTGTAGCTTGGTGCTTAGGAAGCACCGGGGTGAGAACCCGTGTTTAGCTGCTGCAGCTTGGTGCTTAGGAAGCACCAGTGTTAGGTCTGGCGTTTGTCTTGTCTTCCCTTCCTTTTCCCTTGTGGCTTCCCTGCACTTCTGTTAGTGTAGGGCATAGGGGCACCCCTGTTAGTTTCTGTTAGGAGCACTGCTGTTAGTGGAGGGCTTAGGAGCTTTTCTGTTGGGGCCGGGCTTAGGAACACTTTTGGTCAGTTTAGGAGTTAGGCGCACTTCAGTTACAGCTTGTTCTAGTCCTAAGTGCACATTAGCACCTACCACAGCATAGTAAAAAAGCCCTATGTTTGTACTTAAGACAATGGAGGGTTAAGTGACTTGTCCAAGATCACAAGAAGCCACAGTGGGATTTGAACCAGGCTCCCCTGGTTTTCAGCCCTGTGCTTTAATCACTAGGCCACTCGTCCATTCTATTTTAGATTTTTGGTCACTTATTTTGACTTGGCTGAGGGTTTATCTGTGTTCTGCTTGTGCTACTATGGTCAGGCGTTCTATTAGCATAGAATTTCTGTGTGGTGATCTGCAGCAATTCAGCTTGTTCGGTTTTCCGTCTAGGTGTATTGATGTTCAATGGCTCACTGCAGTTTTTACTGTGGCGTATTTTCCTAAGTAGGTCCCTGTTACATAACTTTTATGAATGAGTGTTTTTTGAGGGGGGGGGGGGGGTTAAAATAACGGATTTGCTCTCTAGATCCTGAATGATTCTTATAATGTGTTCTATTCCTTCGCAATATGCCCTGGTACTGGAGAGGGGTCATTTTGTTACTGAGTTGAAACCAAAATGATTTTTTTTTTTGCATAGTCAGTTCTCGGGGAAAATGCACTCGTTCTGCTCTGTACCCATTATTGAAGAAGGGCCACAGAGGTTTCTGTGGATGCAAAGTATATGTTTACTTTAACAGTCTGACAGTTCAGTGTGCAGTGCCACTATTTTTGCTGTATATTACAAGCCTGATGTCTAGTGGTAGTACTGTGAAACTACCACTAGAGGTTGTGGGTATCAGTTCAAACCTTTGCCGTCATTTGCATCACCTTGGACATGTGCCTGATCTCCGCTATCTTAACAAAAATTTTCTCATTATAATTAAGCCAATACCCCACTGATGCATCTGATAAACCTCTAAAATCGAATCTGCATTATAATGCAAAGCAAGCCATACTATCATGAATAATCTCTACCTCAGACACTAGCTAGCTTCAGGAAAGCCCTCATCCAATTGACAATATTGTGGGAAATCTTCCTAACCTTACCCATCTCCTCCTCTTTCTTAGCCTTCTTTTTTCTCCCATCCAATAAATGGAACATATCAATATCCTTGCACTTACAAATCTTCCACCTTAAGGTCTCCTGCAACTCCATGAACCCAACTATAGCAGGAATACCTTTTTCATCTGTCTCCTCTCCATTCCCATGAGCATTTACTGCAGAAAGCCTTCTCCCAGAGGAAGAAGAAGAGGAAGAATCAGATTTTGATCCCAAGCTCTCTTTCTACTTTTGCCCTACTTCATACTGCATTTATCTCCCTTTCAGTTTTTCTTCTCCCTTCTTCTTTACTACTCCCATCTCAGAATCCAAACTTTCCTCCTGCCCAATAGTACTTCAAAAATTCTTACGCGAAGGAGGAGCTAGGACTGTGGTAGAAACTGCCTGGACTGGTTTCACAGGACAGTTAGACTATCCAGTTGGTAAAACATTGATGGGCTCTAGAACCCTGCTCTGTCAAAATACTGGCCATGGTCCCCGACTATGGGAGGCACTCTGTTGACAAGGACCAATGACCTTGTGGTTGCTTTTGGCTTTGGTTTTTCTTCTGCTTGCCTTGGATGGTACCATAGCAACTAATCCCAGCTCAGGATAGACCACCATAGCCACATAATATGCCAAGAGCACTGGTTCCTGTTTTGCATGGCTTGATGCTTTCCTCCCCATGTTGACATCCAGAGCATAATGGGAATGAGTGGAAACCTATCCCATGACACAAAAGCCATCAATCTCCTCCCCCGCACCCTCCACCCGAGGCCTTGGACTAAGGTCGCCACAGGACTAAGGAATAAGTTGAAGAGGAGTGGGGTCAGGACAGAGCCCTGGGGGACACCACAAGGAACACAGAATGTATCTGAAACAAAATCCCAAAAGGTGTCAGAGAAGATACAAGAGGGTAAGAAGGAGGAGAACCAGTGGAAGACTGTACCAGATATTCTCAAAAGAGAGAGTATAGAAAGGAGTAGAGCGTGATCCACCATGTCAAAAGCCACTGTGAGGTCAAAGTAAACCAAAATGGAAATATCACCACAGTTGATAGTGAAAGGAAGATCATTAATTAATGCAGTCAGGATAGCCTCACAGCTACAGTGTGGCCGTTATGAAACCCTGATTGATGAGGGTGAAACTAGTGTTCTTTCTCTGTGAAATCAGAGAGCTGTTGAAAGACAAATCCTTCTGTAACCTTAGAAATATAACAAAGGTTAGAAATGGGGCAGTTGTTAGAATAGACAGATCCAAAGAGATCTGCTTCAAAATAGGACAACAATAGCATGTTAGTATTGCTGGGTTCCACGGCAGCTTTTGACACTGTAGATCATAATATCATGCTAGCATGAGTGGCAGAAACAGGTATTACTACTACTACTACTTATCATTTCTATAGCGTTACTAGATGTACACAGCACTGTACACTTTCACATGAAGAGACAGTCCCTGCTCAACAGAGCTTACAATCTAATTAGGACAGACAAAGAGGACAAACAAGAGATAAGGGAATATTAAAGTGAGGATGATAAAATAAGGGTTCTAAACAAGTGAACAAGGATTAGGAGTTAAAAGCAGCATCAAAAAGGTGGGCTTTTATCTTAGATTTGAAGACGATCAGAGATGGAGCTTGACATACCGGCTCAGGAAGTCTATTCCAGGCATATGGTGCAGCAAGATAAAAGGAACAGAGTCTGGAGTTAGCAGTGTAGGAGAAGGGTGCAGATAAGAGAGATTTACCCAATGAACAGCGTTCCCAGGGAGGAATGTAGGGAGAGATGAGAGTGGAGAGGTACTGAGGAGCTGCAGAGTGAATGCACTTATAGGTAGGTATCATAGAACAATACTTGCTTGGTTCAGTTTTTATCTATCAGATGTTCAACAGCATTTCATCACCACCATAGGCATTGACCTGTGGGGTACCACAAAGATTGATACTGTCTCTTATTCCTATTAACATCCACCTCAAGCAACTAGCTGAGCTGATTCAGTCAATGGATACCCAGTTCTACATCAATGCAGATGATGGGCAGTGAATCATACCAAGCTTACCTACAGGTGACGTGAGGGGGAACGCAGCCGCAGGGCAGGCAATGCAACAGAGAACAGCACTGGAGGAAGGCTCCTGTTGGCGGAGCTTGGGGACCCCGCCAGCCAAAGTATATGGTGTTGCGGCGGAAAGCATGGAGTTGGGGCAAAATGTGTCCCCCTCTTTGGGTTCCGCCCCCCCCCCCCCCAAGTTTTATGGTTTGGCTACACGGCGATTTGGGGGGGGGGGGGGTGAGCGGGCTGGTGGTAGCCCCACTCCAGGCCCGGCTCATTCTCTCGGCGGCCCTGATTACACTTTATCCAAAAACAAGCTTTGATTCAAAGTGGCTTACAATTTATCAATACATCTTTGTTTACCATGTTATACAATTTTTACACTGTTTTTTAACCCATTTTTTTCATTATTCTCTTAAAAAGAAAGGGTTCAATGTTTTCTGATAATTAGACCGTAGATCCTTTCTCTTCTTATAAACAGAAGGATCAACTTATCATGATAAAAACATAAAGCCTTTCAAAACATAAAGCCTTTCATTCCCAGAAAACCAAAAATAACAAATTACTTTCAGATGAAAAAAGAAAGAAAATGATAGTTCAGAGGAGGGAGAGAAAAATCCAAGAAACATGGCAGTTAATATTTTAAGGAAATCACAGCAGGCATTGCAGGGTTGATTCCAGAGGTAGCACACTATTAACTCTGGTACTTTGTACAGGAATCCCTGCCCATTCATTGTGTAATATCACATTATCTGATGAATGTAGCAAAAGTTAGGGTAAGAGTGACTCAGAACCCTAATAGCAACAATCAAGTGCAAACAAGACCTTTGAAATGAGTTACTATGGGAACTGAAACAGATAGGGACAAAGGCTTGAAATCACATGGGCAAGTCAGGCTTTTGTCTTGCAGTTAGCTTAAGAACATTGTAAGAGTCTGTAAATAAAAGGCTGGAATTGAGAGCTTGTTTCGGAGATTTGTTGATTTCCTTACCTTCTTGCATAATGAACCATAAGGAAGATGATCACAGTTTTGGTTCACTGCAATTGAAAACTTTGTTTACTTCCAGAAACAAAAGGGTGGAAGTAAGTAACGATCACAAATTAATTTTTCCCCTTTACATGTTGAAGAGTCATTATGAGAGTAATTTCAAGTAGGCAGGCCTAGTGGTGATGTATTCAGGCACTTCTCATGGACATACTTTGAAGATTATTTTCAAAGGGGAACTATTGGGATAGTTTCTCTTTGAAAATTGCGCAGAAAAATATGCGTGCCTATGTTGGACACGTGGCAACAGATACAATCTGTCCATCCATACCATCTTACTCCCGTTAGAGATCCTAGTTGCTTGGCCCAAGATAGTCTTCATCTCCACCACCTCCACTGAGAGGATGTACCACAGTTCCACAACCCTTTCCTTAAATAAGTACTTCCTTAGATTACTCCTGAATCTATCCCATTTTATCTTCTTCCTATTCTGCTTCATTCCAGAGCTCCTTTTCAACTGAAAGTCTTGCCTCCTGTGCATTTATGCCATGGAGGTATTTAAATGTCTATCATATTTCCCTTCCGGCACCATTCTTCCAAACTATACAGAATACAAACAAAACAAGAAGCAAAAAACACTTGCACACAGTAGCAGGAACATAGCAGCTTTTTCAGGAGAATGAAGATTTTGTGAATCACTGGAACATGATATTCAGTAAGTGTTCCTTAGATTTGATGCTTCTCATCATTGAACGTAGTAAGATACTGTTAGACGTTGAGAAAAAAAAACTTTAGATGAGGAATTGAAAAAAAAAATCAAAGATAACACCAAGTGGATTTTGAACAGGAGCATGAAAAACCTTGAGTTCCTTCCAGGATTCCATCAGACAAAGCAAAATTAAAAAGTTTGACATAGATGCCAAAGATTACACTACTCAATGAATGTTTAAAGATTGAAAAAAAAAGGATTGAGAAATCCTTCAAATCTATAGTGATTGTGAGTTTGTCATCAAGTGAAGATTTATCAAGCGGCAGCGATAACACCAATGATTTTTTAGATCAACAACCCCAGAGAGGAGGACAGAGAGGGAAACCCAGAGGAACAGGGCACAGCACAAATCAAAGATGTCCACAAACTCAACCCCAACGCCCCATGAATCCGTGCTCATAAATTTATCCTCAAAGACATTGTCATTTACAGATAATAAATTACTTTCTCGTGGGTTGACTTTTGTCCCAACATTTAGTTTTGATGAATTCCAATTTATTGTTGACCTAGAGCACTTTTTAAGACAACTACAGTTGCAAGTGTTTTTTGACCAGAAATCGACATGCTGTGATAAGTCTAGATTAACATCTAAATCGACATGGACATCTCCAGTCCAGATAGATTCTACTATAAAAATCTTTAAGGCGGTGGTGCAAAGAGAAGTGAAATCAGCTTTTCAGAACACACATTATTTTTATGATAATTTGACAAAAGAAGATAGAGGTTCATTACAGAAATTAAGCACAAATGCCAATATAGTAACCAAACGCGTCAATAAGGGAGGCGCTGCCGTTACGGCAAGATGGCGTCTGAATAGGACGTGTATGAAACAGCTCCTCACTCAACTCCCTCTTGCTGTTTTTTTTTTCCTTAAAAAATACATTTCCATGCCCAAGAGACGGGGCAAACAGAGGGCTTACCCTGCTCCCTCTGCAAGACAGGAATTGGGACCGATGGACCGTTTCACTGTTCCCAGAGTAGAATTGACTGGGCAACAACCCTTGCTGCAGGAGGGATCGATGAGAGGAGAACTGACCTACCTGCCTGAGGGAGAGACCACTCTGAGCCCAGAGGAATGGAGTCCTCCTTCGATGCCGGCAATGCTGGCAGACCAGAGCCCTGGATTGACTAGACCCGATGAGGAGATGTCTGATCTGGGAGCAGGGGCAGACTCTGCTAGCAGAACGCCGAGTGCAGCAGTGCTGGTGGTTACTGCTGAGAATACCGAAGGAGTAGGAGTTGAATCACAGGAGAGCAAGACTGGCTCTGAGAAAGGAGCTCAGGAAGAGGTAACATTGAAATTATTTCCTAAAAAAACGGAGAAAATAACCCTAGAAAAAATTTGGGATGCTTTGGAATGTTTAGAAGATTCTTTAACCCAGAAACTATCTCCAATAGTTAAAGTTACTCAATCAAATCAAGCTAAAATAGCAGACTTGGAAAAACAGTTGGAACAATCTAAAACTTTTGAACAAACAATTATACTTGAAACAAATCAAATTAAAGAGAGTCAAATAACTTTAATAAAAGAAAATGTATACTTACAGAGGAAAATAGAAACTTTAGAAAATTTACAAAGGATGAAAACATTGAGATTTATAAATTTTCCTAAAGTCCCAGCAGTGGCTCCTTTAATAACATTCAAAAGATATCTTTCTGAAGTATTAAAAATTACTGAACATTTGTTTCCACCTGTAGCAAGGATTTATTATTTGGCTCCCTATGTTAAGAAACCAAGTGAGCGCATAATACCATCTATGGAAACTCCATTTGAGGAGCTAAATTTGAATTTATCACAAACAATTGAAGATGAACTATGTGGAGTACAACCTGCTACATTAATTATAGACTTTGTTCTACAGCCGGATCGGGACTGGATCTTGAAAACTTTCTTTAAACATAGACATGAAGTCTTTCTGAATTGCAAAGTCAAAGTATTTCCTGATATTGCTAGACAAACTCAGAAAAGACGTCAGTCTTTTTTGAAACTTCGTGATCGTGTATTGTCACAGGGGGGAATTTTCTGGCTTAATTTTCCTTGCAAATATGTTGTTAAATTTCAATCAATTAAATATGTTTTCTTTGAGAGTGATCAGTTAGCAAAATTCCTGGACTCCAGACAAGAACCAGCCGTAAACTCTCTTGTGCTTCCTCCATTAGTATCTACTCCGTGATAGGATAAGTGGGAACATGTTCTACTCATTTTTTCCTATGTTAACCAATTTTTGAATTGTGCCTTGCCTATAATTGTGGACTTTAGCAGTAATTATCATTTAATAGATTTTCTTTATAAAATATTTTCTTGTATGGTAATACTCCTTTTCTGTACAAGTGTTTCTTGTAAAATTCATTAAAATTACAAATAAATTAAAAAAAAAAATAAGGGAGGCGCTGTTGTTATACAGGACCGAGACAATGACATTACAGAAGTGGAACTTCAACTCTCCGAGGAAGGCACATACAGTAAATTGGATGAGCATCTGACAAATAGATTATAGGAGTTGATCAGAGGGCACATACAAGAAGGGGTAGAATGGGGTTTTCTAATAAAAAAAAAGAAGAAATATTTTTAAATGTAAAACATCCAGTTCTCTATACCTTTCCTAAAATTCACAAACAACTGGAGAAATCACCAGGACATCCAATATTGTCAGCTAAAGGATCATTATTGGGGCCTTTATCCATTTTCGTGGATTGGTTCTTATGAGCTTGAGTACAGTTGGCAAAATGATATGTTAAAGATGCAACACATTTTTTAAAAATCCTGAAGAATATGGAAAGTCCACAAGTGGGTAGCCTTTTAATGGTCACCCTTGATATTAAATCATTATGTACTTCAATCCCGCAAGTTCAGGCACTAGAGATGACATATGGTCAGCATTAGAACAATGGGATAGACCCATGGAAATTCCTTCTCAATTTTTATTTACGTTAGCCAAAATTGCATCTGAATTGACAATAAGTTCCTGACCCACGGGAAGTCTGAAACATATACTAATTGAATCTTCAAGGGGACCTTTTGCTTTATGGTCGATTCAGTTTGGGCTGGTCTTCTTTTTTCTTTTTTCTTTGGAATTCTATTCTTGCCCTTTTGTGCATATCAGTAGTGATCATCAAATCAATTTATGGCATCTGAAGGGACTTTTTTCATATACTCTTTATATGTTCTTTTACATTCATTTATATGTGATTCTATTTTGCAAAGACCAATATGTGATTCAAGTCTGTTACACTATATTTGTTTATACTGCATTTGCATGTTTTTCAAAGAATATATATTGTTCGTTTTTAAGGGATATTTATAACAAAACGGAGTTATGATATTTGATGTGGGTATTTTAAGCTAAACAACTTGACATGTTTTCATATATATTATCATGTGTGGAAGTTGTTTTGTTAATATATAGCATTTTAGATATTTCTTTTGTAGTGCACACAGATATCTAATCGGATCTTTATGCATTTAAGAAGCACAATCTTATTATTGACATACTTTTCTTTCTGGATGCCTACAATCAGCGGATATGGAACCACCTTAAATATTAGGACAAGCCCCATGACGTCACTGTATCTGGATCCTTCCACTTCCCCTTTTTAAGCACTGTTTTGCGCATGCTCTTACTTTTGGCGGTTGACACAGCTGAAGGCGTTCTATAAACGAGCTGTTCAAACAGCGAGTTGGTTTTTAAATAATACACTTTATGACGATCTGTACCCTCTTGGTCTATTTTCATGTAGTGCACATAGATATTCGATTGGATTGTTTTTTTATATATTTGAGAAGTATGCTTGTACTTTCCGCTTTTTTTGTCTGATGCTGGGTTAGTAACTTTGAGGTTCCGATGTGGATGAAGGGATCTATGTGCATGGAGATATACACATATATAATTTTAGTGTGCCCACGATGTGCGAATGCGGAGTTATTTTAAACATTAGGACGTGCCCCGTGATGTCTCTGTACATATTTGTTTTAAGTACTATTTTGCACATGTGCTCACTTGTGGCGGTTTATGCGATTGAAGGCGTCCTACAAACGAGCTGTCGATATAGCGGGTAAGATCTTAAGTTCTCCGTTTTAAGAACATACTCTTAGACGACGGGATCTGCTTCAATGTGCTTTTATGCGGTGCTGAATAATTGTTGGTCTCTCTGTCTGCTAAAGCATTTCAAAGCAGACGTTTATTTCATCTAATACACAATAAGGGTGCTGGCACTGTCTATTTATTGCATGTGGATGCATGGAGACACATTGTCATCATACTATGAAATTTGGAGGAATACCTCAACGTCAGTGATGAGCTTGTTAGGTGGAAGCGATGAGCATGACTGTTTTGGGATATGAGGGGATAGTATTTTGGCTTATTATACATACAGGTGTGTAATTATCAGTATAGACATCGGTCAAGAAAGGTTGGGTTTTGATTATTAGCTGTTGAGTCTGAATATTCTATTCTTTTTTACATTAGGTAATATAACCTGATTGTTTATTCCACATCTTTGTCAACTTATTATCTTGCTGACCTATAGGAGTCCCTTGGTAAGGCTTGATTTCTTTATGTCTATTTTTAAGTTGGTGATGCTGTAATAAAGTTGTGTATATGATATGAGCGCCTGTGGGTGTGCACCATAAGTCCACAAGCCCACTTTATATGTTGAGCTTTTCACACACCTGTACACATGAATATGAAATATGACATTATTGTGTGCATATGTGTATGTACGTGGATATGCTCTGATGTTTATGAACAGACGTGTAAATGTGGATATATATATATGTAGACATATGTATGAATGTATATTTCTCAGGCCATGATAATGATGTTTTTTATATTTTATTACCTTTTTTATATGTATATGCGTATGTATGTTCATGTAGGATTGTATATATGATAACCGATTTATATCTTTTTAAATTATGACCATTAAGTTTTATTTTATTTTTAAGTGTACATGTGAATGTATGTTCATGTAAGATTGCACATGTATTTTAATTTTTAGATATTATTTTGATGTTGGTTCTGTACTATTGTGTTCTATATACATCACATATATGTATATTTTTTATTGACATATATTTTTTATTGATATATTTTTATGTATTTTTATGTTAGACCCCTGATGCAGGCGTTTGTACGCCGAAACACGGACCGTGTCGGTTCTCCATTATAAATAAAGAACTACATTTTTCTCAATCCTGAAGGCCCAGTGACCGCTTTATAGATGACATTTTCATGTTATGGAATGGAACCACACAACAGTTGCAAAACTTGGTTGACTGGCTAAATATGTTTAATTCGGCTATAAAGTTTACATATAATTTTTTAGCAATGAAAATATATTTTTTGGATGTGAAGCTCATTCAATTATATATACATTTTTGACCCAAATATATAGAAAATCGACAGATTGCAATGCACTTTTGCAATATCAGAGCTGTCACCCTCATTCCTCGAAAAACAGTCTACCCTCCTTATGATTCTGAAGAATCTGTGAAGATGATGATGATTATAAAGCTCAATCTAAATCCTTGTTGCAAATCAAAGCAAGAGAGGTTATCCAAAGACAATTTTACAAAAGGCATATGTGAGGGCTAAATACAACAATTGAGAGCTCCTACTTCAATCTGCAGATACACGTTATACACAAGATTTCTCCAGGAGACGTGTGTTATGGTTTTCAACGGGTGGAGAAGCAGTCACAGTGATAATTAGAAAAAATGGTGACATATTCCAGACCCATCCAGTTTTCAATGGATGTAGATTAAGGATTGCCTTTTCTAGAGGCAGAAATTTAAAAGAAATACTGAGTCCGACTGCTCTCGCTACTCAAATTATGGAACCATCATCTTTGGATAGAAATGGTCATTACAAATGTGGTGTTTGCTGTTTTTGTTTCATGATGCAAGAGTTCATTATCAGCAGTGATGATAAAAGTATATAAATTACACACTACTACAAATTGCAATTCAGATTTTGTAGTATATGCATTAAGATGTCCTTGCAATTGTATATTTTATTTATTTATTGATTGCATTTGTATCCCACATTTTGCCACCTATTTGCAGACTCAATGTGGCTTACAGAGACCTGTTATGGTATTGCCATTCCAGGATATCAGATACAATTAGTGATGCACAAAGATCAAGGATGGGAAAAAAGAAAAGATCTAGGCAGATAAATATAGAAGGAAGACTTTCATAGCTGGGGTGGATTGGCGAGGTGATCTAGTTAGGCTATGGTATGGGTTCTCTTTGTAGGCCTTGTTGAAGAGATATGTCTTCAGAGATTTACGAAAGTTAGATATGTTGTCGATTGTTTTCAAGGCAGTTGGTAGAGCATTCCACAACTGCATTCCCATGTAAGAGAAGGTTTATTTGAAAGCTTCCCATATGTAGATATAAATATCATGAAATAAAACTTGAATATCACTAAAACAGCTTTAAAATTATTGTAGCTGGTAGAAACAGCAATAATAAATGCTGTAATTTGTGCTCATTTTTCTACACTGTTCAGTATAATACAGATGGCCAAATTTCAGTGAGGCTATCCTGTTTCCTGATGGGTTCATGTTAACTGTTGCAATCTGTCTTGGGAAGCCTGGTGGAAACAGGACTAGAGGAGGAAGATGGTGGAGGGAAAGTGAGTAAGAGAAGGGGAGAAATGCTGGCCCCACAGATGCAGCTATACAAACCCTGATGGTTTGCGCCTTCCTGGATTGTGTAAGCAGTAAACCACACTTAGCAGGCTTTCACTTCTGGTGTGCAGACAATACGTTGGAAAGAAAAGAAGAAAACTATCAATATGCCTAAGTGAACATAAATCATGTATAACTTGAGCCAGACCGGAAGCTCCCTTAGGGGTCCTTTTACAAAGGCGCGCTAACGTTTTTAGTGCGTGCTAAAAATAAGCATGCACTAAACATTAAAGATGCCTTTATATTTCTATGGGTGTCTCGAGCGTTTAGTGTGCGCTAATCATTAGTGCACACTAAAAATTCTAGCATGCTTATGTAAAATACCCTCTAGTGTCACATTGCACAAATTTTCAACATCCCTTTAATCAGTTTAAATGTTTTGTGATCCATCAGATACAAAGATGTACACAAGGCAGCTATAGAGACTTAAAGTTGTGGTGGCTTGAACAACGTTAGATCCACAGACTGAAATCATTAGAACCTAGGGGTTTTAACATTTCAGTGGTGGCTTGAACAACGTTGGATCCACAGACTGAAATCATTAGAACCTAGGGGTTTTAACATTTCAGTGGAATGGACTGCCTTTCTCTGACACTATCAGGCTTATTTTCGAAAGAGAAGGGCGCCCATCTGTCGACACAAATCGGGAGATGGGCGTCCTTCTCCCAGGGTCGCCCAAATCAGCATAATCGAAAGCCGATTTTGGGTGTCCTCAACTGCTTTCCGTTGCGGGGACGACCAAAGTTCATGGGAGCATGTCAGAAGCGTAGCGAAGGAGGGACTGGGGCGTGCCTAACACATGGGCGTCCTCGACCGATAATGGAAAAGAAGGGCTTCCCTGACAAGCACTTGGGCGACTTTACTTGGTCCATATTTTGTTAAGACCAAGCCTCAAAAAGGTGCCCAAAGTGACCAGATGACCACCGGAGGGAATCGGGGATCACCAACCCTTACTCCCCCCAATGGTCACCAACCCCCTCCCACCCTAAAAAAAACCCTTTTAAATATTTTTTTGCCAGTCTCTATTGTCATACCTAGCTCCATGACAGCAGTATGCAGGCCCCTGGAGCAGTTTTAGTGGGTGCAGGCAAACCCAGGCCCATCCCCCCCCTACCTGTTACACTTGTGGTGGTAAATGTGAGCCCTTCAAAACCCACCAGAAACTCACTGTACCCACATGTAGGTGCCCCCCTTCACTCCTTAGGGCTATGGTAGTGGTGTGCAGTTGTGGGGAGTGGGGTTGGGGGGAGGGGTTGGGGGGTTCAGCACAAGGTAAGGGAGCTATGCACCTGGGAGCAATTTCTGAAGTCCACTGCAGTGCCCCCTAGGGTGCCTGGTTTGTCATGGGGATCAGAGCACTACGAATACTGGCTCCTCCCACGACCAAATGGCTTGGATTTGGTTGTTTCTGAGATGGGCATCCTCAGTTTCCATTATTGCCCAAAATCGGGGACGACCATCTCTAAGGTCGACCTAAATTTCGTGATTTGGGCATCCCTGACCGTATTTTTGAAACGAAAGATGGACGCCCATCTTGTTTTGATAATACGGGTTTCCCCGCCCCTTCGCCAGGACGTCCTAGGAGGACGTCCTCAGGAAAACTTGGGTGCCTCTTTCGATTATGCCCCTCTATATTGATGTAGTATAGTGCCACAGGGAAATGCTAATGAATGAGCACACTGATTGGGTCAACGAGACTCAACATCCTGTTTTCAAACAGGTGACATTTTGTTCCCTTCTTGCCTGATATCATTAAACATTTTGAGTAACAAAATGGATGTGAGCCTGATGTCAGTGTCGGGCAAAATGGTAGAGACTATTATAAAGAACATATTCAAAAGCATGGATTAATGAGACAAAGCCAGCATGGATTTAGTGAAGGGAAATCTTGACTCACCAATCTATTGCATTTCTTTGAAGGGGTGAACAAACATATGGATAAAGGCGAACCAGTTGATATTGTGTATCTGGATTTTCAAAAGGCATTTGACAAAGTACCTCATGAAAAACTCCAGAGGAAACTGGAGAGTCATGGGATAGGAGGTAGTGTCCTATTGTGGATTAAAAACTGGTTAAAGGATAGAAAACAGAGAGTAGGGTTAATATTCAATATTCTCAATGGAGAAGGGTAGATAGCTGGGGCTCCTCAGGGGTCTGTGCTGGGACCGCTGTTTTTTAACCTATTTATAAATGATTTAGAGAGGGGAGTAACTAGTGAGGTAAATAAATTTGCTGATGACACAAAGTTATTCAAAGTTGTTAAATTGCGAGAGGATTGTGAAAAATTACAAGAGGACCTTATGAGACTGGACAGCTAAATGGCAGATGACGTTTAACGTGAGCAAGTGCAAAGTGATGCATTTGGGAAAGAGGAACCCGAACTATAGCTAGGTAATTCAAGGTTCCACGTTAGGAGTCACCGACCAAAGAAAGGAATCTCGGTGTCGTAGTTGATGATACGTTGAAATGCTCTGCTCAGTGTGCTGCGGTGGCTAAGAAAGCAAATAGAATGTTACGTATTATTAAGAAAGGAATGGAAAACAAAAGTGAGGACGTTATAATGCCTTTGTATCAGTCCATGGTGCAACCGCACTTTAAATATTGTGTTCAATTTTGGTCACCGCATCTCAAAAAAGATGTGGAGGGGCATTTTCGAAAGGGACATCCACGTTTTGATTTGGACGTCCTCGCAAAACGTCCCGATCCAGGGGTGGGGAAACCCGTATTTTCGAAACAAGATGGACGTCCATATTTCGTTTCGAAAATACCTTCAGGGACATCCAAATCCTTAAATTTGGTTGTCCCTAGACAAGGACGTTTCTGATTTTCGGCAATAATCGAAATCAAGGACGTCCATCTCAGAAACAACCAAATGCAAGCCATTTGGTCATGGGAGCAGCCAGCATTTGTAGTGCACTGGTCCCCCTGACATGCAAGGACAACAACCGGGCACCCTAGGGGGCACTGCAGTGGACTTCCTAAATTGCTCCCAGGTACATAGCTCCCTTACCTTGTGTGCTGAGCCCCCCCAAAATCCACTCCCCACAACTGTACACCACTACCATAGCCCTTACAGGTGAAGGGGGCACCTAGATGTGGATACAGTGGATTTGTGATGGGTTTTGAGGGCTCGCTGTTTCCTCCACAAACGTAACAGATAGGGGGGATGGGCCTGGGTCCGCCTGTCTGAAGTGCACTGCAGCCACTAAAACTGCTCCAGGGACCTACAAACTGCTGCCATGGACCTGAGTATGACATCTGAGGCTGGCACAAAATATTTTTAAAGATGTTTTTTGAGGGTGGAAGGGGGTTAGTGACCTCTGGGGGGAGTAACGGGAGGTCATCCACGATTCTCTCCGGTGGTCATCTGGTCATTTTGGGCCCCTTTTTGTGCCTTAGTCATAAGAAAAACAGGTCCGGGTGAAAACATCCAAGTGCTCATCAGGGATGTCCTTCTTTTTTTCCATTGTGGGTTAAGGACGTCCAAGTGTTAGGCACGCCCAAGTGTCGCCTTCACTACGCCTCCGACACGCCCCCTTGAACTTTGGCTGTCCCTGCTACGGAGTGCAGTTGGGGACATCCAAAATCGACTTTCGATTATACCAATTTGGACGTTTCTGTGAGAAGGATGTCCATCTTCTGATTTGTATCGAAAGATGGGCGTCCTCTTTCGAAAATGAGCCCGACAATGGAATTAGAAAAGGTACAGAAAAGGGTGACGAAAATGATAAAGGGGATGGGACGACTTCCCTATAAGGAAAGGCTGAAGCATCTAGGGCTCTTCAGCTTGGAGAGGAGATGGCTGAGGGGTCTATAAAAGGGGTCTATAGAGGTCTATAAAATAATGAGTGGAGTGGAACGGGTAGACATGAATCGTTTGTTTATTCTTTCTAAAAATACTAGGACTAGGGGGCATGCGATGAAGCTACAAAGTAGTAAATTTAAAACAAATTGGAGAAACCTTTTCTTCACTCAATGTGTACTTCAACTCTGGAACTTGTTGCCAGAAAATGTGGTAAAGGTGGTTAGCTAAGGAGAGTTTAAAAAAGGTTTGGATGGCTTCTTAAAGGAAAAGTCCATAGATCATTATTAAATTGGACGTGGGGAAAATATTTCTGGGATAAGCAGCATAAAATGTTTTGTACTTTTGGGGGGATCTTGCCAGGTATTTGTGACCTGGATTGGCCACTGTTGGAAATAGGATGCTGGGCTTGATGGACCTTTGGTCTGTCCCAGTATGGCAACACTTATGTACTTATGTACAAGCTACAAAGTAGTAAATTTAATACGAATCGAAGAAAATTTTTCTTAACGTGTAATTAATCTCTGGAATTCGTTGTCAGAGAATGTGGTAAAGGCGGTTAGCAGTGGGGTTTAAAAAGGGTCTGGACGGCTTCCTAAAGGAAAAGTCCATAGACCATTATTAAATTGACTTGGGAAAATCCACTGCTTATTTCTGGGATAAGCATCATAAAATGTATTGAGCTTTTCTGGGATCTTGCCAGGTATTTGTGACCTGGATTGGCCACCTGGGCTTGATGGACCTTTGGTCTGTCCCAGTGTGGCAATACTTAAGTACTTATACTGTTTTTCCAGGATTTGTTCATCTTGAGAATATATTTTGATCATTTTTGTTCTCTTTGTAGAGCACAACCAAAGTGAGTAAATTCCCCCAACAAAGCCTTAGGGTGAAATGGGAACCCCGTTGGGATTTACCAAAGTTAAGTGCATGATACTACAAAGATCAATGTTCAGGTTTTAAAAAAAAGAGAAAAATAAATTAAAGAAAAATAATAGTTCCATTAAAACATTAAAATTGGGTGCGCCTTCTGTCTCGCTGCACCCTACGCCTGGAATAAACTTCCTGAGCCCCTACGTCTTGCCCCATCCTTGGCCACCTTTAAACCTAGACTGAAAGCCCACCTCTTTAACATTGCTTTTGACTCGTAACCACTTGTAACCACTCGCCTCCACCTACCCTCCTCTCCTCCTTCCTGTACACATTAATTGATTTGATTTGCTTACTTTATTTTTTGTCTATTAGATTGTAAGCTCTTTGAGCAGGGACTGTCTTTCTTCTATGTTTGTGCAGCGCTGCATACGCCTTGTAGCGCTATAGAAATGCTAAATAGTAGTAGTAGTAGGTTTTTGACCAATGATTATATATGTCTGTTCAGACTATAGTCATCTGTGAAAGATATAAGCCCGTGGATTATTTCTGAGGTCTTTCCCTTCTTTTTTGATTAAGATAAGGTCTATAATATGATACCAATATTCATTCAAAAAAAATTTTAGTTAGTGTTTAACTTAATAGGTTTTTTGAATGAACGCTCTTTCAGCTATGAGTGTTGCAATAAATAATACATACGGTAAATAAATTATATAGGTTAAAATATAAATAGATAGTATAAAAATTCAAGACACAAAATAAAATATATACTGATCATACATCAATCACTTTTATTCTTTAAAACAATCATATATTTCTACAAACATTAAAAAACAGAACCAGCATTATATTCTTCAAAGACATATAGCATGGATCAAATGCCCAACATGTTTTGCCAATGTCTGCTTCAGAGGTCTTACCTGAAAAGAGCAAGATGTTGAAAAGGGCCAAACCAAAGCAACTAATGTGTTCAATTCCTACAAAAAAAAAGTGAACATCAATAAAACCCTGTTTTCAAAAACAAATAATGAGAAATAAAAACAAAAATGAAAATAAAAGCAAACACCAACTAATAAGAAATAAAAAAAACCTAAAATTAACATAAAAACTATCAATCTCCTCTTTATACTATAAAACATCCTAAAAAGCCTTACCCCAAAGAGAATATGTTCATTAAGGTGTCCTGCCAATATCCCCTTGGTTCTTTAACCTTAAATCAAATTATACCTATTAGTACTAAAAATTACACTCTACCAATCACAACTATAAATTATTCAAAATCTTTATTATTTCACATATCAAATGTTCCAAGATTCATTTACTATTAAAACCTAAAAATCCTTCATACTAACACCTCATCACCATATTCAATTTCACCAAACATACCAACACTCAATCATTTAACAAACTCACAACACTTATTATAATAACAACACATTTGTCCTTAATGGAACCATACATCCATTTTCTTATATCATACCATACGTGGAGGGGCATAATCGAACGCGAACGCCTATCTCCATGGGCGTCTATGTCCGAAAACAGGTATGTGAAGAAGCGGGATAGACCGTATTTTCGAAAAAATGGATGTTTTTCAGCTGGGCGTTTGGTTTTTTTAGCGATAATGGAAAGTAAAAACGCCCAGCTCAAAAACGTCCTAATCCGAGCCATTTGGTCGTGGGAGGGGCCAGGATTCGTAGTACACTGGCCCCCCTGACATGCCAGGACACCAACTGGGCACCCTAGAGGTCAGTGCGGTGGACTTCAGACAACGCTCCCACATGCATAGCTCCCTTACCACGGGTGCAGAGCACCCAACCCCCCTCCCCCAAAACCCACTACCCACAAATGTACAACTCTACCATAGCTTTTAGGGGTGAAGGGGGCACCTACATGTGGGTACACTGGGTTTTGCAGGCCTCCCATTTACCAGCACAAGTGTTACAGGTAGGAGGGGGATGGGCCTGGGTCCGCCTGGCTGAAGTGCACTGCAGTATCCACTAAAAGTGCTCCAGGGACCTGCATACATGCAGGCCTCTAGGACTGGTTGCTGCTATATAACATTGGCACAGCAGTTGACACCTGAAGACTAATCTCTCCAAAAACGTCCTTTATTGGAATAAGCACGCTTACTCACAGTTAACTGCAGATCAGAGGTTGTGCCCCACTGGCAATGAGTCTCCCTGGTACTGAGATTAGCAGTAGGTCAGAGCTGGCAGAATGCTGTACAGTGCCCTCTTTCAGCCACATTCAAGGGAAGAACTAAGTTCTGTAACGTGGCTAACACGTGAAAGGGATCTAAAACTGGCTTACAAAAATGGCCACTACCTCATGGACTACCGGAAACAAAACAGGGCACACTCTGACCCAGTAAGCAGGGGGAAAAGCACCATGGGAGTAGAGCCTACCAACTACCAACATCGTGAGCATTTGCCACAAGCTAGTGGAATCATGGAGCCCAATACCCTACACCCACCACAATGCATTGCTGATGTGACTCTGCAGTGCGCATAACAGAAAAGGTGTCACACTCACCTGAGAGCCACATCAGAACCAGGGAAAGGCTGTCACAGGATAGAACACATTCTGCTGTCATGGAGGTGGGTACGGCATTTGAGGCTGGCATAGAGGCTGGAAAAAAAGTTTTTAAAGTGGGGGTTTTTTTTTGGGGGGGGGGTTAGTGACCACTGGGGGAGTCCGGGGAAGTCATCCCCGATTCCCTCCAGTGGTCATCTGGTCAGTTTGGGCACTTTTTTGGGACCTGTTCGTGAAAAAAAGGGTCCAAAAAAAGTGACCCAAAATCATGGTAAAAACGCCTTTTTTTTTATTATCAGCTAAAGACGCCCATCTCTCGGCCGATAACCACGCCCTAGTTCCGCCTTCACCACGCCTCCGACATGCCCCCATCAACTTTACCCGTTTCCGTGATGGATTGCAGTTGGAAACGCCCCAAATCGGCTTTCGGTTATACCGATTTGGGCGCCCACAGGAGAAAGACGGCCATCTCCCGATTTGGGTCGCAATATAGGCGTTTTTCTCTTTCGATTATAAGCTGGATAGTAAGGCAGGTAACAGAATTAAAAAGTTGTTTTATAACTTATCTCAACAGTCCTTCAGTAGTCCTTGAGTCTTAAAGGCAATGGCCAAATGAAGCTCGGCTGCCGGAAAACAGCCATTCAACAGTTGCCTCTAGAAAAGGCAATCCTTTATATCATATGGTATGATATAAGACATTGGATGTATGGTTCTGTTAAGGACAATATGTTGTTGTTATTACAATATGTGTTGTGAGCTTGTTGAGTGATTGATTGTTGGTATGTTTAGTGAGATTGAATATGTTGATGAGGTATTAAGTATGAAAGTTTTTTAGGTTTTAATAGTATATGAATCTTGGAACATTTGATATGTGAAATAATAAAGATTTTGAATAATTTATAGTTGTGATAAGTATTAAAATACACCTCTTACACCACCCTATCTAATACTTCCTTCTCTAATCCCTTATACATCTTCTGCTTACTACCGATTGTACCTAAGATCCTGTCATGACTATGTCATAACAACACTCTGTAAGCCACATTGAGCCTGCAAATAGGTGGGATAATATGGGGTACAAATGCAATAAATAATAAACTAGTAAAAAAGGCCCGTTTCCGAAACCAATGAAACGGGCGCTAGCATGTGGTTTTTTTTTGTGTGTATGTGTCACAGAGTTATTTTGTGTGTGTGTGTGTGTGTGTGTGTGTGTGAGGGTGCGGTGTGTGTGCAGGTTGTTGATGTGTGTCTTTTTTTGTTTTGTTTTGTTTTTTGCTTGGGGGTTGGAGGATGTGCTGTGCTGTGCTGGCAAAGTGGGTTGGATTGGTGTGTGGCTTTGAGGGTGTGTTTCTGTTGTATTGTGTGTGTGTGGTTTTGTCTGTCAAGGAGGTTTGTGGAGAGGGGTCTTTCTGTTGGTGAAATGTAAATATGGTTGTAGGGGGGTCAGCCTTTGTTGAGTGTTGTTTTTTTTTCCATGTTTTTTTTTTGTGTTGTGCTGAGGCAGCAGTGTTGTTTTAGATGGGCAGAAGGTAGAGGAGCATGTTCTTTGTCTGTCGGTATTTTTTGGCCGTTTCAGGGCTGCTGTAGGGGAATGCTGGAAGAGAAATGTGCTGTTGGAAGCAGCGCCATCTTTTTCCATTGGGCTGGGGTTCTGGGCATCCTGGAGGTGGGTGACAGCTTGCCTGAGGACGGGGATGATTGTTTTAAGTTTGCGGAAAGGAGAAGAGCACGGTCTCGGGCCGTCGGGGGGTGATCCGGTATGTTTGGTCCATTTCAGGCCGGCTGCAGGGGAATGCTGGAACATTTATGCGCTGCAGGAATCAGCGCCGTCTTTTTCCGGGTGCTCGGGGAATCCCCGAGGTGGGAGACAGCTTGCCTGAGGCTGGGGATGGTTGGGCACGTCCTTGGCCGCTTCGGCAAAAGGGGAAGAGGAAGGGGGTGGGGAGTTACCTGCAGCCGCCTGAGAAACCATGTATTCTTTGTTTGTTTTGTATTATTAGTTTGCATTTCTGTTGAAGAAAGAGTGGATGCCTTTCGAATGATGGAGGTGGTGCATTGGTGTGCGGTTGTTTCGTTAGTTTGGCAGCCAGTCTCCAGCGATTCCTAGGCAGGGAAGGAATACTCCTCCCCCTTCCTTGTTCGCTGTTTGCTGCTGGCTGGGTCGCGGGTAATCCTTCCAGCTGGGCCGCAGCTTGTCCTGTTCGCCCACGTCCCAGATGGTGATGGGCATGTTGTTTTCCAGCTCCTCTGACTCCATGTCAAGCGATCCCAAATATAGTCTGTGCTATAGGCCCTCTGGCACTCTTCAGTACTGGCATTAGGCATTTAAAAATTTCTCCCCCCCCCCCCCCCCCGGTCTATTTTTGCACATACCCACAGCAGGAATATTCTTCTCTCGTTCCATCGGTGGTTCTGTGCTCTCCGTGCTGCACAGATAATGAGCCATTCTGCTGGGGAATGCTCCTCCCTTATTGTCACGTAGTTTCCTCTGATTGGTCCGTCTTACGTTGCCTAGTGTTGCCTGGGAACGGTGTTGTGATGGTCCTTTGTGTTTCAGAATGTTGAGGGTGTTTTTTCTGATTGGTCCGTCATGCGAGGGCGGGGCAGAGAGACATGGTCAGTGTTGTGGCTTCACCACCATGAATCCATGAACCCTTCAGTGAGTGACTGAGTGACTTCAGAACGTTGTCTTCAGAACGTTGAGGGTGAGTTTTATTATAGTAGATAATAATAATAATAGAGTGTCATACAACAGTGATACAGCTATATTGGAATATAGATACCCTGGGTTTTGTATTTTGTTTATATAGTAATAAAAATTAAAATCATAAATGCAAAACTTTCCCTAGCCTTGCCCCTAAGATTGCCTACATTTAGTTTGGGTAAAATTACATGTGGAGAGAATGTAGATGGATGACTTGCATATCGAATGTGCAATTTTATAAATGGCTATTTCTGTACGTAAAGCACTACTTTATGTACAGAAATGGCTTTTAATATTTCTTCAATGTAGGTCATTTTCTCCGAGGACAAGCAGGCTGCTTGTTCTCACTGATGGGTGACGTCCACGGCAGCCCCTCCAATCGGAATCTTCACTAGCAAAGTCCTTTGCTAGCTCTCGCGCGCCTGCGCGCACCGCGCATGCGCGGCCGTCTTCCCGCCCGAAACCGGCTCGAGCCGGCCAGTCTTCTTTCGTCCGCACTCGGTACGGCTGTGTTTTGCCATGTCGAGCCCCGGATAGTCGACCTCGCGCGTCCGTTATCTTAATCGACGTGTTTTTCTTCGGAAAAGTTCTCTTTTCGTTCGGAAAGTGCTCCGAAAACCCCCTTGGGTTTCGTTTGCCCCTTCCCGTATTTCCAGTTTTTGCCCCGGTAAGTTTTCTTTCGTCGTCGGGGTAGGCCTCTTTTCGGCCTCGGTCGAGATTTTTCTCCCTTAAAGTTTTGGTGCTCAAATTCGTCATTTCGGATTTTGATTTCGCCGGCGTGATTTTTCCGCCCATGACATCGAAGCCTTCCAGCGGCTTCAAGAAGTGCACCCAGTGCGCCCGGGTAATCTCGCTCACTGATAGGCACTCTTCGTGTCTTCAGTGTCTGGGGGCCGAGCACCGTCCTCAGAACTGTAGTCTGTGTTCCCTGTTACAAAGGCGAACTCAGATAGCGAGATTGGCCCAGTGGAACGTTTTGTTCTCGGGTCTTTCGTCGGCATCGGCACCGGGGTCATCGAGTGCATCGACGTCATCAGCGTCCAGACCTTCATCCTCGGCCGCCAGTGCATCGAGTGCATCGAGGCATCGGCCCTCTGCATCGGCGCCGAGACATCGGATAGCTGCATCGACGTCGGTGGTACCGGGACCTCATCTCCTGATGTCGTCGGACGGTGGTGCATCGTCAGGAGTGCAGGTGAGGGCTGTCCATTCCCCTGCTGGTGGCGGTGAGCCTTCGGGTGGGTCTCCTCCTACCCTGAGGGCTCCTGCGGTACAGCCCCCCCGGAATCGACCTGCTTCGACCTCGGCCCCGAGGAAGCGACGGATGGATTCTACGTCCTCCTCATCGGTGCCGGGGAGCTCCGGTGACATGCTTCGGAAGAAATCGAAGAAGCATCGACACCGGTCTCCTCCCCGCATCGGCACCGAGAGCTCTGGGTCGCCGAGGGAGTCGGCACCCAGCAGGCATCGGCACCGAGAGGACAGCTCACCCTCTGTTCAGGAGGTGTCGATGCGCTCCACTCTGGACAGCCCGGAACAGCCTCCACGCCCGGAACAGGTTCTGACGTCGACGCCTGCATCGGCCTCCATGCCTTTCTCTGCAGCCGCTCTGAACGAGAGCCTCCGGGCCGTTCTCCCAGAGATTCTGGGAGAGCTGTTGCGCCCTACCCCTCCGGTACCAGCGGTGCTTGCGCCTCCGGTACCGTCGAGCGTGGCGCCGGCTGGCCCATCGCCCGGGGTGAGGTCCCCGACGTCGGTACCGCGTGCAGTGCCGACTGCGGCCACCTCCCAGGAAGGCTCCCCGACTACGTCGGCGGAGGGAGCTTCGCCGATGCGGGCGAGGGAGTCTACCTCTCGACGCCCCCATCGTGGACGTGGCTCCACGGAGTCGAGCCGGGCGAGGTTGCAGACACAGGTCCGTGAACTTGTGTCTGACACCGAGGGTGAGGCCTCGTGGGAAGAGGAAGAAGACCCCAGATATTTCTCTGACGAGGAGTCTGAGGGTCTTCCTTCCGATCCCACTCCCTCTCCTGAGAGACAGCTTTCTCCTCCCGAGAGTCTGTCTTTTGCTTCCTTTGTCCGGGAGATGTCTACGGCCATCCCGTTCCCGGTGGTTGTGGAGGACGAGCCCAGGGCTGAAATGTTTGAGCTCCTGGACTATCCTTCTCCACCTAAGGAAGCGTCCACTGTTCCCTTGCACCATGTCCTGAAAAAGACATTGCTTGCGAACTGGACCAAGCCACTAAGTAATCCCCACATCCCCAAGAAGATCGAGTCCCAGTACCGGATCCACGGGGACCCAGAGCTGATGCGCATTCAGTTGCCTCACGACTCTGGAGTTGTGGATCTGGCCCTAAAGAAGGCTAAGAGTTCTAGGGAGCATGCTTCGGCGCCCCCGGGCAAAGACTCTAGAACCTTAGACTCCTTTGGGAGGAAGGCCTACCATTCCTCTATGCTCGTGGCCAAAATCCAGTCTTACCAGCTCTACACGAGCATACACATGCGGAACAATGTGCGGCAGTTGGCGGGCTTGGTTGATGCTCTTCCCCCTGAGCAAGCCAAGCCTTTTCAGGAGGTGGTCAGGCAGCTGAAGGCTTGCAGAAAATTCCTGGCCAGAGGGGTGTATGACACCTTTGATGTTGCGTCCAGGGCCGCTGCTCAAGGTGTGGTGATGCGCAGGCTCTCATGGCTGCGTGCCTCCGACCTAGAGAATAGACTCCAGCAGCGGATTGCGGACTCGCCTTGCCGTGCGGACAATATTTTTGGAGAGAAGGTCGAGCAGGTGGTAGAGCATCTCCACCAGCGGGATACCGCATTCGACAAGTTCTCCCGCTGGCAGCCTTCAGCATCTACCTCTACAGGTAGAAGATTTTTTTTGGGGAAGGAGGACTGTTCCCTATTCTTCTGGCAAGCGTAGGTACAATCCTCCTTCTCGACAGCCTGCGGCCCAGGCTAAGCCCCAGCGCGCTCGCTCTCGTCAGCAGCGTGCGCCTCAGCAAGGCCTCGCGGCTCCCCAGCAAAAGCAAGGGGCGAGCTTTTGACTGGCTCCAGCAGAGCATAGCCGACATACAAGTGTCAGTGCCGGGCGACCTGCCGGTCGGGGGGAGGTTGAAAGCTTTTCACCAAAGGTGGCCTCTCATAACCTCCGATCAGTGGGTTCTCCAAATAGTCCGGCAAGGATACACCCTCAATTTGGCCTCAAAACCTCCAAATTGTCCACCGGGAGCTCAGTCTTACAGCTTCCAGCACAAGCAGGTACTTGCAGAGGAACTCTCCGCCCTTCTCAGCGCCAATGCGGTCGAGCCCGTGCCATCCGGGCAAGAAGGGCTGGGATTCTATTCCAGGTACTTCCTTGTGGAAAAGAAAACAGGGGGGATGCGTCCCATCCTAGACCTAAGGGCCCTGAACAAATATCTGGTCAAAGAAAAGTTCAGGATGCTTTCCCTGGGCACCCTACTTCCCATGATTCAGGAAAACGATTGGCTATGCTCTCTGGACTTGAAGGATGCCTACACACACATCCCGATACTGCCAGCTCACAGACAGTATCTGCGATTTCAGCTGGGCACACGTCACTTCCAGTACTGTGTGCTACCCTTTGGGCTCGCCTCTGCGCCCAGGGTGTTCACAAAGTGCTTGGCTGTAGTAGCAGCAGCACTTCGCAGGCTGGGGGTGCACGTGTTCCCATATCTCGACGATTGGCTGGTGAAGAACACGTCCGAGGCAGGAGCCCTGCAGTCCATGCAGATGACTATTCGCCTCCTGGAGCTGCTGGGATTTGTGATAAATTACCCAAAGTCCCACCTTCTCCCGGCGCAGAGACTCGAATTCATAGGAGCTCTGCTGGATTCTCGGACGGCTCGCGCCTATCTCCCAGAGGCGAGAGCCAACAACTTGTTGTCCCTCGTCTCGCGGGTGCGAGCGTCTCAGCAGATCACAGCTCGGCAGATGTTGAGATTGCTGGGCCACATGGCCTCCACAGTTCATGTGACTCCCATGGCCCGCCTTCACATGAGATCTGCTCAATGGACCCTAGCTTCCCAGTGGTTTCAGGCTGCTGGGGATCTAGAAGACGTGATCCACCTGTCCACGAGTTTTCTCGAATCCCTGTATTGGTGGACGATTTGGTCCAATTTGACTCTGGGACGTCCTTTCCAAATTCCTCAGCCACAAAAAGTGCTGACCACGGATGCGTCTCTCCTGGGATGGGGAGCTCATGTCGATGGGCTTCACACCCAAGGAAGCTGGTCCCTCCAGGAACGCGATCTACAGATCAATCTCCTGGAGTTGCGAGCGATCTGGAATGCTCTGAAGGCTTTCAGAGATCGGCTGTCCCACCAAATTATCCAAATTCAGACAGACAACCAGGTTGCCATGTACTATGTCAACAAGCAGGGGGGCACCGGATCTCGCCCCCTGTGTCAGGAAGCCGTCAGCATGTGGCTCTGGGCTCGCCGTCAAGGCATGGTGCTCCAAGCCACATATCTGGCAGGCGTAAACAACAGTCTGGCCGACAGGCTGAGCAGGATTATGCAACCTCACGAGTGGTCGCTCAACTCCCGAGTGGTGCGCCAGATCTTCCAAGCGTGGGGCACCCCCTTGGTGGATCTCTTCGCATCTCGAGCAAACCACAAAGTCCCTCAGTTCTGTTCCAGGCTTCAGGCCCCCGGCAGACTGGCATCGGATGCCTTCCTCCTGGATTGGGGGGAGGGCCTGCTGTATGCTTATCCTCCCATTCCTCTGGTGGGGAAGACTTTGTTGAAACTCAAGCAAGACCGAGGCACCATGATTCTGATTGCTCCTTTTTGGCCGCGTCAGATCTGGTTCCCTCTTCTTCTGGAGTTATCCTCCGAAGAACCGTGGAGATTGGAGTGTTTTCCGACCCTCATCACGTAGGACGAAGGGGCTCTTCTGCATCCCAGCCTCCGGTCCCTGGCTCTCACGGCCTGGATGTTGAGAGCGTAGACTTTGCCTCTTTGGGTCTGTCGGAGGGTGTCTCCCGCATCTTGCTTGCTTCCAGGAAAGATTCCACTAAGAGGAGTTACTTCTTTCTATGGAGGAGGTTTGCCGTCTGGTGTGACAGCAAGGCCCTAGATCCTCGCTCTTGTCCTACACAGACCCTGCTTGAATACCTTCTGCACTTGTCTGAGTCTGGTCTCAAGACCAACTCTGTAAGGGTTCACCTTAGTGCAATCAGTGCATACCATTACCGTGTGGAAGGTAAGCCGATCTCAGGACAGCCTTTAGTTGTTCGCTTCATGAGAGGTTTGCTTTTGTCAAAGCCCCCTGTCAAGCCTCCGACAGTGTCATGGGATCTCAATGTCGTTCTCACCCAGCTGATGAAACCTCCTTTTGAGCCACTGAATTCATGCCATCTGAAGTACTTGACCTGGAAGGTCATTTTCTTGGTGGCAGTTACTTCAGCTCGTAGAGTCAGTGAGCTTCAGGCCCTGGTAGCCCAGGCCCCCTACACCAAATTTCATCATAACAGAGTAGTCCTCCGCACTCACCCTAAGTTCTTGCCAAAGGTCGTGTCGGAGTTCCATCTGAACCAGTCAATTGTCTTGCCAACATTCTTTTCCCGTCCTCATTCCTGCCCTGCTGAACGTCAGCTGCACACATTGGACTGCAAGAGAGCATTGGCCTTCTACCTGGAGCGGACACAGCCCAACAGACAGTCCGCCCAATTGTTTGTTTCTTTTGATCCCAATAGGAGGGGAGTGGCTGTGGGGAAACGCACCATATCCAATTGGCTAGCAGATTGCATTTCCTTCACTTACGCCCAGGCGGGGCTGGCTCTTGAGGGTCATGTCACGGCTCATAATGTTAGAGCCATGGCTTCGTCGGTAGCCCACTTGAAGTCAGCCTCCATTGAAGAAATTTGCAAAGCTGCGACGTGGTCATCTGTCCACACATTCACATCTCATTACTGCCTGCAGCAGGATACCCGACGCGACAGTCGGTTCGGGCAGTCAGTTCTTCAGAACCTGTTTGGGCTTTAGGATCCAACTCCACCCCCCAAGGGCCCTGTTTGTTCTGTTCCAGGCTACACTCTCAGTTAGTTGGTAAATTTTTTAGGTCAATCTCAGTTATGTCCTCGCCGTTGCGAGGCCCAATTGACCATGGTTGTTGTTTTGAGTGAGCCTGGGGGCTAGGGATACCCCATCAGTGAGAACAAGCAGCCTGCTTGTCCTCGGAGAAAGCGAATGCTACATACCTGTAGAAGGTATTCTCCGAGGACAGCAGGCTGATTGTTCTCACAAACCCGCCCGCCTCCCCTTTGGAGTTGAGTCTTCCCTTGTATCTCTTTTGCTACATACGAGACTGGCCGGCTCGAGCCGGTTTCGGGCGGGAAGACGGCCGCGCATGCGCGGTGCGTGCGGGCGCGCGAGAGCTAGCAAAGGACTTTGCTAGTGAAGATTCCGATTGGAGGGGCTGCCGTGGACGTCATCCATCAGTGAGAACAATCAGCCTGCTGTCCTCGGAGAATACCTTCTACAGGTATGTAGCATTCGCTTTATGAAACATTAGCCACATATAAAGCATGTTTCACATGTGGAAACTGACTATTGCATGTTTCACACATAGTACTTACTTTTGCTCAATATTCTCATAGGCATTTTCCATAATCCATCTGAAATACAACTCCAAGAACGCCTACGCACAGATTGTCTATATGTACAAGTTTTCTTGAAACTTGTTATGGTTATTGGACATTGAATTTACTTTTCAGCAGGTACTATTTTGTGGAAAATAGTAGGGATGGGCAACCAAAATATTTCCATGTTGCATTTTTCTGTCATCCCCCCCTTTACAAAATGGATGCCACCAAGAGTGTGCCCTCTTTGTATATAGGGCTAGATTCTTTTGACCAGATTTGAACAAACCATGCATAGCTGTGCACTGGTTTTAATCATATTTCTCAAGAAGAACATTTCAGGTATCTATCAACAATCCAATTTCTCACCCACATCCCCTGTGTTTTGGAGTACCCCTGGGTTCAGTGTTGGCCCCCATTTTATTTAGTGTCTTTATTTCACCTCTGGAAAAGCTAATGTATGAACTAGGACTGCACGCTCATTTTTATGCAGATGACATTCAGCTGGCAGTGGCCTATAACCCTTGGGATACTTTATTCCAAAGGGACTTAGAAGAGAAATTAGTTAAAAGCAGGTTCTGGTTGGAGTCTTAATGATTATTTCTTAACCCTTCTGAGGCTTTCTGGATCTCAGGCTCATTTGTACCTCAGATCTCAAACAATCCTATAGCAGTTAGGAATAATGTAACTTGGGAGTTATTTGGATTTCCAATTTATCATTCTCTGCTTACATCTCTAAAGTGGTGAAGTCATCAGTTTTTTTATTTAAGGAAGATTTGATCACTGAAGCAGTGCCTGGATTTTCAGATTACAAAGACTCTGCTACATACCTTAGTTATAAGTAGGATTAATTATTGTAACTCTATTTTGGCCAGATGTCCTCAATATCAGATAAACCGCCTTTAGTTAATCAAAATTCTGCAGTTGGACTCTTGTATAATATTAGGTTTAATGATTCTAGCCCATAAAGCCTATCATACAAGCATTCCGATATATCTTCATTCTGTTTTGATTTCATATTCCCCTTCTTCCACACTGAAGTCTTCTCAGGAGAATTACTTGGTTATACCAACTCATAAGAGGCTCTAGCTGGATTCATTGTATAACATAGCTGTCACGAAATGTGTAGCCACCTGCCTGGGGTTAACCCACAGCCACTTAGAGGGTCTATCCCCAGCATAGCTCATGTCCGCCTGCACCTTCTGCTTATGCTCTACACTAGCACCCTCCTCCCACCAACTGGGTCACAGATGCCTCTGGGCAAGTCTCCCACTTCCAAATTATCCCCAGTGATTTCTAGGTTACTGGGGCCACATTCCCAGTGGTCCCACAGTTCTCAGAAAGCACTCATAGACCCAACACACAAACCACCAGGATTCTTTATCAGTCCAGACACAGAGACAATAAACTAAATATCGTTTATTGTCTTTTAAAAAAATTTAACAAAATAGTGGAACAAAATAGTGCAATTACAATAACAGGTAACTGAAATATGGATCAATTATAACACTAACTAAACATTTGCATACTTCCTAGAAAAGTACCTGGGAAGATCAGGGTATATAACTGTTTGTTTACAGAGCTTCAGCAAAGAGATTCTGTTCTCTTTTCTTCCTGGCTAGGTCTGAAACAACAGCTAGCACTACTGGGTAATTTTTTAAACTCCTGGCCAATCAGAGCCCAGAACAGTCAAGTTTCAAATAAAAACTGGTTACATCACTACAGACACTTCCTATTATCTATGTGCCAAAAAAGAAAGAGAAGTCAGTACTCTGTAACAGCTTAAAGCATAAATATGCACCATCTGTTGGCCAAACAGGAGAAATACACTTCAGAACGTACAGAAAAATATCCAATATATTTTACATGCTTACAACACACTATTTCTTCACAATAGCCTTTACCTATATAGCACCAACTCTATGAAATTCGTTTCCTTTAGAAGTTCATAAAGAAATTTCTTGTAAGAAATTTAAATCTGGATTAAAAACCTGGTTCTTCAGACATGCACTTAATATGCAACTTTTAATTGTGTTTTTTTTCTTTTAAATGTTAGTATTAATTATGTTTTCTTTGTTATCAGGAGACTAGACTAAGATCGGATGGATTGGGAAGTTTATGATTTTGTTTGCATTATTTGAAATGATGTAATATTATTACTATTAACCTTTTTGTATCACAGTGACACTATTTTTTGGATGGAATTATTGTTTTATACATACCCTCTCTTATGTTTCTGTAAGTTATGAATCTAATTTTCTGTAATTTATGAGTCTGATAGGATTCTACTTAAGAATATCCATACTGGGTCAGACCAATGGTCCATCTAGCCCAATATGCTGCTTCCAACAGTGATCAATCCAGGCCACAAGTACCTGGCAGAAATCCAAATAGTAGCTAACAATCCCAGGGCAAGCAGTGACTTCCCCTATATCTATCTCAATAGCAGACTATGGACTTTTCTTCCAGGAACTTCTTCAAACCCTTTTTTATTTATTTAGTGCATTTTTACCCCCACCTTTTCCCACAGGATGCGGGCTCAAAGTGGCTTACAATAGACTGGAAAGGCAATCGCCAGACCAGTGGTAATACAAATACAATATTTAAACAAATAAGTAGGCAGAGAGAAGAAAGCAAAAAGGATAGAAATTAAGGAGTCCAAAATTAGATCTTGATTCGCTGAGACATATTAAGGTAGGTAATCAGATCTCTACATCCAGCCACTCGCGATCTTCGTCTAAAACAGCTGACCGGCAAGCTGATCCCGCCAGCAGGACAGGAATGCAGGCGAAGGCCAACGGCTGGAAACAGCGGGCCAGGAGGAAACAGGGCCCTTTCAACGTGCAGAACACTCCAAACACAAAGCAGCCGCAGATGTCCAGCAGCCGACAGTGCAGAAGATGACCCCCCCAGTCCAGCAGCAAAGCCGAGTGGTAATCGGCACAGGCCCTCTGACACCCTCCATTGCAGCATCGGCACAAACGGTCACTCTGCCGGTCAACCGACAAGCCGGCTGTGAGGAAAGACGGACAGCTGCTCCCCATGGCATAGCGGACCGAAACAGGTGAAAAGGAGGTAATCAGAGCTTCACGGTGCCCAACAAAGCCGGTTCGAGCAGAATCAGGCCAAAACACAACCAAACAACGGTGTAGCTCGGCGATGGTACCCGGAGCTAACGGTTCTGTAGCCCGTGAATCAGCGGCCATTTTATCTTTAAACCCAGATATGCTTTGTTACCACATCACCTGGCAACGAGTTCTAGAGGTTAACTGTTCATTTAGTAAAAAAATATTTCTTCTTGTTTGTTTTAAAAATATTTCCATGTAACTTCATTGAGTGTCTCGTGTTTTTGAAAGAATAAAAAATTGATTCACTTTTATCTGTTCTACACCACTCAAGGATTTAGAGACCACAATCATATCCCCCTTAGCTGTTTCTTTTCCAAGCTGAAGAGCCCTGAAGAGTCATTAACCTTTCCTCATATGATTGGAGTTCAATCCCCTATATCATTTTGGTTGCTCTTCTTTGAACCTTTTCAAATTCTGCTATATCTTTTTTGAGATATGGTGACCAGAATTGAACGCAATACTCAAGGTGAGGTAGCACCATGGAGAGATACAGAGTCATTATAATATCTTGTTCTTATTTTCCATCCCTTTCCTAATAATTCCTAGCATCCTATTTGCTTTTTTGGCCGCCAACGTACACTGGGCAGATAATTTCAGCATATGGTCTATAGACATCAAGATTTTTTTCTTGGGTGCTGACTCATAAGGTGGATCCTAGCATCAGGTAACTCTGATTTGGATTATTCTTCCCAATATGCATTGCTTTGCATTTGTTCACATTAAATTTCAACTGCTCTTTGGATGCCCAGCCTTCCAATTTCCTATGGTCTTCCTGCCTGGGCTGGTTTCAATTTCAAAATGGCTGCTGGAACCTCCTACAGCAGTCTTGCAAGGTTGCCATGGGAAGTCTTAGCAGCCATTTCTACTGAGCAGTGACAATGAGCAGGAACGAGTGGGATTCATTCCTGCCCCTGAAGAGGCCACTAGATCACCAATGCTTCTTAAGGTAGACCTGGGGAGTGCTTACAGGTGGTCGGGTGGGATGGGGGGGGGGGGCAGAAGGTGATTGTGAGAGCGAGGTGGAGAATGATCACAAGGAGGGGGCAGAGAGTGATTGCTGGGGAGGGGGAGAAGGAGGGGAGAGCTTCGGTTTCAGCTTAAAATGCACTGCTATTTTGGGCCGATATCCAAACCAGGATTTCGGACTACTTTTGGTGCAGAATCAGAAAACAAAATTCAGTCAGCCTCTATCAAAAGCTTCCAAAATGTAGCTAATATGAAGCCACAGATATTTATTCCTGCTCGAAAGGAAGTGTACATTTCACACATAAAGGATGCGTGACATGCATTTTATAACGTAGGCTTATAACTTCTGTCTCCACTCTCACTTCACCCAAAACCCTTAGCCCCAAACACACCTTCACCCATGTCACTTAAAAGTAGACATGTTCTGGTAATTTTATAAATATATTTTTATGAAGGGATATAAAGTTTGAAGCACTGCCTGAGAAATGGCCAATGGAATAAAATAATATCCTTGCTTCTGTAGCGGTCTGAAAAGAGTACTGACCTCAGTATATGGTGACTTCCCTACTTTTGAGTCGAACAGAGGGACCATAAACTCCAACAGGCATGTTTGGCAACTGTTCAACAAACATCTGCTTTTTTGAGGGAATCATGTACCTTTAAGAGGCTAAGTCCAAAGCAAGAGAGAACCTCCATGGATAGATGAAGAGATTTCCATCAACTGTGACATATCTTTGGACAGAGACCACTCAACCCTCCAAGCATGGTCATGTACTTCTCAAGGGGGAACCTCGTGCTCCTGTAAATTGTGCTGCATAATCCATCCCCCTGACCTACTGATGCATCCACTGCTGTGGTGTATCCACAGGGGGGACCCAGGCTCACCCACTTTGGCTCGGGCCTACCTAGCAGTGGGGCATCCTTGCTGTGGCTTGCAGGGATCTTCAAGCCCCACCAGCTGAAGACTCTTGGCATTTCTCTCTCCCCTCTCCTACTAGCGATCTGTGAACTCTTCTGGTCTCTCACCCCCACCCCTTTTATACACTTTACTTCTGAATGTCACCAGCAGCAAACAGATGCTCACAAACTGACACAACTTCCTGTTTCTGCATAGGCAATACCAGATCAAAGGGAAGGCTCTGTGGCCTGCGCAGAATGTTTGAGTCACTGCTCGCTGTCAGTGACCTACAGAAGTAGAGTTTAAGTACATAAGTACATAAGTAGTGCCATACTGGGAAAGACCAAAGGTCCATCTAGCCCAGCATCCTGTCACCGACAGTGGCCAATCCAGGTCAAGGGCACCTGGCACGCTCCCCAAACGTAAAAACATTCCAGACAAGTTATACCTAAAAATGCGGAATTTTTCCAAGTCCATTTAATAGCGGTCTATGGACTTGTCCTTTAGGAATCTATCTAACCCCTTTTTAAACTCCGTCAAGCTAACCGCCCGTACCACGTTCTCCGGCAACGAATTCCAGAGTCTAATTACACGTTGGGTGAAGAAAAATTTTCTCCGATTCGTTTTAAATTTACCACACTGTAGCTTCAACTCATGCCCTCTAGTCCTAGTATTTTTGGATAGCGTGAACAGTCGCTTCACATCCACCCGATCCATTCCACTCATTATTTTATACACTTCTATCATATCTCCCCTCAGCCGTCTCTTCTCCAAGCTAAAAAGCCCTAGCCTTCTCAGCCTCTCTTCATAGGAAAGTCGTCCCATCCCCACTATCATTTTCGTCGCCCTTCGCTGTACCTTTTCCAATTCTACTATATCTTTTTTGAGATACGGAGACCAGTACTGAACACAATACTCCAGGTGCGGTCGCACCATGGAGCGATACAACGGCATTATAACATCCGCACACCTGGACTCCATACCCTTCCTAATAACACCCAACATTCTATTCGCTTTCCTAGCCGCAGCAGCACACTGAGCAGAAGGTTTCAGCGTATCATCGACGACGACACCCAGATCCCTTTCTTGATCCGTAACTCCTAACGCGGAACCTTGCAAGACGTAGCTATAATTCGGGTTCCTCTTACCCACATGCATCACTTTGCACTTGTCAACATTGAACTTCATCTGCCACTTGCACGCCCAATCTCCCAGTCTCGCAAGGTCCTCCTGTAATCGTTCACATTCCTCCTGCGACTTGACGACCCTGAATAATTTTGTGTCATCGGCGAATTTAATTACCTCACTAGTTATTCCCATCTCTAGGTCATTTATAAATACATTAAAAAGCAACGGACCCAGCACAGACCCCTGCGGGACCCCACTAACTACCCTCCTCCACTGAGAATACTGTCCACGCAATCCTACTCTCTGCTTCCTATCTTTCAACCAGTTCTTAATCCATAATAATACCCTACCTCCGATTCCATGACTCTGCAATTTCTTCAGGAGTCTTTCGTGCGGCACTTTGTCAAACGCCTTCTGAAAATCCAGATATACAATATCAACCGGCTCCCCATTGTCCACATGTTTGCTTACCCCCTCAAAAAAATGCATTAGATTGGTGAGGCAAGACTTCCCTTCACTAAATCCGTGCTGACTTTGTCTCATCAGTCCATGTTTTTGTATATGCTCTGCAATTTTATTCTTAATAATAGCCTCCACCATCTTGCCCGGCACCGACGTCAGACTCACCGGTCTATAATTTCCCGGATCTCCTCTGGAACCCTTCTTAAAAATCGGAGTAACATTGGCTACCCTCCAGTCTTCCGGTACTACACTCGATTTTAGGGACAGATTGCATATTTCTAACAGTAGCTCCGCAAGTTCATTTTTTAGTTCTATTAATACTCTGGGATGAATACCATCAGGTCCCGGTGATTTACTACTCTTCAGCTTGCTGAACTGACCCATTACATCCTCCAAGGTTACAGAGAATTCGTTTAGTTTCTCCGACTCCCCCGCTTCAAATATTCTTTCCGGCACCGGTGTCCCCCCCGGTTTAAAAGGTACATGGTGGGACTGGAAGATCTGGGAGAGATGTCAGATCACCAGTGGGGGAGAGGAGGTAGAGATGCTGGATTGTGGGCAGGGGTAGAGCAAAACATTTGTACCTACCCACTTTGGCCTCATGCCCACCCAAAATTGGTCATCTGCTACACCTCTCACCTCTTTCTCTTCTCTCTCAAAATGTGATACTGTTTCCAGCTCAGGCCTTGCTCACCAGAGGTCCACTTTGCATATCTCATTAGTCTGAAATGTTCACTATTACCCTAGAATCCTACGGTTTTCAATGATAATTAGATGAATTTGTCTAGCTGAAGGCTGGGATGTATGAATACCTGCACTGAAGAGCTGCGTTTTGTATCTTAAAAATCTGCCTTGGAGCCAGCAGTATGCTATTGGATTTCTGTTTTGAATTGAAATTGATCCTAATTATCTTATATCCTTCATAGTTTATTGGACTAAGCAAACTGAAAAAAAGAAAACCTTAGATATTAAAATTTACAAAGATGGCACTGGCTTACTACCTTATGTGCACACATGCACACGTATATAAAATAAGTGCGTGATAAATTCACTATTGCCTTCTCTGCTCCAGTTAACTTACTTAGGGCTTATTTCTGTTCTCCCTGACAACAGTTTCCATAACCTGAAGACACTCTTGTCAGCTTGAGAAGTGAGTCACGCAGTCTACACTCCTTAGAACTGTCTCTGGATAATGAGCCCGTAAACGGATTGAATGATTCACAGGGGCTGCAGCAACCAGCACCTTTGGCAAATGTCCATCTCTGCTTCTTTTAGAATAGCAGGTTAATGTTTGCACAAGATAGTGAGATGTTATACATTAACTCATGCTGAAAAATAATATAAAGATTTGCTGGGCTTACAACCCCTCAAGGAGATTTTTTTTTTAAATTAAACTACTTTTGCAAGATGTGCATTATCAGGGCATGCTATGGCCAAGCTTAGATCTTTATATGTTTTCTTCTAGGTAAATCCATTAAACAGAGGTCTTTTTACATGAACTTAGGGGGTGATTTTAGAAGGATTAGGTGCTATTTACCTGTAAATCAACATACATAAATACATAGACGTTTTCATAGGACCTACACAAGCAGAATTGCCATTTGTCTCTTCATTTATATTTCCACATGGATTTCCTCACATTCACAAGCTCTCTTTTTTGAGATCTTCCAGGTATTTGTGACCTGGATTGGCTACTGTTGGAAACAGGATGCTGGGCTTGATGGACCTTTGGTCTTTCCCAGTATGGCAATACTTATGTACTTATCTAAAATTGTGCTGCATAATCCATCCCCCTGACCTACTGATGCATCCACTGCTGTGGTGTATCCACAGGGGGGACCCAGGCTCACCCACTTTGGCTCGGGCCTACCTAGCAGTGGGGCATCCTTGCTGTGGCTTGCAGGGATCTTCAAGCCCCACCAGCTGAAGACTCTTGGCATTTCTCTCTCCCCTCTCCTACTAGCGATATTTAAACATCTCTATCATATCCCCCCTCTCCACCTTTCTTCCAGAGTACATATATTGAGGTCTATAAGTCAGCCTCCATGTGCTTTATGATAGAGACCACTGACTGATTTTGTAGCCACCCTCTGGACCAACTCCATCCTGTTTATATCTTTTTGAAGGTACGGTCTCCAGAATTGCACACAATAAATGATGTCTCATCAGAAACTTACACAAGGGCACTACCATCTCTTTTTTCCTGCTGGCCATTCCTCTCCCTATACACCTGAACATCCTTCTGGCTTTGACCATCAGCTTTTCTACCTATGTGGAAACCTTAAGATCATCAGATACAATCACCCCCAAGTCCTGCTCTTCTTTCATAAACAGAAGTACTTCACCCCCCTATACTATACCGTTCCCTTGGATTTTTGCAACCTAAGTGCATGACCCTGCATTTTTTAGCATTAAATCTTAGTTGCCAATTTCTGGCCCAAGGACTGAACCCTGCAGTACACAACTGAAAACATCCTTTTCCTTGGAGCAAACTCCATTTACTACTGCCCTCTGTCTCCTTCCATTTAACCAAGTTTTAACCCATTCATTTTAGGGCACATATTGAGGGTACTCAATTTATCAGTTGCCTATGTGGAATCATGTCAAAAGCTTTGATAAAATCCACCACATCTATTGCCCCTTCCCATATCCAACTGTTTGCTCAACCAGTCATAGAAATCAATCAGATTTGTCTGACAAGATGCGTCTCTAGTGAAAACAATGTTGCCTTGGGTCTTGCAATCCTTTCAGTTCTAGAAACCTTACAATTTTCTGCTTTAGAAGAGTTTCCATTAGTTTACTCACCACTCAGTTCAGACTAACAGGTCTGTAAATTCCCAACCTCCTCCTAACTTCCGCTCTTGTGAAGAAGGAACCACATCTGTCCTCTGTGACCACTCCAGACTCTAAGTAAGCATTGAAAAGGTCAGACAATGGAGCTGCCAGTGCTTCTCTGAGTTCCTTGAGTACCCTGAGATGTATCCCATCAGGATCCATTGCTTTTTCTATTTTTAGTTTAACTAGATCCTCACGAACACAATCTTCTGAGATTCGGTCTTGGTCTACCACACATCCATTCCCATTAGCATTTGTTTTCTGTGGTTCTACCCCTGGTCTTTCATCCCTGAACACAGAATAGAGATAATTGTTAAGCGGTTCAGCTTTATCTTTATCAGCTTCTACATATTCCTCCCTTTCACCCTTGAGCCTCACAATGCCATTTTGGCACTTTCTCCTATCACTTACATATCTAAAAAAAAAAAAAAAAAAAAAGTCTTGTCTCTCAATTGTACCATATTGGCTATCTTTTCTTCCATTTTCATCTTTGCTTTCCTGACAGCTTTTTCAGCTTCTCTTAGCTTTTCCAGATATTTTTGCCTGTCTTCCTATTTCTGTGATATCTTATAATTTATGAAGGCTAACCTTTTTTTTTCTTTACCTTTTCAGCTGTTACATTTGAGAACTAAAGTGGCCTTCTTTTCCTCTTACTTTTATGTACTTTTCTAACAGAGGATGTAGCCTTTAAAATAGCTCCTTTCAATTTTGCCCACTGCTGTTCTACTTCCTTTAGCTTTCCCATCCAATTAACTCTTCCTTGAGATATTCCCCCATCTTGACAAAGTTAGTTCTTTTGAAGTTTAGAACCTTCAAACTTGAATAAGCCCTCTCCTACTGTGTTACAATATTGAACCACAAAGATAGAAAGACCACGATATGTGGTGGAAATCTTAGTCCCTATGATCGTAGCAAGTACAAGCCAAAAAGTAAGGAAGATGGGTTCTTCCAAAAGGCACAAGGGAGGTGGGATTATTCTTATGCCTGATATATGCCTACTGATCCTGAATCCTAAGTTATTGAGGGAACACTGACCTACAGTGGGGGAAATAAGTATTTGATCCCTTGCTGATTTTGTAAGTTTGCCCACTGACAAAGACATGAGCAGCCCATAATTGAAGGGTAGGTTATTGGTAACAGTGAGAGATAGCACATCACAAATTAAATCCGGAAAATCACATTGTGGAAAGTATATGAATTTATTTGCATTCTGCAGAGGGAAATAAGTATTTGATCCCCCACCAACCAGTAAGAGATCTGGCCCCTACAGACCAGGTAGATGCTCCAAATCAACTCGTTACCTGCATGACAGACAGCTGTCGGCAATGGTCACCTGTATGAAAGACACCTGTCCACAGACTCAGTGAATCAGTCAGACTCTAACCTCTACAAAATGGCCAAGAGCAAGGAGCTGTCTAAGGATGTCAGGGACAAGATCATACACCTGCACAAGGCTGGAATGGGCTACAAAACCATCAGTAAGACGCTGGGCGAGAAGGAGACAACTGTTGGTGCCATAGTAAGAAAATGGAAGAAGTACAAAATGACTGTCAATCGACAAAGATCTGGGGCTCCACACAAAATCTCACCTCGTGGGGTATCCTTGATCATGAGGAAGGTTAGAAATCAGCCTACAACTACAAGGGGGGAACTTGTCAATGATCTCAAGGCAGCTGGGACCACTGTCACCACGAAAACCATTGGTAACACATTACGACATAACGGATTGCAATCCTGCAGTGCCCGCAAGGTCCCCCTGCTCCGGAAGGCACATGTGACAGCCCGTCTGAAGTTTGCCAGTGAACACTTGGATGATGCCGAGAGTGATTGGGAGAAGGTGCTGTGGTCAGATGAGACAAAAATTGAGCTCTTTGGCATGAACTCAACTCGCCGTGTTTGGAGGAAGAGAAATGCTGCCTATGACCCAAAGAACACCGTCCCCACTGTCAAGCATGGAGGTGGAAATGTTATGTTTTGGGGGTGTTTCTCTGCTAAGGGCACAGGACTACTTCACCGCATCAATGGGAGAATGGATGGGGCCATGTACCGTACAATTCTGAGTGACAACCTCCTTCCCTCCGCCAGGGCCTTAAAAATGGGTCGTGGCTGGGTCTTCCAGCACGACAATGACCCAAAACATACAGCCAAGGCAACAAAGGAGTGGCTCAGGAAGAAGCACATTAGGGTCATGGAGTGGCCTAGCCAGTCACCAGACCTTAATCCCATTGAAAACTTATGGAGGGAGCTGAAGCTGCGAGTTGCCAAGCGACAGCCCAGAACTCTTAATGATTTAGAGATGATCTGCAAAGAGGAGTGGACCAAAATTCCTCCTGACATGTGTGCAAACCTCATCATCAACTACAGAAGACGTCTGACCGCTGTGCTTGCCAACAAGGGTTTTGCCACCAAGTATTAGGTCTTGTTTGCCAGAGGGATTAAATACTTATTTCCCTCTGCAGAATGCAAATAAATTCATATACTTTCCACAATGTGATTTTCCGGATTTAATTTGTGATGTGCTATCTCTCACTGTTACCAATAACCTACCCTTCAATTATGGGCTGCTCATGTCTTTGTCAGTGGGCAAACTTACAAAATCAGCAAGGGATCAAATACTTATTTCCCCCACTGTAAGTTAATGAGGGAACACTGACCACCCTAGATTAATCTACGTATATACTGATTTCTATACCCAGTCTTATGTTTAAATTACTGATATTGACCACTCTGACTTATAATCACTCTGTGTATAAATTTATATATGCTTTATATAAGTTGTATAAGTTTATATATGCTTTATATTTAAAACAAATTGATCTGTATATTTAGTATTTATTTGTATACTGACATTTTCTGTACTGATTCAGATATACAATATATACTTTTATACTGGCTTTCTCTATTCGCTATTCCATTTACCCTACCTACCCTTCCACCTTACTCATAACTAATCTTCTACACTTGCCCCTTATCCAGTCCAGAAACATCTACCAACATGATCTTCATAAAAATACTTATCTTCATACACTCACTCGCTATCATCATCCATGCAACACTCATCTCCCCCCCCCCCCCAACGAAAATCAATTTTATATCAGTTCTTCAACATCACATAAGAACACCCAAATCAATCACATCTCCATGGACCATCAACAACCACAAAAACCCACTAACTCCAAGACAATCATCAGGAACTAATTCATCTAAATCTAAAACACCTAATACGAGACAACTTATCAAAATCTGCCCCTCATTTTCGACTGCTGAACCACTTCTGCCCATCCGAGTAGGATACATCAACGCTAGATCAGTAGTTAATAAAACAAACCATCACAGATTGGATTACATCAGACAATCTTGACCTACTCTTCATCACAGAAACCTGGGTCCGTGATTCTAAAGGTCCTATCATACTTGACTTATGCCCCACTGGCTATAAAATTTCACACTGGCCTAGAAAAGACAAAGGAGGTGGAGGCATAGCACTTATCCACAGATCTAACTTCTTAAAAGAACCCATCTCAGAATCCATCTCACCACAAATTGAAATTGCCTCAATTAAACTTCGTAACTCCATACTACATGACCACCTAACCTGCATACTGTTTTACAGGCCTCCCAACAACTGGAACATTAGTCAAACTATATTCATGGACTTTATCTCAAACGCATGCGTTAACAGTTCTAATATATTATTAATTGGAGACTTGAACCTTCATCTTGAAGACTTCAACTCTGTCCATACTCGAGAGTGTATTGACTTCCTTCAATTATGTGAATTTAACCTACCCCCAATGCGCTATGTTGTTAAGTATCGCTAAATATCAGTGGATAGCCCTGTCAAGGCCTCTTAAAGTGTAATATTCTTAAAGCTTTAATATCCAAGAAGTGTAACCTTGGCACATCAGCACACCCAGAAGTCTCTTTTCTTTTTCTAAAATTTACTTTATTGAATAAATGTAGGAAATGTACTCACATTTAGCAGATATTCAGAAGCTCATGCCCTGAGGCAAGAGACTTCATAGTTCTGAGAGCTATAGCGGAGGATGGAGATGGAAATCTGAAGAGAGGAAGCTTGTTGCAGAGATGGGAGGGTTATTAAATAGATGAAAGCAGTTCAGAGATATGCAATATCTTGTGAGAAAGAATGAACGAGGTGAGAAGATGAGTTTTATTCAGGGGAGTAGAAAGACAAGTGGCAAGTGGAGACATTCTCACACAAGCCTAGGGAGGGGGATGTAAAGGGACCAATAGGGACAGAATTTGCTATTAGGTAGTGTAGCAGAGGTAGTCCCATATGGCAGTCCTTGATTGGAGAGAAAGGTCATACCCTAGCTGACCCATCAGGACAGAGATAGTAGAAATAGTCAAGAAATAACGTTAGGTAAACAAAGGAATGAAGCTCGGTTGAGAAAGGGAGGAGGCCTTTGCAGGACAATAGGTTACTAACAATTAACTTTAAACAACAAGCAGGGGTACATGTGGGATTACATTGCACACAATGCATTGCTCGTATACCTCCGCAGGGGAGTGATGGCAGCAGTGAAATCCATAGAAACCTTTATAAGGCTGCCGAGGGCAGAACAAGCCCTGCACAAGCAATTTAACCAGGTAGAAGTCTCTCCTTTCTGGTTAAATCACTTTGAATATTGATATTTTTGTGTTAGAGGTGAAAAATAAAAGCACTTATATCGGGTCAATCACAAACAGAAAAATGATTGAAATAGCACGGCCATTTCCCTGCGGTAAAAGGGGGCCTCGACGCGTGTGAAAAACACGCACCGACGCCAGCACAGGCCCCTTTCTGCAGCAGATTGGTAAAAGGGGCCCTGAGTTTGCTTTGAGCATTGGAGCCTCAAACCTTTTATGCCTAACAAATATGGCATGCATTCGGTTTGTTAATGTGTCTTTAAAAAGTCAGTGCTTGCTAAATTAATTTAACATATGAAAAACCTATGAATTAATTATAGCATAACGTAACTTTATTCTTATATTGCAAAGGACTAAAATACAAGACAACCCATGCGTCCAACTTCTCTTTCATAGGCACGCGCTTGTGGAACGCATTGCCACAAGTGGTGAAAACAACTTATGATTGCCTAAAATTCAGAAAGTCATTAAAGACTCACCTATTTGGAAGGGCATATCCGAATGACCCAACTTAAATGACTCAACCCTGCAACACTTCACTATTAAAGATCGTATTGGACATTAATGAACTCTTTTACCTCAAGCCAACTTGATTGAATCTTATCTTCCCTATCCCAATACAACATTTTGTACCTATCCCATACTGGATTTGGCGAATGCCTTCACGGTATTATGTAAGCCACATTGAGCCTGCAAATATGTGGGAAAATGTGGAATACAAATATAACAAATAATAATAATAATATTCAACAAACACCCTGCAGTTTGATGCGGATCACAATAAAAGAAACTGGTCATAACCAGGAAGTACAATCAATATAAAACAGAATTAAAATAGATCATACCCCCAACCCACTCATCTCCCTCCAGTGAAACAAATAAGTCTTTCAATTTTAGGAGGCTTTTAATTTCCCCACCTGGCTGCTTGAAATGCCAACAAACCTTTCATATATTTCAATCTTTTCCTACCTCTAATTGGGGGATAAGAAAAAAAAAATTACAAACCTCTGAGATTTAAAACAAGATGGAAAGATCAAACAATGCACCAAATAAGAAGGTATCAATCCAAACAGGGACTTGTACCAGAAAAAATAAAATATAAAAAGACCCAGACTGAAATTGGCAGCCAATAGTGTTGTAACATAAAAATCTGACATATGATCATATTTTTTCGAGAAAAAAAATCAAACACAAAGCGGCATTCTGAACACTCTGAAGCCTCTTTATCAACAACTTAGGGCAATTCACATTAATTGAAACAGCACTCATTAAAATGTTCTAATGTGAACTAAAAATGATTTTATTAAAGCAGATGTATGGAGATAGCATGGGGGAGGGGGGGAGAGGAAAATGGCTCATCTCCTTGAGGTTTTTGATGGTTTGGTGGTGCATTAGGGTCTCTGAGAATGGTAATTGCTTGCATTGAGAATGAGGAACTTAGATGTCTGTTGTGTATGTTTGAGCAGGTTTTTTCTACCAGTATTATAGAGTTCCTTTATTTCATTTTATAATGCTACTGAATGTGCTTGTAAACATTTAACCTCCTAAGTTAAGCAGTATATTAAGCTTCTAATACACATTCAACAGAGTCTAAAACTCATTGCTGAGAACAGGTATGCCAATGGTTTGTTTCTGGATGATGATTTCGATCAAAATTACTTTGAAAAAAAAAGCAAAAAAAAAAAAAAAGATCAAACGTGTGGAAACAAACTGGAGAAAAATGTTGCCCTGTGCACTTCCCTAACAGATAACATATGGCAACAGCTTTCATAGCAGAAAATAGTCAGTTCTGCTGTTGAGTAAAATATTCATTCTTTGCCCTCTCTTCCTGCAATATTTACACTTAGCGGGTTTTAAGTGCCCTGATAACAGGAAGCTGTGTGTCCTGAGCTCAAATGCCCTGAAGACCAGGTGAAACAAATATTAGCTTAGGGTAGACAGGGCTAGATACACAGTGCCCTTATCTGAAAGCCTTTGACGAATCCTCTGTTGGACCAGATTCCTTCACGTCTACCATAAGCAGAGCTGGCCAGTAAGTAATGACTGACTGTTAGGAAGACAGAAGCTCTCTTTACAAAAGTGGGATCAGTTCAAAACCTCATAATTAGGAAGATGTCAGGATTCTTTATTTTATGAAATAAAATATTCTCAGAGTTGGTCTGGCTGGTACCATGGATTAGGCTGCATTAGAATGTTACAAGAGATCCAAATTCATTGGGACTCAGCAAGTACTGTGGATAGGATGGGGTCTATCTGGCCAATTTTCAAAACGATTAAAATGGGCAGGACAGGCTCCCGCCCTTTTAAACCGCTTGTCTGTGTCTAACCGCTGATATTCAGCGGCACATAACCCATTAGCACTGCCGAATATTTGCGGTTAGCACCTGCACCGAAAGCAGCTAACTTGTGGATGTTCTGGGTCGTGGAGTTGGCCAATATTCAGCATAAGATAATTGCATAAATAGCAGTCCTATCTTTAAGCAGTTCGGCTTAAACGGTCAAGAGTTAAATAATGCGCTTAACCCCATAAGCTTTAGCAGATAATCTAAAACCTGATATTTAATGCTGGTGCCCAGACATGGCCCAGCAGTGAATATCCAGGAATACAGTCAGTGGGGGACATAAAAACTCTGACTGCTGCCAACTGAATATCATCAGGTATATTTTTTATCTGTAGTATATCTTTTAGTTGGTGATATCCTTGAAAGATACCTTGTTCCGAACCATGTGTTTTTGAATGACTGTCGTCCTTCCCCAAGGTTCTAGTTTAAAAGCTGCTCTAGCTCCTTTTTAAATGTTGATGCCAGAAGCCTGGGCCCATCTGATTAAGGTGGAGCCCATCATTCTGGAATAGGTTCCCCCTTCCGCAGAATGTTGCTCGGTTCCTTACAAATCTAAAACTCTCCTCCCTGCACCATCACCTTATCCATTCATTGAGAACTCAGAGCTCTTCCTGTCTCTTGGGCCCTGCTTGTGGAATGGAGAGCACTTCGAAAATGCTACCTTAGAGGTTCTGTGTTTTAGCTTTCTACCTAAGAGCCTAAATTTGACTTCCAGAACCTCTCACATCTTGTCATTGGTACCCAGATGTACCAAGACAGCTGGCTTCTCCCCATCACTATCTAGGTGATGCATGAGGTCTGCCACCTTTGCACCAGGCTGGCAAGTGGCCAGGCGATCCTCACATCCACCAACCACCTAGCTATCTATATGCCTAATAATTGAATCACCAACTACAACAGCTGTCCTAACCCTTCCCTCCTGGGCAGAAGCTCATGGAGATACATCTTTGGTGCGAGAGGATATTGCATCCCCTGGAGGGCTGGTCTTGGCTACAGGATTACTTCCAGCTTCACCAGGGTGATGCTCTCCTTTTAGAAGACCTCCCTCCTCCAAGGCAGCACAATGGCTGCCAGACTGGAGATGGGACTTCTCTATGTACCTCTCTGCCTCCCTCAGCTCTTCCAAGTCTGCTACTCTAGCCTCAAGAGAAGGGACTCTGAGAGCTAGGAGCTCTTTGCTTCGAGCACAAACATATAATCTCTCATCAACTGGGAAATAATCATACATGTGGCAGTACAAAAGACTCGATAGCACCCCTCTCACTGCTGGACTGCTGTCTGCATCTTAGCATTATAGAGTTGTTTAATTAAAATCTCTAAAGGTACTAGGGATATCAGATTAATATAAAGAGCCTTAGAATTATATGGTGCAATTTGTAATTTATTTAGTGTTTGCTTCTCAGAAACTAATTTAATGTAATTAAAACTCTAATGAAAACTCTCCTGTTTTTGTCCTAATTAGAATAATTGACTATAAGTGAAGAGTTGACCAAAGGGTGGATGGGTGGGAATAAGGACTAAACTAGGCCCTGCTATGCCTTCTAGAATCTGTTAATGCTGTGGCAGAAATTTCAAGTTTTAAGACTATGAGGAAAAGGGCATGGAGTCTAGCTAATAAAGTTTGCTTTAAAAAAAAAACCCCTGTAACTGTGTTTATCAATAAACTAACATAAACTAGACTCACAAATTGTTCTCCTCTGGTCTGCTTTGGCAGGGCCATATTGTACACTACTGTCTTTCAAAAAGTAGTATATTCAGCTTGCCTTGAGCCTGGGGCCCAGAGATAAAGCTCTGTCTCTCGCTAGATAAAAATCACTGGCTGGCCACCGGTCAGGTTTGTACGCACAATTTTGCAAGGCTCCAAGAGGAACTTGGCCTACTTGGGTATAGAATCTGTAAGTGTCTGCAAGTCACACATAGGTGATGGAGGCATAGAAGTTAGGACTCTGACTCTTTCTTCGGTGCATTCCCAACCTAGCTGTGCCCTGAGCTTTTATGCTTCTTGGGCCACACCCTTTCTGTTCTGCCTTTCCTGTGTCACCTCCCTCCTGAGTGGGAGTCCGAGGATTAAGGTGGTTCTGCAACTGTAAGACAGTATTGTTAATACACAGGAGTAACTTCCTTTAGGCTCCCTCACATACCCTCCCTCTCAGCTCAACCTTGCCCGGCTGAGATAGGAAATCAGCAATTGCGTGATGTCAGCTTGCCTAACGTTGCATCTCAAAATTGAAGGGCTGTAGACTAAGAAACCACTGCAAAATGCATGTATTAGACTACTTGTGGTGAGCCATCCACTTGATAGTTTTGTGGTCTGTGATTAGCTAAAAGTGGTGTCCCAGCAAATAAGACTGGAATGTTTCCAAGGCCCACTTAGCAGCAAGGGCTTCTTTTTCAATGACTGCATTGTTCTGTTCTTGAGGAAACAGCTTCCAGCTAATGAAAGTGTTCTTCTCTCTCCACCTTTTGAGCCGAGACTGCCGTGAGCCTGACATCTGATGCATGTTTCTGTACCAAAAGAAGCTGACCAAAACTGACTCTGAACAGAGGGTATTCTTCAGGGTTTGGAAGGTAGTGTCCAGCTCTGATTTCCTATGCACGTTCCCAGGTTTCTTCTTCTATAGGAGGCAGGTTAGCGATTCCACATTCTCAGTGAACCCTGGGATGAAGTGTTAGTAATCTCCAACTAGCCTCAGAAATGCTCACACCTTCTTCTTAGATTGTAGTACTGGCGGATCACTTCCACCTTCCAGACATAGGGTTTCACCTGCCCTTTCCTGGCAGGTATTAGACTTCTTTTCATAAGTACTTAAGTGCATAAGTATTGCCATACTGGGACAGAACAAAGGTCCATCAAGCCCAGCATCCTTTTTCCAACATTGGCCAATCCAGGTCACAAATACCTGGCAAGATCCCAAAAAAGTACTAAACATTTTATACTGCTTATCCCCAAAATACTGGCTTTTCCCCAAGTCCATTTAATAATGGTCTATGGACTTTGCCTTTAGGAAGCCGTCCAAACTTTTTTAAAACGCTGCTAAGCTAACCGCCTTTACCACATTCTCTGGCAATGAATTCCAGAATTTAATTACACGTTAAGTGAAGAAACATTTTCTCAGATTCGTTTTAAATTTACTACATTGTAGCTTCATCGCATGCCCCCTTGTCCTAGTATTTTTGGAAAGCGTAAACAGACGCTTCACATCTACCCGTTCAACTCCACTCATTATTTTATAGACTTGTATCATATCTCTCCTCAGCTGCCTTTTTTCCAAGCTGAAGAGCCCTAGCCGCTTTAGCCTTTCTTCATAAGGAAGTCGTCCCATCCCCTTTATAATTTTCGTCGCCCTTCTCTGCACCTTTTCTAATTCCACTATATCCCAGGAAGGATGTTAATCCAGCTGTTCTCAGCATATTCAGGACCACTTCCACCTGGATTAAGAAAATTGACCGTTTAATCCTACTCTATGTTTTCTATCTTTTAACCAATTCCCAATCCACAGGAGGACACCATGACTTTTTAGTTTCCTCACGAGCCTCTCAATGAAGAACTTTGTCAAATGCTTTCTGAAACTCCAGATACACTATACTGATTGGCTCACTCTTATCCACCTGTTTATTCACATCTTCAAAATAATGTAGCAGACTGTTGAGGCAAGACTTCTCTTGGCAAAATCTATGTTGATTTTGTCTCATGAAACTATAACTATGTATGTGTTCAGTAATTTTGCTCTTTATAAAAGTTTACACCTTATGCTCAGCACTGATGTCAGGCTCACCAATCTGCAGTTTCCTGAATTACCAATGAAACTTATACAAAGTGGTATTAATATTGGCTATCCTCCGATCTTCAGGTATCATGTATGCATTTAATGATAGGTTACCGATTTCTAATAGTAGGTCTGATATTTCATTTTTGAGTTCTTTCAGCACTCTGGGCTGCGGTGTGTATCATCTGTCCCAGATGATTTGCTACATCTTCTGCAAGAAAGATCAAAGTAGGGAGTTAATTTAGGGGCCCTTTTAACTGGCTGCTGTAGGCACTAAAACATTCTTACCACAGCAAACAATGCCTTAACGCAGGGTGTGCTGAGGCGTCCTATGGTAAATTTTGGATATGTACCTAGGTCTGGGGACAGAGAGTGGGCAAGGTCTGTGCTAATCAGTTAGTGCAGCTATATTGCCACACGCTAACAGATTAACATGTGGTTAGCGTGTGAGCCTTTACTGCCTACAAAATAGGTGACAGTAGGGGCTCACACACTAAGGAGAAAATTAGCCATTAATACTCAAAATAGAAACATTGGTCATTTTACCCCTGTGGTAAAAAAAGGCCTTAGCATGCGGGGATGACCTGTGTAAGGACACATTAAATCCACTTTTTACCACAGTTTTGGTAAAAGGTCCTCTTAATCTCTCCACTATATCCTTGTCCTTCCTGTTTGCTCTCTTCATGCGTTGATTGTCTAATGGTCCAACTGACTTCCTCACAGACTTCTTGCTTTGAATGCACTTGAAGAAATCTTTACTGAGTCTTTGCCTCTGTGGCAAGCTTGTTTTTTAATTCTCTTTCTGCCTTCCTTATTGGTGCTTTGCATCTAATTTACCAATGCTTATAATGTTACCTATTTTCTTCATTTAAATCTGTTTTCTATTTCTTGACATTACAGTCATTTATTTCATTTAAGAACTTTACCTCCTTAACATGTCCTGATGTGACATTTATCCTGTCAATATTGGGACAATTGTAATCACTCATTAATGCTGTATTGCCTAATTTGTTAGCTTTCCTAATTTCTGTTAACATTTCGTCATTTCTTTGTTCATCCTGGCTAGGCAGACATGGGCAGAGCACAAGCAGACCTCCCACTTACACATGTAATTTACAGACTAAATGGAGTGGAGAAGTGGCCTAATGGTTAGTGCAGTGGGCTGAGGAACCTGGGAATTGGGTTTGATTTCCACTACAGCTCTTTGTGATTCTGGGCAAGTCACTTAAGGGGCCTTTTACTGAAGCTTAGCTTGAGTAATCTGCAGCAGGACCCATTTTATTCCTATGGGCCTTACTGCAGATAACTCGAGCTAAGCTTTAATAAAAGACCCCCTTAACCCTCTATTGCCCCAGGTACAAAAACTTAGCCTGTGAGCCCTCCAGGGACAGAGAAAGTACCTGCATATAAAGTTGGGAAGAATAATCCGAAACATAGTTACCTGATGCTGGGGTCCACCTTAGGAGTCCGCACTCAAGAAAAAGATCTAGCAGTTATTGTAGACAATATGCTGAAATCTTCTTTCTTGTGTGCAGTGGCAGCCAAAAAAAAACAAGCAGGATGCTAGGAATTATTAGGAAAGAGATTGTAAATAAGACCAATAATATTATAATGCCTCTGTGTCCTCCATGGTGTGACCTCACCTTGAGTACTGCTTTCAATTCTGGTCACCGTATCTCAAAAAGATATAGCGGAATTAGAAAAGGTTCAGAGTGACCAACCTAATAAAGGGGATGGAACTCCTCTCATATGAGGAAACGCTAAAAAGGTTAGGGCTCTTCAGCTTGGAAAAAAGACAGCTGAGGGGGGATAAGATTGAGGTCTGCAAAATCCTAACTGGTGTAGAACGGGTAAAAGTGAATTGATTTTTCACTCTTTCAAAAAGTACAAAGACCAGGGGACATGCAATGAAATTACATGGAAAAGCTTTTAAAAGAAATAGGAGGAAATATGTTTTCACTGAAAGAATAGTTAAGCTCTGGAACTCACTGCAGGAGGATATGGTAACAACGGTTAGCGTATCTGGGTATAAAAAAGGTTTGGACAAGTTTGTGGAGGAAAAGTCCATAGTTTGCTATAGAGACAGACATGGGGAATTCACTGCTTGCCCTGGGATTGGTAGCATGGAATGACAATACAGTTTACAGAAACAATGTGACAAGGTGATGGCCATGGCCAGAAGAATGCGAGGCTCCATAGAGAGGGGTATAAGCAGCAGAAGAAAGGAGGTGTTGATGCCCCTCTACAAGTTATTGGTAAGTCCCCACTTGGAGTATTATGTTCAGTTTTGGAGGCCGTATCTTGCGAAAGATGTAAAAAGACTGGAAGTGGTGCAAAGAAAAGCTACAAAAATGGTATGGGATTTGCGTTGCAAACCGTATGAGGAGAGACTTCCTGACCTGAACATGTATACCTTGGAGGAAAGGAGGAACAGGGGTGACATGATAAGTACATAAGTATTGCCATATTGGGAAAGACCAAAGGTCCATCAAGCCCAGCATCCTGTTTCCAACAGTGGCCAAGTCACATCACAATTACCTGGCAAGATCCAGACGTTCAAATATTTGAAAGGTGTTAATCCACAAACAAACCTTTTTTGGAGATGGGAAGGCGGTAGAACTAGAGGACATGAATTGAGGTTGAAGGGGGGACAGTCTCATGGGAGGATAGAACTACTGCACACATATGCTTTATGTATCTACTACTACTACTATAAATCACTTCTATAGCACTACCAGTCATACGCAGCTTTGTTTTATTCTCATCTGTTCCCTGGTTAGATACTCTCTGTTTTTTCCCTTATCTTATGACACGACTATGTCCCCTCTTCAGCCTAGCTCTTCATTAATAGCTATTTCAGCTGAAAACAGTTCTATTCCTGTTCTCTGGGGTCAGCATCTTCCTGGCTTCCATCCCTCTTGTCCACCTCCATCCCATCGGTCACTTCTTTTCCCATCTCGGTGTCCCTCTGCTTCTTCTTCTATTTCTACTTCCCCTGCTCTCCACCTTGGTCTCTTGAATTTCCAAGCTATTAAATCTAAGACTGTTCAGATTTTGGATCTTTTTTTTTCCTATCAATTTGATATCTTCTGTCTTTCAGAGACCTGGCTGAAAGAAGGTGAAAAGTCTTATCTGTTCCAAAGTATTCGTTCCAATTTTACAGCTTTTTTCATTCAGCTCGCCATTCAAAAAAGGGTGTCAGTCTGGCTATTTGCCTCCCTGCTCATTATTCTGTTACTGAAATCTCTCCTGATGAGTTTACCTACCCAGAATTTTGGGGCTTTCATGTTACTGCACCTTTTCTTTTCACTATTCTGTGCTGTTATTTCCCCCTCACCCATTCTCAGCAAGCTTGAGATGCTTTGCTTCAATCTTTAGCAGATGCATCCATAAATTTTAATGATTTAACCATTGTAGGTGACTTCAGTACTCACATTGATTGCCCTTCTGATCCACATTGTACTGGTTGTCTTTCTTTCTTGGGAGATATTAATCTAATTCAACTTGTGGACTTTCCTACACACCGTGCGGGCCACACCTTAGACCTGATACTGTTGCAAGAACTCTCTTGCTATTTCACATCTTTTTTTCTTTGTCGTCACCTTGGACAGATCATTCCCTTGTCTGTGCTCAGCTATTGTGTACTCAATCTCAGGCTCCTGCTGCCTCTTGTTCTAATTCCCATTCTTCCCCCTCCCTCCTGTTTTCAATTTCAGGACCCATCCACCTGCTCTCCATTATTTACATTTCTCCCTGATAACTTCTTACATTTAAGTTTGGCCTGTGCTGTAAGATTACTAGAATTCTGCTTTCTCTTCTCCTTTCACTGTCTCCTCTCAGTTATCACTACGCTCTCGTCAATAGGCTCTTAACCCCTGGTACCATAATGGATTGTTGCTTTTACATGACAGACCCGTAGAGCAGAATGCATTGGGTATAAATTATGTACCCCTGATTCTTTTGAGGATATACAAAGTGGCTAGCCATTATTATTCGGCCCAAGTTAAACTTGCTAAAAAGTTTTACTTTACCAAATTACTGACAAATTCAAAATACCCAGCCAGGTCCCTATTTTCTATTGTCTCTAGTCTTACCAATATTGGTTCCCGGGATTCCTAGTCATCTTTTCCTAAGAACATA